>NC_087521.1:31620738-31938340 GCF_963921805.1 Phalacrocorax carbo | reverse complement strand
CATATTTGGAGGAGGGTTTGCAAACAACCGTTACAGTCTTTTCTTGGAGATGTATTGACGCACGCATCATTTTACTCCTCCAAGCATGAACAGCCAGGGTTGTTTGGCTTGGCTCTGGAGGTGCTGAAGGAGTTAAGAGGAGCAGGGGTGCTGGGTGGCTGTGGTAGCAAGGGGAGGTGCGTGGGTGGGTCGGTGGTGCCCACCAGAAGAGTTCTGCTGAGTCCTTAGGCTGTTTGCAATTCCAAAACAAATATATTGATGCCGTGGGTTTCCAGCCAGTGCAACTCTAACCCTATTCCATGGGGTGTCTGAAATACCTTAAACCATGTAAGGCTATTGGTTTATATATATTTATGTTTCTGTGTTTATATGAACTCATGCGCATTTCCTGTTGATGATGAATGCTTAACTAATGTGCCTCCCTCCCTGCTTTGGGTTTTTGCAGGCAGCTGCATACAGCTGCCTGGGTGAGGCAGAAGAGCTGGGCACAAAGTTAGCCACTCCTGCTAACTTTCTAGTTTCTTCTTCATTTGGAATTGTACAATGACAGGTTAATCTCAAAAATTTTTTTGTTTCTCCCTCTTTTCATGTTATTGTTAATAATTCTGTAGTCTGGGTATTTATTGCTGCTAAATAGTTCCCTCAAATGTGCAGGCTGTTATCTTCTGAGTTTCTGGAGCCAGAATTATTGCAAAGACACTGCCGACCTGGAGACTTTGAATTCACTTCTGGTAGTATAATTGATTGACTTTTTTTTTTTTAAAAGATACAGTTTATTGTCTTCAAAACAGTAGAATGGGCTTTTTGAATGTTCCCATCTTAATCTCTTACCTTCTGCAAGACTCAGTGTAGGTTTCGGCATCAGTGTTGGTTTTTTTCTCCTAGTAAACTGCTGCAATGGAGACAGCTGGCAAGAGGTTTCTAACAAAGAGCAAGAAAAAGGGTAAATCCTTAAGGGATCATTTAGAAAATTTGTTAGGCATCTTTTATAATTAAAAAAAATAATTGCTTTTTAAGATGACTTGTAGTGTTTTCTCATTAGGCTTTACAAAAAACTTTGCATGCCGTCCAATAAACTTGATTCTGCCTCCTCCCACTGCTCCCCTGTATGGATTTTGCGTGTTTTGCAAAAAAGGAAATTTATGTTCAAACTGTTTTTAGAAATTTATTTTCAGTTTCTCTTGGGGCTGTAAATGTTTTTTTTTTTTTCCTGTGTACTGCAGAAAAGCATTAACATCCTTATGAAGCATTTTTTGCTATTGTGCTGGAAGTCTGAGAAAAATGAAGAAATAGGTTTGTCCCCGTCCGTGTCCCCCCCCCCCCCAACACACACAAATGATTGATATAATGTGTAGGGGTTTGTGTCCTTCAGGACAATTTTTTTTTAATGGAGGAAAATTTTGTGGAAGTAATGAAATATAGGCAATAATCCTGAATTACATGGCTTTGTGGGAGCAGCATGTATTACACTAACTTGTAGACAGTATTTTACCTTCTGGCAGGGGGAGTGAAGCTTTCTCAGAGCCAGCCTCTGGTAGAGGTGCCCTTGACGGCATGTCTGTGGGGCTCCTGCAAGGAAGTGTGTGGATGATAGTCCCATGAACACACATTGAACATGCCAGGGATGGTTTGATCTGGGTCACTTTGGGTGTTGAGCCTGTGAGGCCAGCTCACGTCTGTCTCAGCTGTCAAACTGAAATGTGACTTGGAAGGGAGAAGGGGAGAAGACGTCTAAAAGCATCTCCCAGGCCTGTGGTGTTGTCCTTGGAGAAAAGTGAGGCTTGGACCGCAGTAACGTACCCATCGTGGAGGCAGGCTCTATAGTAGCCTGCCGCTCCATGATGACTAGTAGTCCTGGGTGTATGTGACTTGGTCACTACAAATTACTGACGTGTTCAGTGACGTGCATTGGGAAATTGCGGGTTTCTGGGTGGAGTTGAAGGCAACCTGGTGATGGGAGTCACGTTTAGAGAGCCTTGTCTTATCAAAGGCCCTACTAGCGCTTCTGTGGTCACCAGAAATGGTTAGTTGGTGTAAAGTGGGGAGTGTCATCTTTTGGTTCAAATCAGTCCAAATCTGTTGAACTGCTGAAGTCATTGCAAGGCTTTCGGAGAGAGGAGGTGGGTGGTTGAGAGAGTGAGCATGAATGCCTGGATGCTCGGGCACTCACTGCCGTTACTTTACTTTGAGGTTTTCTTAGAGGGGTAAAAAAGGCTTGTTGTCATCTTTTTTTTTTTTTTTTTTTTGCTCTTTCTTCTCTTCTGATATTTTAGCTGAGCACACTGAATTTGTGTGGTTGGAGGTCTGGATATGTTTTTTTTACTGCAAAACAAAAGGAATGAAAAATATAGCACACTGGCATGCTGAGTAGTGAAAGACCAAAACAGGATTGGGATGGAAATTAGTCTGTTGTTTTAAAAATGTATGTTTGTTATGTAGTTTTGATAAAAGAAAAACAAACAAACAAACAAAACCAACAAAACCAAAGCAAAAAAAAGCCCATGAGGATCAAATGATTTTTGTTTGAGGTCCTGAAAAACGTAAAGACATTCTTGGCATTAATTTTCAGTGTGTATGGCTAGCAGGAGCAGCCACGCAGCATTCTCACACCAAGTATTTACAGTTGTGGAAGAGCCCTACACAAGCTACTTAAAACCTGACTATAAATCGAAAATCTGCTTATGTGATGAACATTTTGGCTAAAGATGTGCGAACCTCATGTCTCAAAGTTTAGAAACAGCCTGTTGTAATCCGAAGTGGGTCGTACTCTTAATACAGCGCCAGTCCTGTTCTTGCCATTCTCACAAAATAGAGGTAATTTAGAAGTAAGATTAAAAATTTCTGTTTGCATGCCACTTAAAATTTCTCTGCCTTAACAGAGAACTTTTGTGCAGACCTTGTAATCAAGTCAAGCCTGGGCTGCTTAAAATAAAATTGTGATTGCCTACTTTGTTGGGACAGATGTATCCCAAATATATACGTGCATATTAAAAAATCGAGTTTGCTCCAAAAACTTTTGCTTTTCTTTAGGGAAAAAATGTGTCTTCCCTTTGATCTATCTGCTTGTTTTCATGTACAGCCACGTTGTTAGGAGCACTCCAGTTAATCAGTATTTTGCTTAAATATGATGCAAAAATAAAGGGCAGTGGTGAATACTAATCTAATGAGGATAGGTAATAGACTTTGATAATTTAAAAGTTAAATCTAAGCAAAATGTCATTTTTAGGAGTTGAGGGTAAGTACTGAAGAAAAATCAGCGTGCTGGGGAAGTCTGTACGTACAGCGAACATGGTTTAGCCCACTGTGGTTTTATAACAAACAACTGGATTGATTCATTGCTGTTTTTTCTCCTAGTGTAGGGTAGGACAGTTCAGTCATTTTAAATTTTGAATTAAGATGAGGAGGTTGGTTTTCATATCTGCTAGAGCTTTGTTAGTGTTTAATTTTTAACCTTCATTTCAAGTGGAAAAATTCTGCATATTTCTTTGTTGTACAGTGTTGTAGTGTAATTTGAAACACATGTAGAGTTCTGGCACTTAATCTAGAAATGACTCGTGTAACTTCTTTGCTGTCAAGTCACAGTGATTTTTTTTTTTTTTTTTTTAATTTTTAAGTGAGGCAATAGTAAGGATGCTCTCCAAACTACCCTTAAACCATAGTTGATCTGGTCTTTGGCCGGCTTAGTTTTTGCTAAAACCCTGTCAGTGTCTGTTCTGGGTTCAAGACAGAGAATTGATTTTGAATGGGTGACAGGACTGCTGGGCTTTAAAAGTTGTAGCAGGTGATTTTTCACATCTGCTCTCTTTGTCATTGGGGTATGCAGATATTTTTTGAATCTTGGAAAGGAGAAAAGCCGGAAATGAAGGGCTTATTTGATCTGCTTTGGCCCATTGATTTTGAACACTGAATTCATTCTGCTCCTTTGAATAGAATATGGTTTCTCAATAAGCTCAGTAGTCAGAGTCAAAAGATTGAGTAAGAGCAAGGAAAACTTGTCTTGCTTTGCAGAGCGTGTAGAGGGCTGCACTCCTTCTTGCAGGAATTCTCTTGGCTACCAAGGCATATGGTCTGAATTTCCCAGTGTCTGCCGTTGCAGGGCCTGATCCTCAGTAGGAAGATTTCTGTCAACTGCAATGCATTTTGAATCAGGCACCTACTGAATGAGAATTGGCAGGTGAGAAGTGATTATTTCTTTAAAGACACACTTACATTTGCATACAGGCTTTTAAAGTGAAGTATTTTTTTCTTCATTTTATCACGAATAATTGAAAACCTGTGAATGGCAATAGAAGTACTAGGTGGGTACACTTTTTTGGAGTAGTGAATATGGCCAGGTGTGCTGTCTTATTCAAGAGAGGATGGAACAAGGAAACAGAACCGTGTGTAATCCATCTTAATTTGGTTTGATGCAGAAACTGACTTGTATTGCTTTAGGGTACTACAGTAATCCTACAGGTCATTGTAGGATTTTGGAAGGATGCAAATTTAATACAGAGGAGGTAGATTAGCACCAGTTTTCCAGCTGAATGGAAATCAAGGAAAGGACTACAGCCTTTTCTAAGTCTGAAATCTTACTGTTTTAAGAAATCAGCTTTCTGGCAAAAAAGGTCTATGAACATTTCAAACGACACCCTGTAGTATATGGCGTTTTGCATGCAGCTCTTCTGTCAAGGTCATTAGCAATTGAATATATTAAAAGTGGACTGCTTATGAAAGGGAGAGTTTTGCTTCCTGCCCGCCCACCTGTGGGTATAGTGTGGGTTCTGTAACTGTAAAAGGTCTCAGGAGGGTTATAAAAGCACAGAATATGGAAAATATATAAAGAAACAAAGAAGGAAGCCTGCATACACCATGTTTCTTACATGTAAAGTTGGCTGTAGTCGTATATGTACCACTAAATTAACCTCAAAAGCTGGCCATGACAGCAGAATGTCCATAGTAATTGTTTTTGTTGGCGTTTGGCTTCAAAATTAACTCATCGATCTAACATGAGTCTCTGTACTCAGAATACTGGTCTGGTAATGTTTTTTTACTTTTTCATGCAATCATGGAAAAAATATGTTTCTGCTCGAAGCAGTTGTCAAACAAGCTTCTTTCATCGACAATCAGACACAGGGCAGCTGAGTAAGGCTGTTTAGTCTAGAATAAATACTCAAGAGATTACAAGGTCGCTGTAGGAAATGTAATTATACCATTTATTCCAGAATAGTCTTTTTGTAGTGTGGGCTTGTAGAATAGTAAATCATGCATTTATTAAAATATGTATAATATGAAGAAAAAAAAATCAGAGTCTTAACATAGGGAACGGAGAATTGTCTGGCAAACGTACTACAGGATTAATCAGTAAAATTTAAATTTTTTTCAAAAACAGGATGGTAATATTGGCTTTATTATTGAAAATTGGTAGGAAAAAAACCCTGAACCATCTCTGCAGGTGTAGAGGCAATGCTGCTAAGTAGGCAGCTCAAACGGTGTCAAGCAAAGCTGTCTGCTGATGGATTATAATGTGACAGGAGGCATCCAGCAACTGTGTGGGCCAAATGCCCTATTTTCTGCACTCTTTTGTGTCTCGCCAAATCAAAGCTTTGTTACTACCAGCCACTTAAAAAATATCTGATTGTCTGTGATAGCTCTTATCCGTTATTGAAAGTGTTTCTTGGCTTTCATCCTCCCCTTCGTCCCCTGCGTTGATATAACTATTGATGTATGGTTCTCCTGTGACTTTATATGTCCGCAGACTTTACTCCTTAGCTGTCCTCCATCAGCTTAGAAAAATGTATTTTTGTAGAAGTTAAGTTTTAGATCTGTTGCTTCTCTGGAATTATGTGGTAAGTTTGAGGTCAGTACTTTTCGTGCTCAGTGTTTTCTTTTCCTTTGCTTTCTTTTTTTTTCCCCTTCCGTGCTTCTGCACTCCATTGTATTGCCCTTTTTGAGTCTTTCTATGACTCTTCAGCCAGAGGTATAATTGCATTGGGAATTGGGAAGAGAAACCATACATTTTACACATGAAAGAGTGATCTTTCCTGCTTATCTCTCACTTCAGCAGTAGAAGGCCCTCAGTGTCCTTATCTTTTGTAGTTCTTCCTGGGACAGAGCCTCAGAATGCTTTAAGTCCAGCATTAGACTACAGAGGCAGGAACACCTTAGCGATGAGGAGCTAAGTCTGTGCGATAATGGTCATGGGGAGAATGTGGGAGCTCATTGAGGACCACTGCTGAGAGGAAGAGCTTCTCTTCTTGATTGACACCTGAGCATCACTCATGCTCAAGTACAAAACTTGGCTGTAAGGATTGGCCGAGAGATGTCATGTCAAGGAGTTGCTCTGGGGCAGCCTAGGCAAACACTGTCATGGTTTTCTGAAGGGTCTGTTTGGATGGACTAATCTTTTAAGTTATTTATTTAGCCTCAGATATAGTTGAAGTAGAAAGTTGAGGAGCATCCTGTTTTCAATTTGCTCTTTAAAGCATTTGTAAAAATCCATCGGAATAAAAATGCAAGAAGGAAGTCTGAAAAGAGGAAGAGAGTGGCTTCCTAGACCCTTCAACACTGTTGTTTCAAGAAGGGGGAGTTATGTATAATGAAAATATTTAGACTGGGTGGCACAGCCAGCAAAATAAACCCCTAAAGAGGAAAATAAAGAATCTTGATGACTATGACCCTGACAAACATAATGATAAAAGGACCCTTCCAAATGAAAATTGTTTGTTCAGGTATCAAATAGCTGAAAAGGTGAATTACAAGTTTCCTGAAATGGCAGAGGGAAGCTTTATGCGGCTTATCAAGCTGTTGCTTGTGGTTCTTTAACCCCCTTCAGAGAGCTTTGTTGCAGCTTTGTTCTTGATGACTAGTATTTCTCACAGTGATTAGGAGTCAATGATGTTTAAAGCTTCTCTGAAGAGTGCTAAGTGGTAGGAGTGAGGGATCTCTTCCTGGAGGAGCATGCCATGTGCCAAAGTCCATAATTCCATTCATAAATTTGATCCTATGTATGTAACTGATCTCACACCTGATGTGATGGATGGCAAGATGTTTAAGGGTTGGGCTGGTAGCCTCTGTTTTCTTATTTTGATAATGACCCTGAGGTACCCCAGATTAGATCACACGAGAGGAACTTTTTGGAAAAGAGGAATTGGAGAACTTTCCTTAGAGTTAATGGTATCTGATCATATGAGTTCATGTCATTCTCTTCTAGTTTCCTTTAAAAAAAAAAATCATCTGAGTCTTACCCACCCACCAGAATTGGAGTTTGTGGCTCCTTCCATTCCAGCAGTTTGTGCATCTGTTCACTGATTGCAGTCCCACTTCATGGAGTGGCAGAGATTTTAGAGGCAACTAAGACCCTAGCTGCTGCATGAAGAAGAGTTGTTGGATACCACTCCGAGAGTGGTTGGAGTGAATGGAGAGGGACACTAAAAGTGCCTTGACTGACAAAAAAGGCTGCCTGGTAAACTTATAACTTATTAGCCACCAGAGAAGCTGCATGGGAGTGAGACACCTCATACATGTCCTAACTGCCTGAGAAAAGCTTCAGTCAGAGCTTGCAAGCACCCGCAAGACCAAGCCGTGGGAAGCTGGGCTGCATTATAGTTCTGGTGCTTATGGCAATACTTTAAAAGAAAGGAGAGGAAAACTGAAGCTCTTTTGATGTTGGAAATTGGAAGACGTCCAAGGACAGGTAAAAGGTTATTAGCTCAGGCGTGTTTTGTAGTTAGAGACTTGTGTAAGTTGGGTCAAGGGGGCAAAACGGGAACCCAAGCCTCTTAACAACTAACACACAAAACCCCCAAAAGCACAGCTGTTCTTCAGTTTGTGTGTTCCAGACACCTTTGATTCATCATGAACACTAATGACACGAGGTGCTTTTAATATCTCTTAAATGCCAGGATGGGGGTATAATCAATGAGTTGTCCACATACTAATGATTTATCAACATCTAATACTTTCATTTCACATCAGCCTCGGTATCAAATGAGTGGGATGTTACACGGTTGCTTGACACGCACAATAAGGTCGCTGGCAATGCTGAAGCTGGCTTGCAGTGCCGTCCGTACCTCAGCCAGTACGCCCTGCGGCAGGGCCAGTAAACCTGTCCGTATACACTTGCAGAGCATGGGGCAGCACTCGCTTGAGCTGAGAAAGGCAGGTCTGGCCTCTGAATGGACAGTGGTCTTGGGAAGATTGGTGGCACTAAACGTACAGCTACAGAAGTGATTATTAATTCAGCATTTTTAAAAATGCCCTTCCCCCCCCCACCCCCATTGGGTTAGGACATAATGTGTTTTGTATCATGCTTTATGACTTTGACTTTTTTTGAGTGGGGCTGCGTACAGGGGGTTGAGGAAAGTACCTGCAATTAAGTTGGTTGGCTGGAAATTATATATACACATTTAGGAACTGATTTTCATGGCTTTGGTTTTAAAGCCTTGCTCACAGTTTGTTGAAAACTGTTCTAGGTAAACAAGTGTGTGGTGCCAGGCTTCCAGAAAGAATTGAGTTGTTCACTTTTCTCTCTTCCAAATTGGGGTGTTTGAGTTAGGCCACATGTCTAATAACAAAATAGGGGTTTGAATGTAATCAGACTTCACAGACGAGGTATTGCTCAGGCTTGAAGGTAACGCCACCATATTTTTGTTTCTTTACCTAACTGGTATTAAATGTAAAAACATAAATCCTTTTCAGTGGGAGAGGAGAAGGGGAGATGGTTTTCATTTGGCACAATTTCCTGTGAGACGTAGTTCTAAACAAGGCCCATATTTACACAAGACAACACAGTTTTACATGTACTAGTATATCCAGCACATTTTAAAATTGTTTAGCCAGTCCCGGGTATTAAATGCCTTCACAATAAATGTGTTTAATAAAAGTAGATGAAGTTTGAAATAATTTTTGAATAATTTTACAGTAGAAACACCAGTTAAATCAACCCCATTGCAGTAATAAATGTCACAAAAACAATTAATTATACTTGCTTGCCACTGCAAAATCAATTGTGTAACTGTTCTTCTAAAACTGACTTTTACATTACTAAATCCTAAACACTACACTTCTGTAACTTGTCAGAATCAGGTTTTGGTTAATAGATATTTTCAGTGATGTAATGGGAACTTCTGGCATGGAGTCAGAGTATAATGGACTGTGATTAATGTTTTAATAAGCACTTTTCTTCTACTTATGATGCAGCAGTGAAATGGTTTCCTGCTTAGATTGATAGAACAGCAGGTGTGCATACATACTTTTTTCTTTAAGTAAGAATAAGTTTTTCGGTTCTTCTGCTTGGAAATATTTAACGTTTTTCCTTGAGTCAAATGCTGCCGATTTGGAGTTTTCAGTTTGTTTGTTTTAAATCCAGCTATTGCTGATATTTGTCACTTGGAAGTAGAGGGTGCCATGGAAACATTTTCAGTGCTTAAAATAATTGCTTTGCAAAAGAGGAAACTCATTAGTTTAAAAAATAGAATTGATATATTTGATGTTTTCTTCAGTGAAAGGTTTTGTTTAAAAATAGTGTTAGAGTAATTCAAAAGTGTGCGAGAACAAAGTACGGTGTTGAAAATATTAGCGGGTTGGATTTATTATTTAAGTTGATGTAATACACTTGCTACATGCTTGGTTGCTTTCGTACTGGAAGCGGTTGTGTTTTTCTCTATTTTAAATATTTATATATAAAAAAAGGTCTATTTTAATCGCTCTTTTTAATGACCTATCAATCTAGATTTGTTGTAGGGATAAGTTTTTTGCTTCGGGATCTGGTCAGCTGCTGCCCTGATGGAGGGGTGGTGTTTCTTCTAAGGTGCTGCTAAGGTGAGCACATTCTCTATGCTCTTAATGCCCTACTAATATCAGGTAGTGGTTGCTCACTTGCTCTCGGCTATTCCTCTGCGTAACTGCAGAGCACGAGGACTACATTGTGTTGAAAACGAAGTAGTCATTCTTTCCTTCTGCTCTGTCCTTGTAGGCTGGAGAGTAGCAAT
The DNA here is from genome assembly GCF_963921805.1 of Phalacrocorax carbo. Taxonomy (NCBI): domain Eukaryota; kingdom Metazoa; phylum Chordata; class Aves; order Suliformes; family Phalacrocoracidae; genus Phalacrocorax; species Phalacrocorax carbo. The sequence continues at coordinate 31,928,369 of NC_087521.1, read as the reverse complement.
GCATACATCTGTGAGGAGGAGAAGAGGGCAAACCCTGTAAAAAGAGGAGGTCTCATATCTTGGCTATTGCTGGCATTAGCCCACCAGGCATGTGTCCGGGCACCTCTGTGCTGTCATTACAAAAAGTCAGGTGAGCCTTTCTGGAAGGGTAGGAAAGGTGCTGTGGTCCTGGCTCCAATGCATGTACTTTTCTGTCTTCTCTGGAGTCTGTTGACATTAATAGAGATTCAAGGTAACAGGTAGTTTCTCGATCTTTTTGTTCTTTCCCTTAAACCTGGGAATCTTACTGACTCCTCTGTTCTCGGGAGTATCGACCCGTGCTTTAATTTTTCCATCAACTTTGGAAAAAATGTAGATATCTGCATACTTGTGTTTTTAATATTTATTGAGAATTTCGCAAACACCATCTTTACCATGGTTTTTATGCCAACTCTCTGTACTGGGGTAGGTTCTGCCTTACACAAGTAACCTTCTCTATGCATTTTCTTTATTTGCTACCGCTGCATTTGTCTAGTTCTCCCTTAAAAAGATGCGGAAGGTGAGTTCTGGCTGCTATCTTTATTTCCTGACTCTCTTCCAGAATTCATGAGGAAATACTCATGAATAAAGCAAAAAAAAAACCCCAAACAACACTACACCTCTTCTCCCCTTCCTGTCGTTAGAAGGTTTCCTCTTTCCTCCTCCTCTTTTCACATTTAGGCCCTGATGGATTGGGCAGACTTCTTGCTCTGTGGTCATTGATTCTGTTAATTGTCAAAAGGTATTCCAGAAATGAGAGAAGAGAGGAGGTCTGCACTCTGAGGCCATCTCAAAACTTGGAAGCAGAAAGGCTCTGCTGTTCCAGATTCTCTTCAGCACACAGTTAATTTTGGAACAAAAAGCCCCACAGATACTGAGTCTGCAAACAATCTGAAATATGGAAAAAAATATTTTTTTTCCTTATTCCATGATGTAGGTGCATCCTGCTTTTTTTTTCCACCAGAAGAGAAGTAAGTATTGTTGGGAAGGTGTGAGAACAATAGCCGAGTTTGCTTTCAGGAGCCTGCTGTGAATGTGTGGTACTCTGCCTCGAGGAGTCTAGGCCATAGGATTTTCCTTCTTGATCTTTTGGCTTTTGACTAAGAGCAGTTACTGAAGTAACTGTTTTTGTGAGACTGCTCTGTTGTTCTTGCTTACCCAGAAGTGATCTGCAGACTTCTTAGGTCTACTGAACTAACTCAATTTATCCAGCCCTTAAATCTGCTCGGAAAAACGTGGTCTAGCAGAAGGACATATAAAACTGGTGTTCAATTCTGCAAGCACCTGAGCAATCAATAGTGTTGGAACAGCTGGTACTGACCTTGGAGATGACCGCAGTTCAGCACAACTACCCTCCTCACCTTTTTCATGAGGTCTCGCAACTAATGCCGCCAGGCTCCTTCCCTGCCTTCTCCTAAGACCTGTAGAAAGTTCACGTGTTCCCCAACTGGGCTTTGGGTCTAGGGTCAAAACATTATTCTGAAAAATTCCCATTGAACTTGCTGGGGTGCTGAGGGCAGCAAGTTTGAAAATAAATAAAAGCTCAACGTGGGTCCAGCTCTGCTCACGGCCCTGGCAGAGGGGATTTGTAGTGGCTTCGGTGCAAACAGAATCAGGCCTACAGAAGTGCCTTTAATGTTCCTACCCTTGGGCAGTATGTGTGGATCCTACTCTCTTTTGCAACAAAGTGGACGAACTGTGTGTGCTCACAGGCACTTTCATATAATTGAGGAGAGTGCTCCACATGGCTCAGGGATGTTTGCAAATGGAGCAAAGGAATGCGGCTATCTGTATGACTGAGAGTGCAGCAGCGAAGCAGTGTGCTAGTGCTGCGGGCTGTTGGTCAGGGCAGTAGCTTGGCTGAGTTAGTAGGTATTTGGCTTTACTGGGAGCTACTGGCTGCTAGTTGACTTCTCTGTATTTCAAACAGAAATGCTGAAAAAATGTCTGGAGCGATCTGCTAAGATCAGCAGCCCATATGTACTACAGTAGCAGGTTTTACAGGCTGTCTGCCCTGAGAATTTAAGATGAGAAAAGAACAATAATGTCTTTTCTTTTAATGCTATTTTTATCCTCTTAGAAAAATACTTTGTGAATGGGGATAGCAAATCCATGAGGTTTCAATACTCGTGTGGGTCTGTTCCACGCCTTCCTCATGCACGTGCACACCTCTTGTTTTGGTGGTAGTGGAGCAGTAATGGAGTTTAGCGTAAGTGTAAGCATCTGCCCAGTAGCCCTGCGGAGGGATGACAGGTAAGGACAGCAGGGCTCCAGTCTAGACCTCCAGAGAGGGAGCTGGTTTCCCCACTACGTTGCTGTCTTTGGGTGAGCTTGTGAAGGCTAGTACGGTCAGATTTCTGACATCTATGGTGGTTATACATCTAAGCTCCTTATGGGCCTGTCCTTTGATATTTCTTTTGTTTGGTTGGGTTTTTTCTTCTCTCCCCCCCACCCCCCCACCCAGTGCTTTGGTTCATTTTCTGCAAAATGGGATTATCTGTTTAGAAATATCAATGTTAGGCACTGGGAAGTACTTGCTACTTAGAGAGGACCACAAGCTGGACGGGCTGGGCGGAGGTGACAATACAGGCTACTGGTGTTTTCAAAAAATAGTGCATCCTCTATTTTAGGCTACTTTGAAGGATGGTTATTTGCAACAAATCCCAGAGTTTTTGTTGACTCATGACTTAGATTTCGGTTTTATTCAGCATTTTTTTGCCCTTTCTGAGGGCTCCAGCAGCTGAAACAGCATCGTCTTGCCACACGGCAATTTCAGCTGACTCTGGTGTTTGAAATGGCAGCACTGCTAAATGTTTGTGACTTGTTTTTAGAACATTTCAGCTGCCAGTTTCCTTAAGAAAGCAAAAACAATATGAAAAGCAAGAAATACAAATAAAGGAGAGGCTTTAAAATACTTCTGATATAAAAAAAAAAAAAACAAAACAGAAGAGGCTCAAAGGTGTGCTAAATTTAGCAAAATTTCTAGGAAAAAGGCATTGAAATAAGCATGTGTGCTTCTTGAGTCGCTTCACATCCTTTCCTCCCCCCTTTTCTCCAACCCACGCATAAACTTATTTATTACATTTTCTCTTAATGAGCTGTTTCCAAAAATTTTGCTTTTCCTCTGGTAAAAGGTTTGGGTGCTCCCAGAGGAATAGCTGCCACATGGTGGGGGTAAGTGTAGCGGGGAAAGAGAGCTCCCAAAATTCTCTACTTTCTTGCAAAGTTTTGAAGAAACTGCAGTGATACTACCATTAATTCTTCCAAGAAGAGGATAGGACTTGGGGCATCAAGAATAGCTCTGTGCAGCCAGAAAAGCTGTAACTTCTGCTGGAATGATTTTATTGATACGTATGTCCTCTGTGTGTGTGCGCGCATGTGCATATATGCTTATATCATTATACATCATTTTACATTTACAATGTAATAACTCCTTTTTGTTATTGCTGTCGTATTATTAGGTGTTTCTGTAGGCATGTCAATGCATTGATTGTTTCAGCAACTCCAGCTGAAGATAGGTGTTTTGCCCCAGAAGAGAGAAGCTAATGCTCAGAGAACTTCCTGCAGAAAAGCAGGTTGAATACTGAATAGACAAAGGTAACATTTACTAGAGCAACTAATTGAATGAAGAGTCTGTGTTGCTAGTTTTAATGAACTGTAGGCTCCGAATTGGTTAAAAACACATACTAGCATAGGATAATCAGACTAGAGAAGGAAAGGTGTTGGAAACACGGTGTTAGTATAAAAGGACATATCGGCTCATGGGACAGTGTGTGCTGTTTGGAAGGGTGCTTGTAGAGCTGCAGAGCAGGAGACCATCCACGCAGAGAGATGGATCAGATCTGATCCTATCACAGATTCCTCTACAGCCTTTGTTAAATCAGGTAGACTAAAGTCCTCAAAGGCAGTTAAGCACAAAAATACCTTTGGAGTTTGGCTTCAGTCCATATATAAATCCTTCTTTTTTTTTTCCCTCCCTGTTCCCCTGCTTGATATTACTTTGTGTATGTATCTACCTCCTTAGCTACAGGAGTAACCAGAGCTCACGTTTTGTAAGTTGGCCACCATTATCTCTGTGTTGTTTCCAGTATTAACTAATTTATGTAGTGCTGTGTCTTCTGTGACCTGTGTTCTTTGCTCCTAGCTGCATGACCTTTGCTATTAAGCTGTCTCTAGCTGGAAGAAATCCGTATAAGTAAGTGCTACAGATTAGCCTGAATAATTTATCTATTTTCCCAGCCCCCTCAGATTTTTTGACAGCTGCGCATTTTACAAGGAGTGACTTTTATATTTTCTTTTAAATCATAGATGAAAGTTGTTGACTATCACTGGGATAAAATGAGATCCCTGCAGGGAAAATACCTCATCGGATGATGAATCCCCATTTACACTTATTTCTTGAGATCTATCAGTGTAAATTGTGCTTAAATATATTTTGGTGTAGCTCTTATGAAATTAATTTTAATGTGGTACTTTAAGAAAAAAAAATTACTGCCTGGTTTTTGTTACAAACCTAAAGGTAAGCTTGATCTTTCCTTTTCATTGAGGTGAGTCACTGAGACATGTGTTAGTTCTTGGGGTAAGAGATTTGAGAGCAGTGTTGGTTAAACAAATTCATAGGTCAGTGTGGAATATATTCACAGCAGTGCATTAAACGGACAGAGCATATAATGGGAGCTTTTGCAGTCTAGTGGGATTAAGGATAATAACTCCCATGCAAAAAGATAACTAAATCAGGAAGATGACCCATAGCATTCCTGTGGAAATCTTACCAAAATACCTTTTTCTTTAAAAAAATTGAATGTACTTTTTGTACAAAAAGTGAGGAATTTGCATTGATACAGCTTTAACCTGTGTAAAAAGTTATAGGGAAACTGCGTAAAACCTACCCTCGTGGTAAAGTGTGCATGGGGGCTACGTTTGAGAGGGCTTCTAGGGCAGCTTGGACTTGTGTGTGCTGCAGTGCGTGCTGGAATAGCACAGAGGTGCTCTGGGAAGAGCCGGCTCTGCTTCTGCTGTGGTATTTGCTTTTCTGTGGCTCCAGCTGATAGAACCTTTGTAGTACAAGAATTTCTTAGTCACAAAGGGCATCTCATTAGCCCATAGTAGATTTATGTGCCAAAATATTATTTAAGTCTTTGAAAACCTCCTTAACGCATGTGTGGCAGATAATGCAATACTTCCATGTAGCTACTTTAAAGTCAGCTTACTAGAGTGCTTGTCTTGCTGATGGGAGGAATCAATATGGTCCTTTGCTCTCTTCCCTTAAATCACATCAGCAACCTGTCAGATGTGATGCACTGTGCTTGACCAGCTCACTAGAAATTATTAGCTTTATTTTAGTTAGTAAAGACATTTCATTTGACCAACCCCTCTTTCTCACCAGAATGTCAGAGTGCCTTTGGTGGGCAGAATATAGCTCTTTACTTCAGAATAGATCCATGCCCAAATAAAAGTGACTTTTTCTTCTGCGATATGCTTTTCTGTGCTGCTCGGGGATGTAAAAACTGAGAAGCGTAGGCCTGCAGACACTCTGACGTTGTCTCTCAATTATGCATCCAGTGAGTGCTCCCTGTTCCTGGCTGCTCTCCGGGAGAGCTGGAGTACTGCTCCGGTTGCTTTTAACGGTCGATTACAAGGAAATGCATTTCCACAGAGGAGTTTTTTTCAACACCTGCGTTACTCACTGTGCTGCTATGTATTCATTTACGTTTTAACTGAAGAACTGCATTAAGCACATTGTATGTGCTATCTGTTTCTGCTCTGCTGCCTCTAATTAGGAGTTTTATACACTGATGTACAACAAACACAAACATTAAATTGGGGCTAATGGGAAATGAGTTTGAACTTGAGTTATAGTGATCATAAAATGTGATGAGATCTGGCACTTGGTTTAATGATGCCAAAGAGTGGCATGACCTGTAATCTAATGACATCACATTGTATGGTGTCGCATAAGGCAGTAATATTTTATGTAGTCTTAAAAAAAGAAAAAAGCTTCGTTATAACATTCAGTGCATGTTTGTGCACAAACGTGCATATACCTGTTTATGGCTGGATGTTAAAGCAGTGGCCCACACTGTTTCTTAAATTTCTTGTTACAACAAGGAGTTTTTATGTCTTAATAATATGAGAAATTAAGCAGTCAAGAGCACAAAGCAGGAAAATTACCTTCTTTAATTTTCTACAGATGTTTATGATGATTGAAGGGTAAAGGAGTTTCATAATGAAATAGCAAATTGCATGAAAAGTTAAACTTCAGTACAAAGATACACACTGTATTTCAATATTCTAGGGGAGTGTATCATGTACTAATATAATAATCACTCACCTCTTGTCTTGCAGCTTTTTAACTTAATGTAGCCATGGAACTTCCCTTTAAAGCACAGTAATTTCTTTAAAACCCCTTTGATCTGTCAAGTAGGTGTAGAAGCTTGTGTCAGACACAAAGAAGATAGCAGATTTGGCTCTGACAGATGATACAAATACAGTGCAGTTAATTGACTTTGCCAGGGGAGAAAATTCTTCCTCCCAATTATGTCAAATGCCAGACAACTTTTCAGTGGTGGGGAGGGAAACATGCCTAAACGACAATAATGACAGTGCTTTTCTAGTAGGTGCTTCTTTGCTTTATTTTTAATCTTACTTTTAATTATTTATTTATTTAACATTTCAGGGATAAAAATACCAAATCAGCTGGCTCAATTGCATTTTTGTTTTGGGATTCTCAGGCCTAATAAATCTGTTGCCCTTCTGTGGTCCTCTAGGATTTTCTGCCTATTTTGTGAAGTCAGGAACTTGCAGGAGACTCTGTGAGACAATGAAGTTGTAGATTTTATTTTTCTGCCAGTTTTAGCTGTTCTGCTTCTTTGACTTCATATTGGTATAACTTAAACCCTCTCAAAGTCAACAGGTTTCTGTCACATTCTAAGTTTTTAGTATTTGGAAGGCAAAGGAGAAAGACCTGGGCTTTTTACTTTGTTCCTTAATCCCTGGTAAGGACTATAGCCTGTCTCATATATGAAGCGCTGCAGTTTTGTGTTCCAGCACCACATGATACTTTTACAGAAATTTCCTGTCAGTGGAGGAGCAGCCAGCAAGGCTGTCATGGTAGGGGTTATTGTTTTGAGGAATAAAACTCCATTTTCTCCACTCTGATCTTTTCCTCCCTCAGCTCAGGTTTTGTTTTTAGTTCCTGGGTATTTCAGCTGCAGCTCATGATAAGTATTGTTGCCAAGAAATGATAAAGACAACAAAAAAATGATTGTTGTAGGCAACTTTTTATTCTGTATCACCTGCTTCTGAGATTGGGATGCATGACAGAGCACAGTGGTGGGCAGTACATGCACATGCATGTTTGTGTATGCGCACGTTTACACAATCACTCAGCATGTCCAACGGGGTATCTGTACTATGATTAAAAGGGTCTAGGGCTCTATGATATATCCAAGTTCATCTGTAGTGAGACTGGGTAAGCAGACTGCACTCCCTCTCTCCGGTAAGTACTGCAGGTTGTCGCATGTTGCAGCAGAACGAAGATAAAACTATTCTGGGAGTGAGTTCTTACAGGCTAGGAAGACCTGCCTGGCTGGCAAACGTTAAGTTTCTGTCCACTGGATGGGTTTCTCTCCCACTGGATGAGCCCTTTAAGTCATCAAGGCTGAGCATGGTTGCTGTTAATTAAGGGCGCAAGGGTGATCAGCATTTTTTGGGGAAAAAAAAAAAGAACAAAAGAAATCATAACTTAGTCTTCAGGGGTTTTTCACAGTGAAGGTAGAATCTGTTTCCGCTGTCCTTTTCTTTTGTAGCACAACTCTACTATACATAGCCGGCCTTTTGGGTCTTTCTGTTCAGTAACTCTTACGTTTTTTTCAAGAGTATGTGGTAAATCTGACAGTGTTTATATTCTATGTGATTGGGGTAATTTCTTGCTGTTGTTTGCTTTACAAAAGTGCCTAGGAACACATAATGCAGTCCATTGTACTAGACGCTGTACAGTGATTTAGAGGTAGTGGAGGAACAGTCCATGCCTCAAACTGCCTAGAAGTGGAGGATGCCATCTTTAAAAGAAAAAAATTAAGTAACACGCAACAGTAACAAAGTAGCTCCCTCTTATTTCTCCTGTGCTTGGCTCTCTTCTTGCTAAATGCGGCAATACTATCAAAACTTCTCATTCTTTTGGCTTCCCCCTGTCAGTGTAACTGTTCCAGACCTTTCAGCGGTAAAGAACTCCATTCCGTTTGTGGATTCCAACTTTTTACTCATCCTTGCATCTGGTTTTGTTACCTTAAAACCCAGATATTTTCAGATTGACACAATATCAATAACAGTTGCATTTGGTTAAATTTGAGGTTAGTTTACATGAGTCAATGATGAAATTTCATGTGACACTCTCTTGGACATCAGGCATTCATTATCTTTAAAATAATTTTTGAGAGACTTTATTCAGCCACTAAATGTACTTTTATTAAAACAAGCCCTTAGTAGGCATAATTTAGATTTCGAATTGTGTTAAGTTTGTTTTTTCACATTTCTTGGAATGTGCTTTCAGTTTAGCTAAACAACATTCTGTTTAGGGCATAAGTTTAAGAATTATTTTTGTAGTTCTGGCAGCAAATGCTGTAACTTTACAATTATGCCATAAGCATTCAATGTTCTTCCATCATAAACTGGCCATAATCCCAGTTCTGGAATACAGTTGCTCTCATCTCTTCAAGTGAAGGTGCAATGTTGTCCACAGATTTCGTAAAAACGTCCATAATTTGGGTTAGTTACATACTAAAGCAGTTCAAAAAGAAAAGGATGTCTTTCCCTCTGAAGTCATAAATGATTTTTGAACTTTTCTTAACGGAAATTCACTTTTAAGAATGAGTTAAGCCAGCAGGTACTGTTCAGAAACAGACTTGATTCTTGCATATGTTAAAATATTGCTCTCACTTAACCATCTTAATTTAAAAATGGGAAGTAGTTAAACCAATACAATCTAGTGACGTTAGCATACCTGATGCGTGTTGTAGATTTCAGAGCAAACCAGGACCTAGTGGTATACCCCAGGGGTTAATATTGGGACCAGTACTGCTTAGCCTCTTCATTACTGCCTGGCTGATGGGAAAGAGTGCACCCTCAGCCAGTTTGCAGGCGATATAGAGTTCAGGGGAGCAGCTTATGCACCAGATGGTTGTACTGCCCTTCAAAGGGACCTTGACAGGCTGGAGAAATGGTCCGACAGCAATCTCATGAAGTTCAACAAAGAGAAATGCCGAGTCCTGCATCTGGGGAGGAATAACCCTGCGCACCAGTGCAGGCTGGGGAGCAACCAGCTGGAAAGCAGCTTTGCACAGAAGGCCTTGGAGCACAAGTTGGCCATGAGCCAGCAATGTGTCCTTGTGGGAAAGATGGCCAGCAACCTCCTGGGCCGCATTAGGCAGACCAGATCGAGGGAGGTGGTCCTTCCCCTCCGCTCAGCACTGGTGAGACACACCTGGAGCGCTGGGTTCAGTTCTGGGCTCCTCAGTGCCAGAGACATGGACACACTAGAGTGACTAAGGACTTGGGCTGTCTGTTGTGTGAGGTGAGATTGAGGGAGCTGGAACTGTTTAATTTGGAGAAGGGAAAGCTCAGAAGGATCTTGTCCGTGGGTGTAAATACCTGGTGGAGGGTAGGGAATAAAGGGCACAGAGCCAGGCTCTTCTCAGTGGCACCCAGTGAGAGGACAAGAGGCAGTGGGCACAAACTGAAATGCAGGGAGTTCTATTAAAACATGTTTACTGTAAGGGAGGTCAATCACTGGAACAGGTTGTCCAGAGAGTTTGTGAAGTCTTCCTCCCTGGAGATATTCAAAATTTGACTGCACGTGGCCTAAGCAACCTGCTTGAGCTGACACTGCTTTGAGCAGAGGGGCTGGACTGAATGGTCTCCAGATGTGCCTTCCAGCCTCAATGCGTGTGTGCTTTATGGCCTTTATGTCTGTTTCTTCTGATTCTGCATGACAAGATGATTAAATTTCATCAGATAATGTCAGCAACAAGATAAGTCAAAGAACTCATATGTGTGTGTGTATTTATATAAAAGAGATTATTTCTTTCAAATTGACGACTTCTAAACCAGAATCCACTATAAAGTGCCTGTTTGTCAGCAGGCTACCTTTATCATCTTAGTTACTTTTTGCAGAGGTCTCAGAGGTTGTCCATGAGCGTAGTCCACCAGTTTCTAAAGTAGTGTCTTAGGTTGCCATCAGGTGTGGGCTTGCTAACATGAAATCAGTGCAGTTGCATTGGTGTGAGGCATGATGAGTAATACAGCTATGAGTCAGCCTGAGGTTTCAAAGAGATGGTGTAGTTTTAAATTGGCTTTCTGTTCATATATTGCACTGTCAATCACATACTTTCACTACTGAGTTTAAACATTTCAGGAGGAACAAGTACTGAAATGAACAGCTACATCTGCTCATAAAAAGGGAGCAAATTGTCATATTGTCCTGCTGGTCTCACTGACGTGGTCATGCTCCTGTGTAGTCCCTTTTCTGCTCCTGGAGAGGGACTGCTGGGGTGGAGGGGGTGTTGGTGGGACCCACTGCAGCTTTGCTTATGTTAAACGCCTTTCTCTGGTTGTTCTTCAGGGTATGATACTGAACTTGCATAATGCCAACCAGATAATTGATCCATTGTCTGTAGCAAAGCAAATGGTATTTGCTTCTTTGTAGCAAAATGCAATGGTGTTTGTTGTGCCTTTGATCTCTGTAAAGTGCTCTGATGTGGTGAGATCATCTTGAGGAAGTACTAACAGGTCTTTCCTTGAATTTTGTCTTCAACTCAATGTAAAAGGAAGAATGGAATTGAATATGTGCTTATTGTGATAATTCATTTCAGTCAACAGTTAGCTTGTTTTTCAAAGTTGCTGTACAGGACTTGGTATTGGAATGGGATATTGGCGAATGACTACTAATTCTCAGTGAAAATTAGTATGTCTGTCACCTTTTCACTGTGGGGTTAGTTTTGTTTTCCAGATCAGTAAGGCTGCTGGCTTCCCTTTCAAAACGAATTTTATTTATTGGTGTATTTGTTTACGTGTCTTGATAATCCTTCCAGTTACTGCTTCAGAAGATGTGGGAAGGGGAAGAATACTTGTTCCCTGAAGGCTGCTGTAAACCAGTTATTGCTTATATGATACTTGATGAATGAAATATTTCCATACATGATAAAACTTCATCTCAAAGAAAGTCTTGAGAAGTTAAAATAACGGCAAATATTCTGTAGACTAACTCTTGTAAGGGCTAAATAGCCTGGCCTTTATCCAGGAAGGCACTTAACAATGTGCTTAACTTTAAGCGCATTGAATATTCTTACTGGCATAAGTGAAAAATCAATGAGTCTACTCACATGCTTAAAATAAGACATGTGCTTAAGTGTCTTTCTGGACCTCAGCCAGAGCATTCAGGCCTTGAGATGGCCTGAATTCTAATTGTGGGCAAAAGCCAGTAGTGTTTCATTTTGCTTGTCTTGCGCGTTTCTGAAGAATTCATTGATATTGTCTGTGTTTATTTTAATTGGCCTCCATTTCCCATCTAAGCCCTACCAACTCCAAAGCTCTGGGAGTAAAATAGATGTGCAACTTAGGGTTGTCAAACAGCTTGTCAGGGATAGTACTTAGACTGTATATATTGCTATAGAGCAGGAACTGAACTTCAGAAAAGTTGGGAAAAGATGAGGTGAAACATGATTGTTTTCTTTGGTAGCCAAGGTTTTAATATAGAGAGAAAATGAAGAGGAGAGAAGAGAAGGGCTGGTGACACATCGCACCTTTTCAGTTAACATTGTTGCTTCTTAGGAAACATTAAAGAATGCAGACAGATGCATTAATAATCTGCTGGCACTGGCTGTAGCCTTGGCAAGTGGGCTTTCCTACCTACTATTGATTTTTTTCTGACTCTCAGGCAGCAATTTGCAATGGGTGGCTTGATCCCTAACCCTCAAAATGGGCAATGAGATGAGTTGTCACGGCCAAAATAATTTTTACTTTCTAACCAATCCCTCCTGTTTCTTCAACAGCATCTTTTACTGCTTAGGTGACAATTTCCACTGCTGACAACTCTGAATGATAAAATATACTATTTTTAAACACAAAGAGCCTCCATGTCTAGAGGTGCAAAATAACCCACCACAGGGCTACTGAGCTCTTTGCTGGCACCAGCTACCCGTGTAGAACCCAACCCTCAAGCACTGTAAATCTGTGATGTTACTGGATGGCAAGTGTAAAAGCAGTGGAGCCACTGCTGTCAACTCTAACTTATTTGTCTAAGGAAATAGCATGTCGCTCTCCCCTCACCCTTCTTGTTTTTCAACATCTAGACATTGCTTGTCTTCTACTTCTTCTCTGTCTATGGCTCCCTCCTTACACCTGACATTGCTGTTTGCTTTCTTATCTATGCAGGTTGTTAGAGCCCATGCAGCAAATTCTTCTTTGAGGTGTGATTGCTGATATTTCTTCACTTATCTTTGTTTTACTGGAAGTTAAATGGTTGGTTTCCTTGTTTTAATTTGTTGTAGACTAGATGAGAGAGAGAGAGTAGGTGAAAATAGAGTGGCCAGACTAGAAGAAAATCAAGCATAAATACTTTTTTTAAGGGTTAAATATGTACAACTAGAAAAAAAGAGTTGACACCGTGGTATTTTATATGTAACTACAAAGTATCTCCTGAAAATGCATCTCCATGAAAGAGCAGCTGCTGTTTTTAGGAGACCCCTTCCACAGTGAGTCTTGAGGAGTCTGAATGAGTTTTGCTTGTAGGTTGTTGGTTTTCTTTCCGCTGCAGAAGTGTGCTTGCTATAGCACTCCAAATATCTTTCAAGGTAACTAACAGTGTGTGTTTTTATTGTGTACTTGCCCTAATGGTCATTCATTTCTTTGAACTGTGAATTTCTCTTTCACTTAAATAAAAGCCCATTAGAATCACCTGTCGCATACAGAATTTCACCTGAATTGAATAAGAGGTGATTTAAAGTTCAAGTTCAGAAGGTGTGTTCAGATTTAGGGATAGCCAACAATCTTTTAAACAGTGAAATGATGTGTGCTAAAAATGTCAAAGCCAGAATTAGAACTGGAAAAGTGGGTGGAAAATTATATTTTATAAATATTTTGTTTTCAACTATTTTTCCCTTAGCTTTCCTAAAATCAGCTATCAGGCTTAAGTCTAGGTCTATGAGTATATCTGTTTGCAGGTGTCTTCAATGTGACAGAGCCTTCTGCCACCTAGTGTTAATGTGAATTCTCTTCTCAGTGGGGTATCACCAGCTAATTTATTAAATGTCATTACTTATTAATGATAATCCCCGCCCCCAATAGCTAGGCACTCGCTGTGAATGTTTAAAAATGCAGTTTCTGCACCAGAGGTTTTCAGAATCAATTCAACCAGTAGGCATGACTTCTTTGGATACGTTTATTGAGGATGCAGTTTGCAAGGTGGGTTAACTTGTTATACAGCTAATCCATGGAGAATTTCAGTAGCTGTGAATGTCACTCCTCTGTAACAAATTTGTTAGCACTTTTCTCCTCCAGGTGAAACTAAGGGATTCTGCCTAACTCAGCACACTTCTGCTTTGATATCTGTGCTCCTGCTGGTTCAGGAAATTAGACTGAAAGCAGCAGAGAATGAAAATTAATTCAACAGGAATTATATAAAATGAAGAATAATTCCATTTAGGCACTTAACTCATTGTCTTTTTAGAAGAGTAAAATGAAAATCTCCCATCATCGCTGCTTTTTCCCTCTGGAAATTCCACCAGGGCACAATAGAGGAGGACAATAAAATCCAGAGAATTACACCCAGATTTGACAATAGAAATGTCAAACTGTTAAAAAGAAAATAGGCTTAAAGTGATATTTTATATTTAGGCCAAATAATAATAGCTCCTACCATATGTTGATGGATAGGAGTGAGCTTCTTAGGATTGAAGGAGTGGGGTTTTTTCCTTCATTCCCAATAAAAATAGTTTCAAGAGAACAGAGCAACTCTTTCCCCTTCTCTCTTCCACCTCTGTGAGCTGTCCTCGACTGCTCTGTGGTACAGAGTGGGGCTGAACGGTTGCTTTGCAGGTTGGTGTTTGAGGGCTCAGCCAAAAGGGCTACACGTGACTTGGGCAGATGCTTCTAATACTTAGCCCAGTTGTGGTTTTGAGGAGAAGTCCTCACTCTTATCTCCTGCCCTCCTCTCTTTTCTACCTCCCATCTCTTCCAGGCCTTCCTGAGAATCAAATGACAGCATGGCTGAGAGCTGTAAACTTGATCCTCAACATCAGACTGAAATGCTGACCTGTTCAGCAGCAACCAGAACCTGAAGGAGTGGCGGCTCTGATGCATTAGAGCATTAGTCAGCTGCAATAACAGGCGGGCTGTCTTTTTCACCTTGTTTTGACCGGAACAGCCTCATCTTCTTTAAATAGTGTCATTCAAACTGCAGTCTTTTTGGTTTTGACAATTAAGCTTTTCAAATACTGTCTAAAGAAAACAACTTTAGGTTCTTATTATCTCAAATGAATAACTATGACCACAGAGCAAGTTAAAAACTATTAGGTTTGATGGCTTACTTATCTGATCAGGATCAGAGGCTAAAAACCCTCTAGAAATTCTTGTGCATCTGTGCTATTTTGTTTCTGAGTCATATTAAACTGGAATTACTGTACAACATGAATTCATTGCTACACCATCAGAGCGGAGGATGCTGCGTCATAGTGAAAACAGAATTGACCGGCTGACCTGGGGAACAGTATTTTCAAAGCTGAGGCTATATTCAGCTTTTTTCTTTGTTTGGATGATGTTTTTTCCATTAGAATTGGTTTGGGAGCAAGTCCTGTGGCTGTGGTAAATGCATTCCTGGTGTTACTTTCTGCCCTCAGTCCTTTATGCTGGCAGGAGGAGAGAAGGTGATGTTTCTTTCCCTGTAGGTCCAGCCTCATTGTTCTTTCTGAAATCGGTGCCCTGCAGTGGCATTTCAGAACTGTGCAACAGGGTAGGTAGATGGTGGAGGCAAACTGGGGGAGGGCATGGGGGCAAAGGAGACTGTTGACCTTTACCTGCAGCCTGGCCGTGACCACGCCTGACACCTGAGTCACCCAGGGGCTCAGCTGTCCCCTGCTGGGACTAAAACACAGTCCTTCAATGTAGAAAAGAACCTTTAAAAGTGTGCCAGCCAGTCCATTTTCCAGCCTCGGGCCCAAAGTCAAGGTCCTTACCAGAGCTTCTGGGGCAAGAATATCTCCCCTCTGCTTGTGGCAGGCCATCCTGTGCGCTGCAGTTGTGGTGCAGCCACGACCATCCTTGCGGTCAGTTGCCAAAGGAATGTGCATCAAGCAAAATGTACTGAAAAAAAAGGGGGGGAAGTCTCTGTGCATCTCCATACTCTTTCTGTAGGTGTTCCTGGCTGAGCACTCTGTTCAGAAAGGGCTCTGTTTGCTTCACAGCTGCATAATTTACATGGAAGCTGGTCCAGGAGGAATCTCTTTCATGTAGCTTGCTCAAAGCCCCAGTTCATCAATATGGATTGCTTGCTGTGCACTGGGGGATTTATGGTACGCAGTGGGGTGTGCGGAAGTTGGACAAAAAGGCAGAGGGTGAGGAACTGTAGGGAATTTTTATCCTAAAAGAAGAATTTGTATGTCCAAAAGAGCTGTCTTTCAGAATAAAAGTTGTGTTCTCTCTTATTGCCTACAGAAGAGATGCTGTGTTCCTGCAGTCGAGCCCAGGGAAACGTTCCCCTAGTTGTGGGGAAAGACACAGTGATGGCTTTAAGACTGAACTTGCCCTATCCTTAAAAAAAGATAAGCCTGTGAAAACAATTCTGACTCAGGTAGTAAGTTACAAAACAATGGTTAACTTCCTCAGAGTGATAATAATTATATAAACATATCCATGTTCTTCTGGTGACCTTTGTCGAAAATTTAGAGTTTAGGGAAGAAGAGTGGAGTCGGAGGGCAGGGGGAAAGATGAAAAACTTCAAGATCAAGCCATGCCAAAACAATTCAACATGTTAGAGAGCTACTTTGCAATTACAGAAGTGATGGCTTGATCAGCTTTTTAGCCATCGAAAAGAAAAAAATAGGAGATCATAGCTGAGAAAAGGCCCTTGCATTCAATGACATTCTTCTCAGGGTCAAGTACGAGTTGAGCCTGATTTAGTCATAGACTAAATGTAGCTGCAGTTCTGCAGTCCTCCAAAAAGTGTAATCTATACTAGTCATGCAGAGCGAGTGCTTTGCTGGATTCCAGCTAGGACTGCAGTGTCCTTGTTACTCAGCGAGGCTGCTCAAGGGTGCTAAAATGCTTACTTGCAGTTGTTTGAGCAGTTTCTGCGATGGCTGATTGATTTACTGTATCTGGAAGTTCAGACCTGGAAACCTGAGCGAGGGAGAATGCCTTCACCGCGGTGGCGAGGCTGGGTGTTGAGAGGACAGACAGCTGGTGGGTGACCTCAGGAGGATGACAGATGGGGGACCAGGTGCCCCCGCTCATCCAAGAGTGCTCCCAACCCCTCTGCTCCCAGAGGCGCGAGTTACAGAAGTCACTTGTGCTGAAGGAAGGCTTCCTGTGAGCAAGTTTTCTAGAAATAAACATTAACCTTTTGTTACCAGCTAAGTATGCAGGGATAACAGATTCAAGCAGCTATTTGGGAAAGAGTTTAAGGAGAAATCCTTCAGTTTGAAAGGGGGTGGGCAGGAAATCATCCAAATGGCGGTGGTTGTACATATCTTGGAGACGGCGGCTGGAACGCCGGCAGGAATGTGCGGTGCTGAGATGCGCGGTGAACAGCAAAAAGCGAGCTGTTTATGCAGCATAATTGGTGGTGGTTCTTGGCTGACATGTATGGAGCCACGAAAACAACTAAATATATTACTGGGAGGAAAGTGGGACGGGAGGAAGCCCCCAACAACTGAAGAAAGAGAAGTCAGCATAGAACTTCTATCATTTGTAGAGTATATGAATGAAAAGAAACTGGGTAGCCTTTAGTTTTCCTTTGCTGCAAAGGATTAATATGTTTGCAGGTTCTGCTTTCCATTTCCCATTTTTATTTTAAAACCGGCAGTCACCTGCTAAAATAAAGAGAACTTTAAGATAACAATTGTCTAGAATCTACCCTGTAACAGCACAGAAATCTATAAACCATATTGATCTAAAACAGCTGAGAATATGCCTCCTTTCTCTGAAGTTGGACTCTTGGGGATTATGGTGTACTCTAGCAGCTTCAGGGTTTTCTTTCTGTGGTTGTTTTTTTAACTAAAAAACCCCAACCAGCCAAAAAACAAAAACCAAAAACAAACAAACAAACAAAAACCCAACAAACAAACCCAAACCAAAAAATGTCATCTGTCATTGCTTTAACTTTTGAAGGTTCATTCAAGGTTTCCTGCATTAGCTCAGATCACTGGATCTACTGCAAAGGCAGGAATGGCTGCTGTCTTGCACTGGTATTTACATTTTCTAAGGTTGGAACTGTTACACCTCACCTGAAGTGATACTGCCTGGTCAAATGTTAAGGGGACCTGATTAAATGTAGCATTTGGTTATTATCAAAGGAAATATGCAGACACCCATGGTGAATCCTGGGCTCACATGAGGTGCAAAATGTGTTTATCAAACATGCGCTGGATTTACAGATGTGAATTCTTGTTGAATGTAAATCTCTAGCTTGCATAACTCTTCCGTGGAAAGAAGTGGTTTATTTAACTTGTTAACATTTTTAACATATTGTCTATTGGTGTAATTGGATTTGCAGTTCCTTCAAAGATGGGTATAGGTCAGCTTGCACCATTTAAGGCTATTATGTCCCATTTCAGAGTGCTTTAAGTCTGTAGTCTTTACAGCTATAGTCTACAGTGCTTTAAGTCAGTAGCCTTTAATTCTATAGTCCATAGTCTGTAGTCTTTCTCTGCATGAAATAATTGTTTCAAGGCTGGTGCCTTCTTGGGTAGGACCCTGCAGCGGGACTGGAGTTGTCCAAGGATCGTTGTTACAGCAGTACCTGCAGAAACCTGTATGCACAGCCTGCAAGTGGTATCCCAGGGCTGTCATTCAACCTGCAGCATAGAAAATGCATGTTAGGTCAGAGTTAATACAAAGCTTCCTTTATTCTGTAAAACCTTTTTCATTGTTAGTTTCCTGTCTTTACAGTTTAAAACATCCACTTTTAAAATCATGTCAGACAGTTTCTGTGAGGCAGAAGGGATTTCTCATTCTTTGATCTTCATTTCTCCATGCTTTTTCATCTTACCTTTAGGCAATAGCATTGGTTTCTCAGCTCCTCCAAAGGCAAATATTTATCTGTGTTAAATAAATGTGGGTACCTGATTCTAGTCTTATATCTACTTAAAAAAACTATAGCAGCAGTGGAATTGCAGTGCTAGGAAAATGCTAGAGAACCAGATGCTCTCTCAAGTGTTGGGTCCTGCACCTGGGGAGGAAGAACCCTGTGCACCAGTACAGGTTGGGGGTTGACCTGCAGGAAAGCAGCTCTGCTGAGGAGGACCTTGGAGTGCTGGTGGACAGCAAGGTGACCCTGAGCCAGCACTGTGCCCTTGTGGCCAAGAAGGCCAACAATATCCTGGGCTGCATTAAAAGGAGTGTGGCCAGCAGGTCGAGGGAGGTTATCCCCTGCCTCTGCTCCATCCTAGTGAGGCCACATCTGAAGTGCTGCGTCCAGTTCTGGGCTCCCCAGTTCAAGAAAGACAGGGAACTACTGGAGAGTTCTAGCAGACAGTTACAAAGATGATCAGGGGACTGGAGCATCTCCCTTATGAGGCAAGGCTGAAAGACCAGGGTTTGTTCAGCCTGGAGAAGGGAAGACTGAGGGGGGATCTTATCAATACTTCTAAATATCTGAAGGGTGAGTGTCAAGAGGTTGGAGCCAGGCTCTTTTCAGTGGTGCCCAATGACAGGCCAAGGGGCAATGGGCACAAGTTGGAACACAGGAAGTTCCACCTGAATATGAGGAAAAACTTTACCGTGAGGGTGCCAGAGCAGCGGCACAGGCTGCCCAGGGAGGCTGTGGGGTCCCTTCCCTGGAGACATTCACACCCCACCTGGACGCGTTCCTGTGCCCCCTGCTCTGGGTGTGCCTGCTCACGCAGGGGGTTGGATGAGGTGATCTCCAGAGGTCCCTTCCAATCCCTGCCATTCTGTGATTCTGTAAAAACTTTTCTTCCTTTCAACTCTTTCTACCAGTAGAAGAGTTGGGTTTTTTTATGACGCATTCACTCGGGAGCATTGGCGATGTATTTTGAGATAGCTGTCACAAGAAAATTTCCGTCTCTTCCATCCCCCAATGTACTAGCTTCTCAGTGGAAATATTTGGTCTATAGAGTCTAGATTTCATCACAAAAAGAGGAAGTTTTCAGGGAAAGTAGTATGGGAAAATTTGATTCTGTTCTGTCTCCCCACCCAGCATTGCTTCTTCGCCTTTGTGTCTTTGCATTTAAAGATTTTTCTACTACAAGGTTCACAACTGCACTCACCGGTGTCATAGTAATTGGTAATAAAATCTCTGATATAGGTAATTAGATATATCTTACAGTTTATGTGTTTCACCATTAGAAGAGGAAACAGTTTATGTGAAACATCAAGTGAGTGCCTGGAGATTCTTTTATTGGTCACTGCCGCTTTCGGGACAGGAGCACTGAGCCCCAGGATGCTGCTGGTTTGCTGTTGCAGCAGGGCACGTGTGGCTTTGGGCTGCCAGGATCTGAAATGTTTGCCCTCTGATATAAGGGAGAAGAGATGGAGGAATAACTCATCACTGATTTCTACCTTTGGAGTCAGAACTAGCTTTGTTGGAGACAGCTGTTTCATGGCTAATATTACTTTTCTAGGCTTTTTTTTTCCTCCTTCAGTGTCTGGTAGCAGACCTCAGTGCTGTTCCATCTTAGCTGAGGTGTGCTGTGGCAGACCTGTTTTATTTTAATTTTAAAGAACTTTGTTTCACCACATGCAGTTGACATGTACTCCTGCCCAGAGACGCTCTGACAGTGTTTGAAACAAATTGATATGTAGAAAAAGCAGATGGAAGAGGCTAAAAAGAATCACAAAAGAATCACTAGAGGTCCTAGACTTCTTTTATTGCTTTGGTGGGTTAGGGGTTTTTTGGCTTTTCTGCTGGGAAAAGTTATTTCTGACAGAACAGAGTTATTAGAATATCTCAAACCAACACATAAAAGTTGTAGGAGCCATGAACTCAAACTCATGATTAAGAAGTTTTTTCTTAAATCTTCATTGTGACAAATAGTCAGTAGGCATCTGATTTTGAATCATTTATTGCAAGATGAAGACTTTAACCTTTCTTTATTGGAAAGGTGGTTAAGTTTCACTCTGAAGTAAAGGAGTGGGGGAAATACTCAGACATCATTTAAGTATAGATATGTTTATTTCCATGCAATAGCCCCTGGTCATGTCATCAAAAGTAAAGTCAGTTGGAACCAGAGGGTTTGCTTGTAATAGCAGCTGTGCATTCAGCAATCAATTCCGGCAGCTTCAGCCCCTAAAGAGCATCCCTACTGCGTGCCCTGCGTTGGAGGCATAGGTGGTGGTTTTACAAGCGCGCCAAAAGCTTCTACACCTGGTCATGTGTGGGTTTGAGTGAGAGGGACGCTGGGCACAGCTCTGCGAATCGTGATGAGTAAGTGACAGTTCTGCAGCAGTTTCTTGGGCCGTGGGTATGTGAAATGGGCAGAGCAGGTTTGTGGCATGGAGAAGGCTGGGGTCTGGCACTCGCCTGACACCTTGGTGAGCAATGTCTGCTCACTGTGCCCTCAGAAAACTAGCATAGCTAGACGGTATTACTAATAATAAAAAAATGGACTGGATTACTTAGCTGAAACTGAACTGGTGGACCTGCTGTCTGTAGGTGGGATTGCTGGGACTTCAAGGGTGGTGTTTATGGTAGCTCCCTTGTTGCCTTCAGCAGAAGTTTTCAGCAGCCAAAA
Organism: Phalacrocorax carbo; assembly: GCF_963921805.1. Classification (NCBI taxonomy): domain Eukaryota; kingdom Metazoa; phylum Chordata; class Aves; order Suliformes; family Phalacrocoracidae; genus Phalacrocorax; species Phalacrocorax carbo. The sequence goes on along the minus strand of NC_087521.1, from coordinate 31,907,388 downwards.
CTGTATTGTGGTATTTAGAGTGACTGTTCTTTGTACCCCTGCACTATGGGCTGTATTTGGACTTGTCCTGCTGCAAGACTAACAGGTGACATAATCTGGTTAAAAATACATTCTTCTTCTGTCTGCCTTGGGTTCTGTCATATTTGGACCTCGTCATGCTTTGCAGTTTTTTGACATTGTATACAGCTGCAGCCATCAATGTGAAAGGCATAATATCCAGAGGCATTTAAAACCCTCCTCCCCCCCCAAAACCCCAAACCTGCTAGCTATTGCAGTGGGCAGCTGCCTGCCTGTTTGCTGTTGCTTGCAGCAAACCCCACACCCCAATCGTTTGTTGTCTGGTGTTTTTTTTTTTTTAACTCCATGGTCACATTCAAATGAAAGTAGTTAAAACCTTTGCACTGTGTTTATCGACCAAATGATGTCTTGGTTCCTTGAGGCAGCCGTGGACCTATTCTTTTCCAGGGAACAATTTTCCCCATTCAACCATTAGAAAGATTTATCCCGTTTAGTCCTTGCCCTGGAGGGCAGAGGAGAAGAGCGGCTGATGGTAGGTGCCTCGCTGCCGTCAGGGCTGGAAGCATGACCTTGGGCATGGTGCAAGGCCTGTAGGATGTGCTGAGGTGGGCTCGTGAGGAACCTTTGCTGAGTTCATGGTTGTGTAGAATTTGCATTATGTGTTGGAACAGGCTGTGCTGGCTGGCGTTCAGCAGGAATTTCTGACACCAATAATAGCTGGTTTATTTGTTAAGATCTGAATGTGATAACAGTGCCCAAATTGTGTCTGCTAAAATAGACAAGAGACTGCTTTTTGACTTTTGGGGACCTGGGATCAGGCTAGTCTGTGGAAAGATGAGTTGCTATTCTGGACGACGTCTTTGATTACCAGCTTTCCATATGTGGTGTTTTTCTCCTAACTTGGACGTTACAGTCTCTGAGAAGGGGAGAGCCACACCGTATCGGAATAACACCCAGTGAAGACCTGTTCCCAAATGAATTTCCAAGGCCTATTTAATGAAGAACAGCAATGAACTCACTTCATTTTATAAGCAAATCCTGCTTTGGCTGCACAGACCAGCTGTGTGGTTGAACTGGTTCAAACAAAACCACAGTTGCTTGAGGAGCTGTTTTTACCTGCTCAGGGGCTATATAGAGTAACCCAGGCTGCACATTCCTCAGCAAAAAACAGGCCAGAGAAAATCCAGTTTCTTATGTGTGTCTCATCTGGTAAGACCTGGACTCTGCAGGGAGACACTGAGTAATGCATCAATGGCTCATCTTAGAGACTCGGTAAATCTAATGAAAATATTGTCTCCAGAAAGGTCCAGGAATGCAGTGTATGCTACTGCATTACTAATGCTTTACACAGTTCTCCAGACTGGAGTATTTTGCTTGCTTTCATGCAACCACTATTATTTAAATGATGAATCTGGAAAATTTCCCAGATCTACTGTCTACCCCATTGCTTTCTGTCTTGGGTACTGCGGATAATCAGATGAGCAGTAAACCTGTTCTGTGGAATAGAATTACATTATCTCTTTTTTTTTTTTTTTTTTTTCCCTGTCAAACAACTTGTGAGTGATTTTTCTTTTCTTCATCCTCATAAAATACCTAATAGATCAGGAAAAGGAAAATCTGTGTGCCAAATATGCAGTACTCCACATGTACCTCCAGTGATGCATCTGCAGAAACACCGGTGGGAGTGTATTCGTCTTGGGTAGACGGGGAAGATTGCGTGAAATAATCCCAAGCACTGATGCTTTCAGTTGGGTGGGTGCAGGGAAGTACTGTGGGGTGGTTTTGGCTTCTTGATTGGGTGTTTTGGGGCAGTTTTTTAGAGGTTTGTTTTGGTTTTTTTTAGCCTGGTTTGATTGTGCTCTTTCTCTATCCTCTCTGATTGTTTCTGAAGTCTTTCTTGAATTTCTCTGTAACGAGACTGCCCTGTCGAGCAGTGAGGGGATGTTTGCCACTGGGCTCTGGTGTTACTGGCTGACAGGCTGGCATTGGGCCGCTGGCTCTCGGAAGCGGCAGTGCCACGTGGTGCTGAGGCGGCCTGGGCAGCCAGAGGACAGGCATGGGGGATCGCGCCTGCTGCCATGCTGAACGCTGCCGCATGGTTCTCCAGCGGTCCCAGTCGTTCCTGATGAAGTGATGGTGCCACGGCCTTCGGAAAAGAGAAAACGTGAAGGGAACCCACCCCCAGGAATGACCAGCTTGATTCTGAGCCTCTGCACAGTGTGAATTACCCTCTTTCCTTGAGAACAGGAGGCTTTTTTTTTTTTCCTCTCTCCACATGGTGATGAGAAACTAGAGGTCAGGAATGAGCCCCCTGAAGGCTCATGAAGAACAAAATACGATGTGTTTTAACTGGCGTGAAAGGTTAATGGGGAAGATCAACATCCAATGGCTGCAGCGAAGGAATGGGGGCTTGTTTGGGCAGAGCCTGAAGCGGAGCATAGGCATTACGGTGAATGGGGAGTGTGAAACCATGGGGCAGAGAACACACAGCCCTTTAGCCCTGCTCAGAAATAATAATGCAGGCTTTTTTTAACATCAGAGTTTAGTCTGCCCTCAGTAAAAACAAGTTACATTAAAAAGCTGTGCACCAGAAAAAGCAAACCTTTTTCCTGGTTTCTGCTTATAAGATTTACAGGTACTTAAAATAAACCTATGAAAAACAGACCTAGTGTGCTGGAATTTGCTAACTAGTGAGAGCAATTACCTCCAGGTCCCAAGACCTAACGGAGCTTGACTTTTTGGAAATAAGACTTGGCAAGCACTTCATCCTGCTGCTGTTGTAAAGGTGTACATGAAAAGATGTGCTGACCTCTGCCAGAAACCCCAGGAATCCAGTTCAGAGAGATGCTCCCGTGAAGGGCACGGCCGGATTCAGGCAGCACAGATGGGGATCGGTGTGGAAAAGCCGGCAAAACATTCGCTGCTCATTGTGTGGCTTCAGCGTGGCAGATTCTTTGCAATTGCCTGGTGTACCACAGTAATTAAATGGGTCAAGAGCAGTAAGTTTAGATACTTAATAAGAAAATAAAGACCTCACTTGACAGCCAGCAGCGTGTCGTGCCTGTTACACAGGAGTAAGGAGAATTAACGCAGGTTGCTGTAGTAAAAGTTGATCTGAGCCTTTTTGGCAATGATTTTGTACTGCTTCGGAGATCACATACCAAGTAACTATAAAAGCTGTAATAGCTGTAAATCAGGCCTTCTTATGAAACTAGGACCCCAATTTCAGGTGACTTAAAAAAGGGGAAACAGTAGACGACTCTTCTCTCTTTTGGTGATATAAGAAAAGTAAGGAAGGATAAGAAAAGTCATAAAAAACACACAACCTGTCTTTGTTAATATAGAAATGTGAAATAATCCTGTTTTATCCAGCCTGTTCCGTGCCTGAGTGGAAAAAGAAGTTTGTGTAATGACATAGACATGATAGAAGTAAAATCCAAGATGGGAATTGATTTTTATAAGACACTCTGGTTTGGAGGGTGGAGGTAGTTTCACACCAGCATTGTGAAGGAAATTTTGTCGTTGTCAGTATCCCTTCATCATTCCTGGCCGGGGGAGGGAGCTCCTGTTTCCCACAGCAGTTGTAAAAGGCCTTTGGGAAGGATGAGATTTTCCTCCTACAATATTAAGGGGACAAGTAACAAGAATGTTTAAAAGAAATCTGTTAAATGCATTCTCCCGCAAACCAGGAGCTCCCTGCAGACCGTCTTCCCTTGCAAATTAAGAGGCAGGACCGGCTTTGCCGCTGTGTTTGTAGAGTCCTTTTGGACTAAACACTATTAAAAGGGTTTGTGCCCTGATGTCTGTGTCTGTGCTGATGAGAACCAGTGTCCAGCAGCGAGGACCGGACTCCATCACAACCTGGTAGAGAGCGGCAGAGCTCAGCGCAGCTCGGCCACAGGAGGCGAGTTCAGTCTCTTCAGCATCTCACCAACAACCACTCAGAAATGTTGCTCATGTCTGTGCATTGTGGTTATTAGGTGCAAGAAATACAGTTTTAAAACTGTAATTAATAATTTCTAAGTAACCTCTTTTTCCCCACATTTACGGCATCAATGGGTATGACTGTTTATTATGTCTTACCTATAAAATCTGACCTGTTTTATATACTCTTTATGGAAACAGTGTACAGTCATAAATTAAAAGATGCAACTGTTTTGGATATTTTACTGGTGGTCCTGTATTTTCCTGCCAAAAGTGCAGCTGGTTTAGGTTTCTCGGGATAACATTATAAAAGGCTGTATGCGTTTTGCAAGTTTATGCTTGAATTGCCAAGCCAGAGGTGGAATGACTCAACCTTCCCAGGAGCAACATGTACCAAGTGATGAATCAAAACAGCTAGCTGAGGCTCAGTGGCTTACAGGGCGACGGTGAAAAGCAGTTCTCATTTATGGTATTTTATCTGGCGTTCACAATTTGAGACGGTCGTTGTGCTGATCGTGCTAGGTTACAGCCTGTGTCTGTCTTTGTATTTGATGGGGTTTGGGTGCAAAACTAGCTGAGAAGCTGGTCTTGTATCTATTTTATGTGGGCTGCAAGAACTATAGGGTTACAGCATTGAATGAAACCATTCAAGCCCCACTGAGCAGACACCTTTAGCGAGAGCTCTTGGTGTGCACGGCTGGGTTTAAGCCCTCCGAAGGAGCTAAGGGGAGCCAAGAGCTTGCGGTGGTGCCAGCGCAGGTACCGTGTTTCAACGTCAACTCATCAGTCTGGCTGGTTTGGTGTAAAATTAGATGGGTCTGCAAAGGGGTGATGATGCTTAATTAACAGTGAGGTTAGAGGCTTCTTTAGCCAAGATGTTGATGACAGCCTCCTACAGATCTAATTCCCTGGTGTCAGTGGACTTACTCCAGATATAGATAGGCCCGAGAGCAGGATGCTCAGCCTGGTTGTCATCAGAGCAAGCGGCACAGTTGGCTCTTGGGAGCACCCCAGCATTGAGTGGACAGAGCTGAAACCCTCCCATTCAATGTGGGCGTGTTGTTGTCATCGTCTTAGAAGGAAGGGGGAAAATGCAACCCTCCCCAGAGCGGGCACAGAAAATACACACCAGTGAGTGTACAGGTACTTAACCCTGCACAACCTATTGCGGAGATCCAGGTGTTCCCAGTGCGCTGGTTGGGCGGCTTTGCTGAAGGTGTGTCAGCATCATCCTCGTAACGAATGGAAATTTTGTACCAATGCCGTAGGCAGCTGGCGTCTCCTTGCTTTCTCCCAGAAAGCAGCCTCGACCTCGCTGCACTGTGAACTGTGCAGGTGTGTGACGTATTTACTTCTGCTCTAAAATAATGCTCGTCTTTGTTTCAGGTATCTCAACCATGTACGAGCCGCCTCTCCGCAGGATCTTTCTGGGGGCTACACTTCTTCTCTTGCTTGCCACCGAGCCTTACAGGATGCTTTCAGTGGCCTTTTCTGGCACCCCAGTTAGCCAGCGTGCATCAGCCTGTGATCAAGGGACACAAAACGGAGCAAGAAGGAAATCGAGCCAGCAAAGGTTGGGTAAAATTGTTGCCATCTGCACAATGGCTAAGCTGCAGTCACTTTTCTGGGTAAAACCAGCTGTGTTTAAGTGTTAAAGGCAAGGAAAAAAAAACCAAACCCAAACCCGTCTGCACGAGAGCTTTGTAAAATGGTAGATACATTTTTGTGGAGGGGGAAACTCGTTAGTCATGTGGCACTTTGCTGAGGGAGGCTGAAGCAATAAGCCACATCTAATGGAAGATGTGAATAACTCAGCTGTGTACGTTTGAGGTTTAAAGAAATACACTTGTAAATTTTTTTTAAATAAAGCCAGACTTTTTTATTAAAGTTTGTGGTTTTACTCTTATTGCAGGGTTTTATTTGCACAAGCATTTAAATGCCATTTTGATTATAACATTTAGTGTCAATATTCAAGCCTACATTTTCTTCCCATAAAACTCGTTTCCCCAGTTCAGACAAGTGGGTTTTTCCTCCTGCCAGCTGGATGAGATGAGAAACCCTGGAACTATGCTGACACAACTCTTATGCAGGATCCTTCCTGATGTCACTTGGTTCTTACCTTTGTCTGGAAAACCGATCTTCCGCTGAAAGTCTTTCAGCCAAGTTCCTCTAGAAGCAATCTCAGAAGCCTTGATACAAGGCTTGGTCATTAAAGCAGCCAAAATTGGGTTTGTTTTCTTTCCTGTTTAGCTCCGTTTGCAACTTTTCTGTCACGTGCTCAGGAGCTTCTTCTGGCAGGAACATCCCTTTGTCTGGCTTTCGGGATGAGCCTTGCCACTTGTTCTGCTGCTTTTACATATTCCTTCCCCTCTCCTTGTAGTGGAATGTAGACTAATTGCAGCAGTGATGGGCTTCCTCTGGCGGGACTGGTCCTTGCCATGAGGGTGTGTAAACTGCAGCAGACTGGAAACTGCTCAGGACAGCGAGCACCTCTAGAGCAAAGCCTGGAGCACGTTTTATGGGTCATCTGTTAACAGTTGTTGGATACTGCTCTGAGGAGTGCGCTAAATTAATGTATTTTTTCTATGTTGTAATAAAGAGAAGAACAAGTTCTATTCCAGACTCAGTGCTTCCTTTATTAAGGGAAGTGGAGGGAGGTGCCAAAATTTCCATTGCCCTTTCTCTGAAATCCTGTTGTCTGAGCCCAGAATAGCTGCTGACAGGTACGTTACAAGGCGGAGGTGCAGAAAAGGTCGTAACCTTGGAGTACCGCTCCCTGCCAGGGTCAGGTGGCCTGGCCTTCAACAGAAAGCCCATGGCTGGGCGCTGTAGGACTCTGCCGTGCGGCACGCGTTAAGAGACCGCTGGTACGCTTGCACTCGTGTTGCAGTCCAGCCCTGCAGACAGCGCTGCTCTCCACCTGCGGCCCTTCCTCCTTTCCTCTCAGATGTAAGGCCTGAAAGCTGACGTGCCCTTTACTTATCCATTCCCTCGCTCGTGGGAGATGGCTGCCACCACTGCCGCACCTAGCTGGCACCCCATCACAGGTGCCTGACAGCCCATCCCTGTTCCCAGGACAAATACGACAGCAGCGGTCCTTCTGGGATTCCACTCGGGACCCCGGGAGGGAGCAGCAGCAACCAGAGGGGAGGCTGTGCTATTCCAGGCTTGCCCGGACTGATAATGGTGCACCTCACCCGTGATCGCCTTTATATTCAGTTTGTAACGCCTCAGGTCACTGCCCTAATGAATGCAGAACTGCATATGCATTTTAACATGTACCATTTGAACACACTCGTGCAACTTGCTTGTACATTGGCTGTCGTTTGCTGGTTTGTGGGGAAGGGTTATACACAAAAGTGGCGACTGTGCAGAAATACAGAAACACCCCTGGTTATAAGCATAGCGAGGTGTAATCCATTGACTTGCACCTACACTAAAGTTACGCTGCTAAAATAACAACGGCATTTAATCCTTAAGTGAACAAAGCTTTTACTAACTAAAAGCTTTCCCTGCCCTGGGATATGTTAGTCACGTGCTGAAACTCAGTTACGTAGTTGACTTGCTTAGCGCAAAATTGGTGATCAAAGCCAGGTTTCTGTTAGTGCAGTAGTGCCGATGAGCCCTGAATTTGGACTGCGAGGCAATGCGCGCGGTCAAAGGGACCCGCAGTCTCTGGCAGTACGGGCAGGCGGGTTAGTGTAGCTCATCGGGTGACTGCATCATTCCAGCACGGTCTAGGGCCTTATCGCTACAGCAGCAGTTGTGGACAGCTCTGGAGAACAAGAGCGGCTTTCAGATGTTTGTGGGAAACCCACAGGGCAGCGGTAGGAAAGCACGCAGCGGCGTTAGAAAATGTGACAGACAGCAGTGACAGCACCACGGGGTGGAGGCAGGAGTCCAGCGCTTGCTCTCAGAGGAGCTGTGACTGCTGGGGAGAGGATACGATGTGCCTCTCGTTGGCAGCAAGGACAAATAGGTTAAAGCTGTTGCGATACGGTTTTAAAGGGCGGTGGAGGACTGCTGCGGCTGGAGTGGCAGGCCAGGGAAGCCATCTGTACAGCAGCTTTCAGGATAATATGGGTGAGTCATGATGATGGTTTTTTTCCCCCCTGGTTTGATAAGTGCAATCTCGTGGTAACCGAGCAGTGAAGGCTTGCTCCGAAGCACTGGCAGCGTAGCCAAGAGACAGGCTGTAACACAGAACCACGAGCAAAACAAATTCAGGGCCTTGGCGGTTGTTTGGGTGGGAACCAGGACATCGGGTTACGAGGCCCGGTGGTGGAGCCGCAGCAGCACAGCCACAGAGGGTGACGGAGGGCCGGAAACCGAGGTGCTCGGCCTGAGCTCTGAGCCCAGACTGAAGGGAAGTGTCTGAAACCAAGAGGGTGATTTGACTTCCTCTGTCCAAACCAACCAGTTGTGGTTGATGCTGCCCAACAATAGTTTGGATGGGTAAGAAAAGGAAATCAAAGGCAGAGGCTTTTCAAAGCCCTGCAGAATAGAGGCAGCCAGTCAGAGAGATCATCCAGGGAGCACCGCAGGGGAGCAGCTGGGGAGGCAGGGGCAGAGCTGGGAGATGGCAGAGGCACAAAAGACATGGGAGGACATGGCTTCAAGAGGAGAGGACTGCTCAGCCAGTTGCTGATCTTCAGTCTAGTGCTGTAACACAAGGGGGTACTTAATTTGCAAGTGCGCAAACAGCATTAATGTCTTTCCTGCTTTAATGGTGGGCAAACAGTGGTAGGAGTCAAATAATCTCTAAATCTCAGTGTTAAAAAGCATTTATTACTCAATAGCCTAGGAACAAGAATAGATGTTGTTTGGGCTTTTTTGCATCTTGGGTTAAGGTTTTGAAAGGTTATCATCTTGCTTACACAAGAGCTGCGTGTGCATCGGCTAACTAATCTGATGTTCTTATACACCGGAACAGTTTGCCAAAGAGAATCCCATGCAAGGGTTACACAAGTCATCTCGCTCGACCCGGCAAAATATAGGAATCTGTTTTTGCCACAAACTGCACACTATCAAAATGATACAGCAGAAAGCTACCCCAGCCCGTGTCACTGAATCATCACGGGGTGTGAAACAACAGAGAGCAGAAAAGTACCAAAACAGGTTTATTACAAAAAAGTAAAGTTTTTTTTATAGTAACAACTTCAATCTGCTTATTGATCCCACAGTTAAAAATAAAGGTAAATGCAAGAAGCGAGGCTCACAAAAGGAAGCTGCAACACGCATTACACTTCTTTGCACCTGAGATGGGTAACACGTACACTTCAAATAATTCAAGGGGTAAACCGGAGGTAACCAACATACATCTTACGCAGCGCAGCGAGGCAGTTACTGTAACTCTAGTCTTCAACTCTTCTTGAACTCCAGCTTTTCTTCAGAAAACTCTATGCTGGTACACAGACGTTTAGCGGCTGGTTTTGCTGGAAGAAGGTTAGAAAAAACTGAGTTATTTAACGTACAGTAAACAGACTGAACTAAACCACAGCCATGTAACACTTAAGGGATTTAACAGGAAGAGATGAGGGTCGAAATCGGGATTAACAGTCACAAATTAAAACTGTTACAGCAACAATGGGGAGTCTTTACTAAATGCCAAAAAGGACCTTCAGAAAACCTGTACTGAGCTACATTCTGACCTACAGCTCAGTGCTACCCAACAACAGCGTGAAAGTACGTTTCATGGCACTAAAGCTTTATCAAATCCTCCCTTCCTCCAGGTCATGTAACTGCAGAATGAAAGCCTCCTCTCTCCCCCTCTTCTCATGCACTGCGAAGCCAGGATCACTGAAACCAACTGGCACCTGCAAGTGCTTCGAGAATCAAATGACCAATTATGAAAAAACCGAAGAATAATCACATTCAACATTAAGGATCTCTAAGGAGATCTATTTCTCAATTAAATTTTACAGAACTGGATTCTGCTGACATAGTGCCAGAGCAGTGGCGCAGGCTGCCCAGGGAGGGTGTGGAGTCCCTTCCTTGGAGACACTCAAACCCCACCTGGACGCGGTCCTGTGCCCCTGCTCTGGGTGTGCCTGCTCAAGCAGGGGGTGGGACAGGATGGTCTCCAAAGGTCCCTTCCAACCCGTGCTTCTGTGACCTAAGCTGAGTCCATGCAGCCATACAGGAGAGGGTGAGAAGTGGGACTGGTCACTTGGCAGTATGCAGCCTACCCTGGGTGAAAATGAAGCTCCAGTTCTTAAGTATTTAGCTACCAGAACCGTGTGCTCAGCGTTAGATCTCCCATCCTCCCCAGAAGGCAATCTAACGCATAAAGGTCTCGTTTATGGCCTGTGGGATGATCCTATCCAGTCCACCATCTTTTCTGGGGAGGCTCACGCTGGGGTGAGAGGAGCAGAGCGCTGCTACTGAGAGCGCATGAAGCCCAGCAGCTGCTGCACACACGTGTGGGTGCTCAGTCCTGTCGCTCCCTCCGCGCTGCTGCCAGCCTGCAACGTTGCTGTCACACAGCCGAAGTGGCCTGCAGGGCTGGCACGGCACGGCCAGCCTGAGACAGCAAAAGGTGCTGCAGAGGAGGCTTGTTCCTTACCTTCATCAGGGCAGGGCCTCTTGTAGAGCACGTCCGCTGGAACCTGGAAACTAATGCACAGCATCTCCTTGTTCGGTGCAACGTTTCTAACCAGGTAAGTAGAACAGCGTCCGTCTAAGGAGGTTCCCAGTGAAGCTTCAGCTCGTTCCTGAATATCTTTGGCGGGGTCGTCATGTTTGGAGAAACCATAGCAGTGCACCATGGGAAGGCCAGCAGTGCTGCGCGGCTCTCCCACTAAGAGATGCCTGAAAACATCTAGAAATTCAATAGCCAAGGCTGGCAGATTCATGACTATATGAAAAGAGGTTTTCTGTTCTTCTTTCAGAAGTGGGAGTTCTTTACTTAGTTCCTCTCTTACTGGCCCCAGGAGGAAGTCCCTGCCATCCATGTTGAACGCTTTTATTTTGTTGTCTACTTTGTTTAGTTTGCAGTTGTGCAGAAGCCAGTTGTAGGAATCAGGATTGAGATCGTTTGCAAACACGCAGCACTTCTTCCTTGCTGCTGGAATAGCAAAAGGTCCAATCCCAGCAAAGACATCAAAAAGTACATCACCAGGCTTTAAAAGCTCAATGATACGGCCATGTTCTGTGGAAAGACGTGGGTTCCAGTAGACTTTAGAGAAGTCCAGTTCATAGGCAATATTATTTTCTTTAACCTGAAAGTTCAGAACATGTGGTTAAGCCTCTGTGTTCAGATTCCAGACGTGTTTAAGCATTATCAGCAATTAAGAGCTAAAAAACAAGGTGCTTTATCAAAAGGTAACATGTACATTGACATTTGTCCGATCAGTAGTACACATGAATCTTGTATAAACAGATCTACTCATCAGAAGTAGCCATAAGGAACGTTCCAACTGTCAGTCCAGGTGGCTGGCCTATGCATGTCTCAATCACCAGGTGGAAATAAAGCAGCAACTTAAAATGACCATTAAAAAAAAAATCTAAGGCTTTTCAAGAGCTTTGTGGCTGGCTGACAACTCCTTTATTGAAAGCAGACTTCGGGAAGATGCCTCAAGCCCTCCTTAGCAGAGTCCACATAGTAAATAAGCATCTGAGAACGCTATAGTGCAAGAATGGCAAGAGTCAGCCAAATTCAAAGCCACTGGGAGCCAGTTCTGCAGTGTGAAAAAATACTGCATTTAATCTCTCAAGGTGACAGAGTCTGGAAACTGATCCAAACCCAAACTTTGGGATGATCGCTATCTTCAGAACAGACCTCAAAAGAAACAGTATTTATTCACATGAGAGTGGGAATGCTCACTTTGCACCACCACACTTGGACTGCGTGACTCCGAAGTAAAGGAACTTCAGATCCAAACCGCTGCATCGTTTGCTTTGCCAGCAAGAGACACGGTGACGTGTATCTGTGCTCCTCAGCGTGCAGCTCAGCGGTATGCTAGATGTGTGCTTAATGAGCTAATACCATCTGCATAATATCTGATTGTCACGCCTTCTCAGTGCATGTACAGGATGTTCTAAAAAGCTATTCAACTTTTTAATTTGGTAATCTAATGTTTTCTCTTCTAAAAGTATAAAACTGCTAACAGTTAGGAAAAATATTTTTTGGTCAAACCAGTGGCCAAGTTTCCAGCTAAAGACAGGAAACCCGATGTGAAGAATACTTGGCAGTTACATCACACCTTACACCTGAAAAATGTCAGAACAGAGGGGAGACGAGGTTTATCTTGCTGCTGACCGAAAAGGAAAAAGGCACAGGCAAAATCTTGCCTACATTGCAAAGACAGCGAGGTTTAAAAACATGGTCTTATGTTCTGTACCAGTTGCTGCACGAGTCTTGGTGAAATTAAGAAACAGCATTTTCTTAGATCAAATCCATTAAATATTCTGGCTTTAGAATGACAAACATCCCTCGCTACAAGTTTGTAATTAGTATCTCTGTAAGAAACCTTTAATTCAGCTGCTTTTACATGTTATTAAAATGTAGGCTGTGAACTTGAACGAATACGTATCTTCCTGACCCCTGTGGCTGTGAGTTTGCTCTTGGCAGACCAGCACAAACGTACGTAGACGTAGCTGCCAACTCTTACACTCTAAAACAAGTGTCAGGAAGGGCACTGCGCAAAGGAACGGCTTTAACAGCATCGCTTCATCACATCTTTCCAGTAGATGTCTTGGGGCTTTAGCACATCAAATTTAAAATAAGGGGGGGGACACGGACGGGACCCCTGTACCTTGGTTACTAGTCTGCTCTCTCCAGCGAGCACTTCCATTTGAAAATTTCTGTACGTGCTGTCAATAATATTGGTTTTGTTCACTACACAGGTGATTCCCGGATTCTTGTCAATTATAACCTGGCCTGAAAGACAGGGCAAAAGATATTCTAGTTAAGGGACCACAACCTCTTGATGTTCTACAAGAGATAAAAACACTGCTGTTTAAAGTTAAATTAACAAAAGTAAGCATGGGTTAGAACAACCTTCCTCCAACGTGTCAGGGTTGCAGATGTGACATCTCTAAGGCACATACCTTACCCTGCCCCAACGCTCAGTGAGGTGAGACCACAATTACTGCAAGTGGAGAGAACCGTGCCTTCTGCGCGCAGCTACAGCATCGGCATAAGGCTATTTAAGGTCAAAATATACAGCAACGAAAAGCATCCAAAAGTTTTCCTTGTACAAATAATAATTCATCATCAGAATAATTGTTAAAATACCTTTATAACAACATACAAAATACACGAATTACTACTTCTTGAAGAGTTCTTTTACCTACCGATCAAATGTCTGTACGGTAGCTGATGCTCTCTAAGATTCAAATGAGCGATGTGCCCAACACGACTAAACCCAGAGGTGACTGCCTGACCTTCAGGAAGGACTGCTCGTAGGATCTCCTCTGACTTGAAATTCTCATAAGTCAGCTCTAAGTTATACTTGGACACCTCAGGACGAACATTAAGCTGTTTTAATACCTCTTGCTCCGACTCTGCCAATGAGAATTCTGGTATTTTATGAGGATCCAAAATAACAAGTCTACTGTCCTCATCTTCAGGATCCTCAACCACTCTCTTTAGACCAGGACGCTGCAGTACGGTATGTTTTAGGGATTTTAGCAAAGTATTTACAATTTCCTTCTTGACTTTAATAACCGGAACAACAACTGTCCTTTTAAAAGCTTCTCTGTTGAGCAGCGTCATCCCACGCACTTCAGGACGCGGCGAACACAGTTCTACATGAGCTTTATCCTCCACAGTTTCAGGCATTGTAAAAAAACTATTTTTTTTAACTACTACAAAAAGCCCAGGTATTCTGCCAGAATGTTGCGCCAACAGCGTCCAAACTGCTGGAAATGATGTATTTGATGCAGCTGTCCTAAAATGATTAGTTTTCAGTAGCCTGGCAGAGTATCCAAATCTCCATAAAGTCCTAGAAGAGAAATTGTTCATTTTATAGACATTATGTAATCATTCTATTAAAAAGGCTGCAAATCACACAGATTTACTGTTCTCTTGTACCAAAATTTCCACCTACCAAACAATCCACAATAGTTTAGTAAAGCTCTTTATTATGAATTATATACTACTAATTTCTGTCCTTTCGCATATGTATTTTTAGACTTGAATGTTAACTCACTTTAAGCAATAAGATAATCCCTCCCTGCCAAAATACAATGACCCCTCTTTGTTCTAATGAACTTGATATTAATACCAGTATGCCCAATGGAAAAATTTCTACTGTCTTGATCCTACTGCTGGATCCCTTCTGTCTCTGATAAAATTCATTACCAGGCAGAAAATTTGTTGCTAGAAAAGTTATTAGCAATGGTGGTCATAATCACTCCTCAGCAATTTCTGCCTCCTATACACCAGCAGTAAGAGGTTATGCGCTCCGTAGTGTCTTTGCTCTATGTGCTTTGTGCCAGAAAGACTATGAATTAAATGCAGAATTCCCCTAAAGGTACAGGGAAGCATTAGTAATGTCTGTTCAAGTGACTGAGCCCCTCTCCACAGTTCATTCATAGGACACAGACTTGAAAAGTAGCTTTACGCTCCTCTAAATGGTTTCCTCCACTAAAGACAGTCCAAAGGGGCTCAATGTTTCTGACTCTGTGTTGGCTGCTCCCAGGTAGGAACCACTGATTTCGGTAGTGAGGCCGACATTTCTCCTCCCTTCTTGGGAAGTTTAAGACTGGGGGTTGATAAGAGATGCAAACTAGCTCTGAAAGGAAACCGGTTCTCTTGCCTGCCTCAGACACCTACACCCGACGTACAGGGCTGCTGCCCTCGTCCAGGGGAATGAACCATGCGGTCTCTTCTTCAAAAGGGGCTGCACCCAAGCGCTCCCAAAGCTGGCCCCGCTCCCGTCCACCCTCCCCCCCGATCCCAGCTCCCCGCTGGGACCCCCTACATCCCCACGCCAGCTCATTTCCCTAAGCCAAGTTTTTGGCAAAGCACACCTCCTTTCCCTGTTGATTCAAAAAAATAAACATTACATTCTTCACGTCTGCTACAGAGGAGGAAGATTTCATCCGGAGGCCAGAACATCCCAGTGTTTTCCTTAGGCATTCCCCAGCTAAGGGAAAAGGGGTCTCGTTCGAACGGGTTTCTCGGTATTACCGGATACGCTGCAAGATAAAAGCCCCCACGCTGGGTCTGGGCAGGACTCGCACCTTCCCCACGCTGGCTCCGGAATGGCCTGTCCCCCGCCTCCCGCCGAGAGCCCCCGGCTGCCCCGCTCTTCCCTCGCGGCAACCTGAGACACATCGGGGGTGGGGGGTGCTGCCGGCGGGATGCCACCCGCCCCCGGCTCCCCTAACGCCGGGCACCAAGCTCAGGGAGCCCCGGGCGGGCCGGAGAGGCGCCGGCCCAGCCTCACCCGGGAAGGGACCCTCGCCGGGGCGGGCGGTGCCGCGGGGCGAGAGCCTCCGAGGAGTCCCTGAGGGGAGCCCCGCTGCCAGCCGCCGCCTCGGACCCGCCGGGGCCTGAGCCGCCCACCGGACGTTGTAGGCCCTACCGGGGCTGCGGGACCCCCCACCCACCACAGGCCGCACCGCTACTATAGCTACCGCTCCGCTCCACCCCACCCCCACCCCTACCTCCCCCTCCCCCGCCCCCGCCCATCCCTCACCTCATACCGAGCCCCGCCGCGCCGCGCCGGCGCCTCACGTCACCACCGCCGCCGTGACGCTACGTCGCCGCGCCGATCCGTACGGCCGCGCCGAGGGGGGCGGGGCTACAGCGGCGGCCCCGCCCTTCTCCCTTGGGTGGCCCCGCCCTGTCCCCGCCCCCCCGGCGGCGCTCCCCTCAGAGGCGAGGCGGAGGGGCGAGGGGTGCCATGGCGGAGGCGCGGCGGGGGGCCGAGCGGGGCTGGTACCTGTCCGCCCGCCGGCAGCGAGAGGAGGAGGAGGACGAGGATGAGGATGGAGAGTCCGCCCCGCTGCTGCCGCCGCTGCCGGGCAGCGTGCGTGTGAGGGGGCGGCGGGGAGGGGCGCGGGGGCAGCGGGCGCCCCGAGAGGAGCGCCCTGAGGGGAGCGCCCTGCGGGGGCTGCGGCCGGGGGCGGTGGCCGGGCCCACTCCGCTCCGTCGGGGGGCGGCGGGCGCCGTCCCGGCTTCATTTCACTCGCTTTCGCCGGGTGCTGTGTCGGTCGGGGCGGCCCCGGCTCGGCGGCTCCCGGGGCGGGAGGCTGCGGGGCGGCTGCCCCCGGCCGGGCTTGGGCTTGAGGAGGAGTTGTGGGGAGCGCGGCCCCGGGGCGGGGGGCGGCAGCTCGGGCTCCAGGGCGGGATCGATCGCTGCAGCTCGGGGGGCGGCGGGGCCGTGCAGGGCGGCCGGGGGCGGGGGGCTGCACCGGGCCTGTGGAGCCGAACGACTGGTCCTGGCGCTTCTCCTGCTCCGTTTGGTGCTTTGGTTGCACGGGGTCGGGAAGCGCTGCCTTCGCTCTGCGCCGCGCAGCTGCCGGCAGCGCGCGGGGACGGCCCGCTTGGAAGCGTGGGTCGTGCTGCGCTCTTCTTGCGCTCTTCTTGCGCTCTGGTGTCGCCGTTCTCAGAGGCTGTGGTGCTCTTGGGATCCTTATGGGATCCTTATCGTGTCGTTTTATACGCAGGAGGGTTTGCGTGGTATTAGAATGGGGAAAGAGATTTTTTCATCTAGCTTAGGGAAGAAGTTGACTGCCCCCCCCCCCCAATTCCCTCCTATGAAAGACCAAAACACCTCTCGCACTAATCGTACTTTGTTTTGCCCTTTTCACAGAACCCTCCAAATCGTGGCTCGTCCTTTGGTTTCTCAGTATTTAATTTAATGAATGCAATCATGGGAAGTGGCATACTTGGCTTATCCTATGCTATGGCCAACACAGGGATCATGGGGTTTAGGTAAGTTTCCAGTTCGTACGTACACTTATTTTTAAATTCAGCTTGTAGTTTTAAATGGAACAAAACTTGATTACTAAGATTCTTGTTCAAAAACTGAGGAAGAAATAAATAGCTTGTGTTTTTCAACATTGTTGAATAAAATCTTCCTTCTTTGGTGTAGTCATTCATATCTGGCCTAAGTACTGCCCAGAAATTGCATTAAATTGCCACATGGTGGCAATTTCTTGGCCAGTACTCCTAATAGATTGATATTTACATTTTAAAGCTGCTGTCTCCTTTAGTTCCAGAAACAGGCCTTCTGGAGTAGAATGGCTGCGGATCTGAGGGATGCAGATCAGCTTGTGCTTTTGTTTGCACGTCTGCTTGTTGGACATACTGACCTGTGGATACTGGGGCCAAAGTTGCCTGAATTGTCACTTTTAGCATTTTCTAAGTGTTAGATTCACTTCATTAGAAGATAAATATTTGTCTGTGTAGAGGCACTCTGATGTTCATGTCCTCTTTGTACTTCACAGATCGGGTCTTTACCCTGTATAGTCTGTGATATACTTTGGTGGACAATATGAGGAACAGAGGAACTTAGCAAGTATTGGGAAGGTCAGAGACCATATGAATGACAGTCAGCAGATATAAGCCATAAAATGAGGAAATCTTGTGTTGTGTCAGCTTACTTTTTGCAGAAGTAGCATTCTTAAGGATAGAAAGTGTGTTGTACTCTTAAAGTGCTTTATTCATAACTATTTTGTGTTTTTTTAGTATCTTGTTGCTGATTGTTGCCAGCCTTGCTTCTTACTCTGTATTTCTTCTGCTCAGTATGTGCACTCAGACTGGTAAGTGAAAACGATTTATCAAACAGTGATCTCTGAAATACTTCCTTGCCTATATCACAAAGGCAGGACCCAGTATAATAATAACAATTAACAGCATGTTAACAGGTAGCTGTGTTTGATTCAGTGGTGTTGAAATATTTAACATTTTTAATGATTACTGTTTGCCATTTAAAAATACAATTTTGAACCTTCTTATGAAAAATAAATGCCAAACTGACTGGCTTCTAGATTTTCAGTTTTCATTTTTTTCAAAATGTCCCTCTCATTTTTCCAAAAAGATAGCTCCTCTGTTGCTGGAGAAAAGTTATTTTGCATGCTACTTCAATGTGTACTGTTGCTTTCAGTGGACTTTTAATTCTTTTAGTTGTCATAATATGTTTTGTTTACAGTTTGAAATGGATACCTTTCAGGCTTTGTAATCATACTGGATTATCATAATTCTCATGGCACTTCACAGATGCAGGTATTTACAGCATTTTTTGATGCTGAATGAGAAGTCACGTTGCAGTCCTTAGAAAATGCACTGCTTGAGGATGTTCAAATGGTAGATCCTAGTATCTGCAGTCTGTTCTCCTCATATTTTAATTCTTGCTGCTTTTAATTGTTACTGAAACAACAGACTAGTTCCTTGAGTTCTCGTACACAAAGATCACGTTATGGCAGGAAGTCTCCATCTCTTTCAGTCACCTGTTTCCCTCTCATCTGTTTTCCTCTCTTTTCAAAGGTGGTGGGAGAAAGCTTCCATTGCTTTCCCTATTGGCTTTGTTTTCTATAGCTAGCTTTGGTCTCTCTGATGATTGCTTCCTGATTCTTCTTAGATCTGCTGCTCCTGTCTTCACCCGTTGAGTGATCTTCATACATTCTTAAAAAATACTCTTCAGAGGTAGGGTTACTTTTATGGTTGATATTGTTGGCCGCTTGATGATTTGGGACTAAATCTTTGGTAATTTTTTTCTCCTCTGGGAGCTCTGCTTATTGGAAAGGAATAAGAACCTGAAATAAGTAGCTAGAAAGCTACATAAGAAGCAAGAAAGGGGGCACTTGAGACAATTTACGAACTTTGTTTGCCTCTTATTTGAGGCTGAAAAGTTCTGTATTCTATAGGCACTAGGTAGTATTATGCTGTTGTCTGGTAAAATAATAATTAAAGAAATCCTTGCAAAAAGAAGTACTGGGGAGAGGGGAAAACTAAGGATTTAAGCTTTTTGAAATAAGAAAAGTTTCCACATTATGAACTTGGAGACCTAATGTACAGGAATGTTTTAACTCCTCAGTTATTGTCCAAAGGCAACATTCCACCTCAGGAAAGCATTTTTTAAATACACGGAACTGAAAGCAAGGAATACCACTGACATGACGGAATGAAGTATTTCTCTTGTCTGAAATGAGCACTTTACAGTTAATAATTAATTATCATGTAATGTTCACAGATAATACTAGCACCAGAACTGTGTCTAGATAAGTTTGCTGGATTTACAGCCTTCTGTGTTTTGATTTTTTTTTTTAATTTTTTTAAAAAATAAGATTTCTCTCAAATTATATTTACTATAACTCCTGTAAACAATTGAAGTAATTTCATGTTAGATAGCATTCCAAGTTTTTCCTTAGACCGTTGTCTTTAAAGAGTGAGAAATATGGCTTGTGCCTTCACAAAGTAAAATCTGTGTACGTCTGCTTCCAAAGTAGATAACTGAGCATTTTTCTTTATAAAACCTACATGCACTTGTGAACAAAGTTATAGTATTAAGCTTAATCCATGGCAAGGAATTGGAAATAATTTTATTAGTTTTATATTAAAAAATAAGCTAGAAGAATTTAAAGGGTGCAGAAGAAAAAACCTTTGAAAGTGCTTGTAAACTATTCATTCAGGTATTCAAATCATAAACGTAATTCTAGGAAAGAGCCAACCTATGAAATACCTCCTGAAAAGGAAGCTCTAATATTAATTCAACTTTAAACAGAGTCCAGGATTAGTTAAGCACAGGCATTTTAGTTGTTTTTTAAAAATAAAGAAGTATTTTCATTTTCAATTTTTAAATTACATCTACCTAGACTTTGACAAAATCAAACTGTTTGTGTAGACCAAAATGCTTAGCAAAAAAAAATATTGCTAAGTGTCAAGTGTTAGGTTTGGATTAGCTTAGTCAATGTTTTCTCCCAGTGTTGATTCAGTACGACCTACGTTGTTTTGGGGTTTGGGCTGACAAAGGCTAAGCTTACTCTGTAAAGCAGAGGAATTGGGTATTTAAGTGGGATGTACTTTGAAGTTTTGTGGTTTTTTTTTTTCTTTTCATTTTGTTAGTCATGAGTATTGTGCGTACTATACTTGCCAATTTCCCTTGGCATTTAAATAGATAATTTCTATTTAGTATTAATAACATAATAGAAATCAAGGCAATCAGGCAGAACTTTTTTCTATCAATTGTGCTTAATATTTTGTACCATATATTCTTGAAATTACAAAAGTAATGTGATTAAGTACTGGGGCTTCGCAGTGTTCAAAGGACAACACTGATAACAGAAACAGTTACTTTAGAAAATATTCTAAGGTTTCATGTTGCTGTTTTCGAGTTGTGTGGAAAATTTTGTCCTCTTTGGTGTAACTCCTCATATGTGTGTGCTGTTTATTTGTTTCCATGTGGTAAAAACAACTCTCTCCTAAATATGTTTAACATTTTACTGAATTTTTTTTATGCCATTGGAGGTGGCTTTCTAAAATGCTTTTTTTGGTTTTTTTTTGGTGATCAACATCTTTATAAATAGAAGTCTAAGAAAAATGCAGGGTAAAATAATCATGTAAGGCATACTTCTTGTTTAACTACATCTGCATATAACTTGTACCAGCGTAATGGCAGTTGTAAGATGTTAGTCCAGGTTTATGCTGAGAGCTGACTTGGGCTCGTTTAATTTTGTCATTTCATTTCTTTTGTCCTAGATATTGGTGTCAGTAGTAGAGCAGAATGTGAAACATCGCCCTTTAGAAAACCACAAGAGAAAAATTAATGAAGTTTTTTTGGGGGGTGGTGTTTTGTTTATTTTTTCCCCTCTGGAGCATTGATCTGACTGTGTGCAGAACTTCAGTGAAATAAAAACACCTAAGCTTGGGCAGTTGGCAGCCTGAGGCTCCATCTCCGGATCTCCGTGAACCGCTTGTGTCTCCCATGTCTTGTTTCATTTACTTTAGTGGGACTTCGCTCTGGTGTGAAGGTCTGCCCCCAGCAGCTCAGATTGCAGGGCTGGGCCCTCAGTTAAGATGTGGCAGGAGTAGAAGCAGTAGTGTGGCAAGTAGAACCAAGGAAGAAGAAAGCAAGTGTTGTGGCAATAAAATTATGCGATTTTGAGATTAGTTTTACCCTTTAAGGCATTTACAACTGTGGACCATTTTATTATATACTGAGAAAGCGAGTGGTATTTCTCAGAAAACTTTCATCTTTTTGATATCGCTTGCGTTTCTAATAACAAAATACAGAGCAACAGTGAAAAACTTTAATATGAGTTCCTTCTTTCTGAGAAGGGATTGGTTTGAGTTACCAACAATATTAGAAGTAAGCTTCAGCTAAAGCTCAACAAAAGCATACAGGAAACCACAGGCTATTTTAATGTGATTATGTAAGTCGGGTGCAGGTAAGGGCAGGATTTTTGTTTTGTTTTTGGTTTTGCTTTGTTGTGTTTTTGTTTTGGTTTTTATAATAATAGATTTCAACCCAGGAAGGTGTTTACCTTCAGCTCTCTTTAAAATAAATAGTGCCGCGTTCTTAAAAGCTGGCAAGATGGTGATTGATGTTTATTTTCGTAGAAAGATGAAAATGGATCCTCTGCTGTTCTCTTCATTTAAAAAAGAAACCTGTACCCTTTTAGCAAATAAAATAAGTGAATGTCTTATATCTAATTCAAGCTAATTTCAGAATTCCTTAGCTATTGTATCACTTGCAAAAATCTTTGGGAGAAGGCAGTTTGCCATTAATATATTATTATTTTTTTTAAAATGTTACTGTTTTTAATATTAAATTGAGTTTCTGGAGAGTCTCTGAATGGTTGCGCATACAGCTGTATTTTGTAGTAGGAGCACAGGTGTAAATAAAAGCTATTTTGTAAATTAAAAAAATACTAGAAAATACCTTTTTAATTCTGCCCTAATTTATGTTCATTTAAAAAGGGGAAAAAAAGGCAAAGCTAGAGCTTTCAAGTGATTTTGAAGTTAGAAATATTTTTTTTTTTTTTTTCCCTTACTAACAGCTGTCACTTCTTATGAAGACCTTGGTCTGTTTGCATTTGGATCAGCTGGAAAGGTGAGTATTTTTACCCGTGTGTTTTTCTTCTGTGACTCCTGCTTCTGATCTTTGCCTAGTAAAGAGATATAAATGAAATAAGTAGTATAATTACTGACATCCTACTATACTGAGAAATCTTTTACAGCCTGAAGCTTTTTGCCCAGACTTAATCATTAACTGTAAAACAGATATTCCTTAAATGCAAGGTCTTGTGCTACTTTCCTCACTGTTTTAATTTTTTAGTTGTATGTACAAATATTTGCTCACCGGTGTTGTTGTCAAGTTCGCTCAGCAAGCCGGTTCAGGTTTGTTACAGTCCCATCATACCTGTGCTGTAAACTCTTCAGAGACAGGAAAATGATTCACTGTTGGTGCTCTAGCATTTGGTAGAGATCTAAGATAAGTGTTTGCCTTTCATGTAGTTTCCACAATAGGAACAAATAAGAGTACGTTTAATGCACATTACTTTTTTTCTTTTGTTTAATAAACTCTTCAGATGAATGTTTCTTACTTGTTGTTTTATCTCATGATTAAAAAAAAACACCAGCAAAAAACCCCACCATTATTGCTGTAAGAGCAATCAACATGTAAGCTGTGCCTTTTTAGTAGTGTGTACTGAATCTGTTTTTCCTGATAGACCATGCTGTCCAGTAACACTGGGTGCACAGGAAATATTACTTGTGAATACTGCATATTTAATGTTATGCCTTCTGTGTTTCTGTGTTGCAGTTACATGATACTAAAAGCAGATTTTACCACACAGAAGTGCGATTTTAATGGTTTGCTGAAACAATGTAAATTTTTTAAAAAAGACTTCTGCTTAACAGACTAGAGTCTAATTTCTTCTGGTTTACTGTAACTGAGAATTAAATCTGAGTGATTAGGTGTTTGTAAGTCTTCCATTAGCATTAATAAGCAGATATGAGTGTAGTCTGTGAGGATCAATATTTATTGATCAAAGTTAAGATGTGATCAACCTCAAGAGATCATAAATCTTGATATTAGCAATCTATGAAACAATTTTTTTTTTTACAGGAGCTGTTCTGTACCCAATAACCACAAGCCATTAGATGCAGAAGTCAGAAATGTAGAGCTTAAGGAGATACCGAAATGTGACTTAGTCTGCTTTTGCTCTGAAGCAGGGCTAAACATACATAAGCCATTCTTGGCAGATGTTTGTCTGATCTGTTATTTGAAAGCATAAATGAAGGAGATTTCACAGCTTCATGATGTAGCCAACATCAGTAATTTTTTTTATTCTCCCTAATATACTTTTTCATAATTTTCAGTTTAAATAATTTGTGCTAAAAATCATCTGGTCTTTTATTTTCAGTGTGCATGGAGAGCACTGGAGTATTTCTAGGTTGGGAAACTGTTGTTTTGATAAAATAATTAACCAAAGTTCACCAGGCTTTCCTGATGAACTGATGTTTTCTGGAACACTTATCTTTCTCTCTCGAAGGATCTTTGATATTTATACACCTTTCTTACAACTTGCCTGCAAAACGGAACACAGTGAGGTGACTGAGAACTTGACAGTAGACAAGAAATGTAATAAATTACCTATATTTTATATAGAATGTGGGCGGTACTATGTCCCAAAACAAGATTTGCTCTTTCTGTGGGTGTCCATGCTACTGATTGTGTTATCTCAGACTATTTTCTCTATTTGCAGTCTAATAACTTTAAGTCATATATTTGAAATCTACTTCCTGAATGCGTTGCTTTTAACTGGTCTTGTTGATTTTTAGACTTTTCTAGTTTACCACAACCATTCTGAATTCTAATCCTGCCCCTGAATGCTCCTTGCTTCAGTCAGGCAGAGGTGGCTTGCTTTCTTTTCTTCTTTCTTCAAAGTAGTACTTACTCTTCCCTCACCTGAGTCTTTTACTGATGATGCAGACAGACCGATGTAGGACCTTGCCTGAACTGGCATCTTGGATTGACAGTAAACTGCTGGTTAACTGCTCTTCAAGCAGAGCAGTTTTCAATCTTATGATGATTTCCTATCAAACATATTTTTCTGAGATTTGTGAGAATGCAGATTTTCTGCTGTTGGAAGATTGCTGAGGCTCCCTTTCCAAAGGCATGAAGTATATGTTTCCATCTACGGCAGATTCCAAGATACCGTCCTCTTCCCTCCACCCCCCCCGGTGACTTTTGAACTGACTTGGAATTTGTTTAAAATCTGATACGATTTCCTAGCAGATCAATTGAAAAAATGGCAACTCTGATTTCAGATTTTATTCAGAAGTATAAATTTGTTTTTCTTCTCACAAAATTTTTTCCAAGTTGACTTCACGGCAGCACTCGTGTAGGAAGGACCTGCTACACTGAGAAGAGCAGTGGGTAAAAAGGAAAACTGTACTAAATGATCATACTGTTCTGGAACTGAACTGAAAAGAAAACAATGGGAAAACTTTAGAATGCTTTTCGGGTTTTTTTCAGTTGGAAGTTAACTCTGTGGATTCAGACAAATATTTTAATAGCCTGTGATGATTTCTCCTTGTGTAGCAGTCCAGTATGAATAATCACAAATGCTAAAGAAAATTCTGTTTAGTTTACAAGTTTAAAAGAATTACATTCATGACAGTTAAAAATATTCAGGTTTTTGGAGTGAGGAAGCAGCTTGTGCATATCTCTGCTGTCTGATTATCTTTTCAGAGTTGGATGATCATTTTCATTTGTACTGACCTGATGGCAATTAGAATGCACTTACATGCTTTCAGTGATTTAAAAACCTCATCTTCTGCAGAACAGGCTTCACTCTAACTTCCTTATTTTGTCATCTCAGAATGAAAATGCAGTGTTTTCAGGGAGATTTTTTGCTTTTATATTCATTTTTAGATTGCGTTGGTTTCCATGTGTTACACTCTTCAGTAAAGAGAAGATGCCCTTCCTTTCAGTACTAGTTATCGCTTCCACATCTGGTCTTTTTAAGATAATACAGATGTGTTTTATGACTGCTGTAGACATACGATTTTAGTTATCCTTACCCTTTCTAAAGAAATCAATTTTTTTTTATAGGTCCTTGTTGCAACTACAATAATTATCCAGAATATTGGAGGTAAGAAACTTCATATGCTCAATATTAACTGAGTGGAGTATAACCTCTAGAGTCTACAAAGCTCCACAAACACCAAAGGCAACGGTTAAATGAAAGCGTTCTTAAGAGACTGATTAAAAGGACAGAAAACTTAAAGGAAAGGCTTATGTGATTGTACTCAGCGGAAGTGCTGTAGTCATGGGGTAGATGGGGAGACTTAGGGGGATTGGATTGTATGCCTGACACTCCATCCCAGGATGTGGAGCACATCCATTATAGCTGGCATTGCTGACTGGAGGGGGCTGAGGGAGCATAATCTCTTCTCCACTGTTCTGTACATTTGCATCTGGTAGCTACATTTTATCATATCATGTGTTTTGGTTTTTGCTGTTGGAACTTGCTTAGGCATTTTAGTGATTTGTGTTACAACCAAATGTTTACTTAGCCATGAGGTTTCATATGTTCTTTATTAATGGTAGCTTTTTTTTTATTAGTTCAATACCTTGTTTTTTGGGGGGGTGGTTTAGTTTGTTGACGTTCATCATATGAGCTGATAACCTATGTTGTCGTATGCTAGGCTGTCCAGTTAAATTATTCTTATTTTGTCTTCCTTGGTGCATGACATAATTAAATAACAGTAGCTTTCTTTGTATTAAAATAAGCTTCTAAGCATTTAAACTCTTACTCAGGTATGTGCACATACTTGAGAGTTACTCAATAGTAGTGCCCTTAGAATTTAATAGCCTGAAAGCAGACTGTGTTTAACAGAACAATTTTAAATTTTTTTGGCCATAAATGTTTTGGATGCTTTGAGGGATGAGGGAGTTATGTGAATGCTCCCTCCTTTCAGTCCCCTGCCCCCAAGAATATACACATGTTCACATACACTGACATAAGGAAACAGCATTCCAGCACTGTTGTTCTTTCCTTTAGGATTACCTGTGGAGTCCAGACAATTCAGTGATTGCTGTTTTTTGTCACTATGTAGGGACCCAGAACTAGGCCAAGTAGCTGCTTTTATGATAAAATTGGATTTTTTTCTAATACTAAATGCTCCAGTAATAAAAATTGCCTAACTGAAATGGCTGTAAAAACCCAAGCATTAATTTCAAGCAGGCGTGAACATACTAATTCCAAGATTGAAGATTATTTATTCATACAGGTTTTAGAGGATGTTCTGTAGCAATGAACAAAGTTTTGAATTTCCTTTCCAGTTTGAGTGGACCTCTAAATGAGCAGTACTAGTGAAGGAGGGATACACAGTACAGGTTCTGGAGACACTGGGATCGTGTACAAGACTCTGTGGTCAAAGGAAATCGTGGCTCTCATTTTTTCCTCATAGCAGTTCATAACCTTCTCTGTGTCATTTTTAATAAAACTCATCTCAGTAACTCTAGACCCCCAGACTATTGCATGCTAGATATTATTGAACTACTTATTCCATCTTCTGCAGTGGCCTTCTCTGCCAACAAGTTGGGCCTGGTTTTCCAACCAGTGGTTTTGAGTTAAACTAGTTAAACTAGTTAAAAAGTAGGTTTTTGCAAGTTGGAACTCTTCTTTCAAATATTTTTAGTGACCTCATTTTGATGGAAGCTTTCAAAACTGTTTTGGTTCTTCTGGTTCCAAGGGCAATACCTTTCATGTGAGAGAATAGTAGTAGTTCGTGCATCTGGTGTGTTTGTTTGCAAAGATCCCTTTGTTTCAAATGCGCTGAAAAGAGAAAGCTGACTTTCCTTCTCTGAATCAGTCAGTGTTAGTAGTGCCCAAGCATGTCTGTGAGGAAGGGTGATCGGTGGAAACATGGGTTGCAAGCTGGGCCTCATTGGCACCTTCTTCCATACAGATGATGTATTATTGTGCTGTCATCGCAAGGAGCTATCACAGCTTCTGGTTAGTGTTTAGATTTCTGTTTGGGAGCAGAGCTCCCAGCTGCGTTATTTCTCTCCTTAACAACTGCCTTTGGCAGAGTCCTGCGATGCTGCAGTCCAAGTCAGCAGAGCAGCACTGTGTCAGGAGTTGTCTCTGAAGATGACTATACTGCTGGCTAACAGGCTCTTAAAAATAGGAGGGATGAAGAGCTCTCTTCGCCTCTTCCTGAGCCTTGACTCTTGAAGAAATGCATATACAGAAAGGAAATTTTCCAGTCTTTCCGGTCCATCTACAGATGTTGAATGGGAGCGGTGAAGCTGTGTGGTGTAGTTTGTCCTGAATGGGAGCTGTGCTGGAATTAAGCCTGAAACTTCCCCCTTCCCCTTAGTGCGCTTTGGTGGGTGTTCCCCTCTTTGTTTTTTTTGTCCGTTTGAAGCACCCAGCAGCACCGTGCCTGCTGGGCAGACATCCAGACTCTGTCGACATCTTTAATTTCAGAGTAAGGCTAAAAATAACATTGTTTTCTGTTACCTCCTCTATCATCAGACCTGTGTACATTGCATCATACGGTATCTTCTTTCAGAAGTGATTAGAGAGCATGAGATAATGAGCGATGGTTTGTGATTAAAATAAGCAGCTTTGCTAGGGTTATTGTCACTATCAGCATCTAGTCTGGGCTTTTCTAAAGTTTGCTCTGATCGCTTTTAAAAATAAGTGCGGAAGTGATTTACGTTCATTTGTGGTGGACAGAGCTTTTTAGTAATCACTTTAATATAGTTACACTTTCTAATTTGTCATCTTTGCTTTTTAAAAAAGAAAGCTTAAGGTGTACATTCAAATTTGACATCCTGACTGCATACACTTCGGGATTTGTGTAATGCAGGGGTTTATTTTTCTACTAGCAGGATACCCAAAGGAGGAAAAAAAAATAATTTTTTTGTACAGCGCAGGAAAGCACTGGTCGGTGAAGTTTGGCATTTTAAATGTTAAAAAAAATTTATTTCAAGTACATTGCTTGAGAATTTAGCATGTATCTCTAACATGAGTGCTTACCTTTCCTGCAGATTTTTAATCATCTTTTGGAACACTTTATGTTATGTTAACCCAAGTAACCAAATAGCAAAATCCATTTAAGTACCAAGGATTAACTAAGGGTGCATCAGGATAATGCGTTAACTTCGCAATATCCAAATGTAAATTAAGGTCATCTGAAATATGGTGTCTTAAAGACTTTATAGAGCATATACAAATCCTTAGCTTAGAGTGATTAAACTTTGGGAATATTTGCTCAGCTTTCCTTATGTCAATATGTACTTGTTCTTGCAATATAGGTATTTGCTAATAAAGTGAAACCAAAAGGTTGAATGGGATGGCAAGAGCTACTCATTTTTATATTGTTCTGCTTGTTGGTATTTTGGGCCAATCCAGCAGCCCTTCAATCTAAATAACTAGTGACTAGTGATATGGGAACTGTCTTGCTCTTGGAAGAGCCAGTTAGCGTGTCTGTGGGGTTGCGAAGTAGGTGCTAGAAAGGAAACTCTCAAATCGCATGCTGCCAGACTGTTATTTGGTCTGTCCATTCCTCCCAACCCTTTTCCTTTACCCCATGTCTTGTTTGGAAGATCGCTCCACTTAGTCTGTTTCTTCCCTGCCATGCAGAAGAAGTCCTTGAAGGATGTCAGAACTTGTCACGTGCCCTCTAGATGAGAGAGGGCCCCTGGGGAAGTTGGGTGCCTGGAGGTGTAGAAGGAGTGAGGGAGGCTGCTATAGAAAACGCTGAGCTGCATGGCTCTGCTGGATCTTTATGTAATCCTTCCCAGGAGCGACTGGAGTTGGACGGAGTCCCCGCTATTGTTTTAATAGCGCTGTGCTTCTAGGAAGTGATG
Source organism: Phalacrocorax carbo (assembly GCF_963921805.1). Lineage (NCBI taxonomy): Eukaryota > Metazoa > Chordata > Aves > Suliformes > Phalacrocoracidae > Phalacrocorax > Phalacrocorax carbo. The sequence continues at coordinate 31,878,655 of NC_087521.1, read as the reverse complement.
GATGAGGCACAGTGGGCCAAAGCCGTGGCCCTGCGTCACGCAGCCCTTCCCCCTCTCCTGCCCGGGAACTTCTGCGAGCTTCCTAGATGCTTTCCGAAGGGGGGAAGGAAGATGGGGATTTCTCCTCCTGGAATTGTCCTCTCTGTGGATGTGGCTGAAAAGTAGGACAGTCCACAGCCATGTGTCTGAGAAGAAGTTGGTAGACTTCTTAAAGCATATGTAATGAAGTTAGAGAAGGAATTATTTTAGCAAGGCCGGTGGAAAAATGGAGACAAACACAATAAAGCATTGCACAAGAGCAGCTCTCAGTCTGTTGCCAACACTAACAAATCCTCAGCATTGAGGTCTAGCAGGAAGTATGCGGAGAGTTTTACAGCGTACTTCTCTGGGCTGCAGGCTGGTATCAGCTGAAGGTCACTGCTGTAGGGAGAACAGCCGGTCCCAGAGGGCCTGGTAGCTGTGATACACAGACACGTATATCGAAACTGCTGGGAACATGAGTTTAATTATGTAAAATTTATTAGCAGTGGGATTAAGTGCAACAGGAGAACCTGCAGGACAGCCATGTAGCATAGGTGGTCTGTATGAGGATTTTTTTCTTGCAGCAGACTTTTCTTCTTGTTTCAACTTCTTTCAATAGGCTGAGATACAGAGGGGAATTCTTGTGCTGAGGATCAGTATGAGTAACTTGCCTGTCTTGGCTTGTGCCCAGTGATCATTGCAGTCACTCTTTGGAGCTAAGCTTTCCAGACAGCTCTCTTAATTTTACAAAGAATTATGTGCTTTCTAATATAAATACAGTTTAATTAAGTATAATTTCTGTAGCTGGTGCTTGCAGATTTTGTTTCAGTATTCTGCAGTTAATGTGTCTTCAAAGGTACACCTTTTTTTGTTGGTTGTGGTGGTTTTTTTATGTTGTTGGTTTTTTTTTAAAGAATAAATAATGAGGAAAAGAGGTGGTTGTGTATCCCTGGAGTGCTGTTACATCCCTCGGTCTGCCTGAATGCTATAGGCAGTAAATGGGTTACAGGGTTAGTTATGATGGGAGATTCAGTTCAGTCAACGTGACAGATAATACACAGAAACCCTGCTATGAACGTAGTACATGCTAAATATGTATTTACAATTGGAGAGTTCATATTTTTCAAGCTTTGCAAAGTAAATCAAGAGGTGTAACCACGAGAAGAAGCGGGGCGGGTGAGCGGAGCAGCAGCGCTCTCGCATCACCATCTGCTGGCCTCGCCTGGCCTCGCACACCCTGGGCTGCCTTCCCGGGAGAGCTGCTGGGCTCCTCGGGAACCTCCAGTGTTCTCCTTCCCACCCCCCCCAATCCCCCCCTTTTTTTTGTGAGTTAATGAAATATTTAACTTAAGAATTTGCTTGGGGAGAAGGGTACATGTGTTCCCTCTGTGTCAGTACTTACAGATGCTGCGTGTTGATTCAAAAACAAAACTACCTTGTCTTATCAAGTCAATGGGCTATTTTTGGTTTGCAGATTTCCCCCCCTTCCCCCCCAAGTTCATCCATTATGAAATCTGGTTTTAAAAGGGTTTACAAAATTTGTCTCAAATGGAGCAAATTTTTTTTTTGAGAATGGGGGGTGGCTGGGAATATCCTTTTTGTAATCAGGGTGCATTACGCTACAAACTTTGAAAATAAATGAATGGTGCAAATCATGGAAGAATAACACAGCTTGTTATGTACTGAGACCTGCATTGTTAATATCTTAAGAAATTACTGAGCTCCCTTTAAATATGGGAAATCTAATTCTCTTTTCAAACAAACTTGAATGTTTGTTTTCTCAGTGCTGTTTGCTTTTGACCTGAAAGCCTAATTATCCTTACTGATTCAAAGTGAGGATTTCCAGTGTAGAGCTGCCTTAATTGAGGGCAGGTTTGTCAGCTCCTGTACTAATTTAACAATTGATGACCCATGTGTTTGTGTTCTCATATGGCAGTGGATAGTTGTTGGAAGGTTTGATACTGTAAAGAATATTAAGCCTGCTTTAAATAAAAAACCCCAAAATCCCACCTTGCAGCTATACTTCAGAATGGAATATATGATGAGCTATGCAGAAAATATTTAAGTTTTATTAGCATAACTGTAGAGATACAGTTAAAATAATGAAGTTTTACCAAAATAAATCTGCTGCCCATGTGTTCCTTGTAGAATAAGAAAGACTTTTTTTTTTTTAAGCTTGCCATAGGTAGGTTCTAGGTAAAAACTAAACTTAGAAGGAGAGGGGAGCAGAAATTCATCAGGATGAGTGTCCATAACATGAAGACTAGCAAAGAAGTTGACAACCTATTTCTGTTCTCAGAACTTCTCCATATGAACAAGTATTATGTCTCCTTTCACACACTCCCTTCTACATCTGGATTTAAAAACAAATAAATGATCCCAACATTTTTTTTCCATTTTCAAGCTTCCACAAAGAGGAAATATTAAAAGCAAAATATCAAGTAATTGGGAGACTTGTTATAATTGACTATGTGGGGGATTTGTTGCAAAATGAAAACAAAAGAGGATAATCTTAAGGCTATATGATGTGAGGGCTAAAATAGTTGATGGTTTTCAGTGGTACCCATGCCTCATTCTTGATGTTTCCACAATTCGAATTATTGACGAGGAACTCGATGCAATACTGAAGTACCTCCCATCTTGCTATTCCATTCTAATTCTTTGACAGGAAAAATGGGATTTTGCCAAAAATCCTCTCTAGTTTCACTTTCTTTCTTGAAATCCTTCCCTGCTTTCCTTTTTAACTTTGTCACATTGTTTGGATTAGGACAGATTCAATTTTAAACAACTTCCGCACCAGCAAAGGGAGGCACAAAGCCCAGAGGGGTTTGTCAGTGCAGTTGCTATGAAAGATCCAGCTCGGTTGGGCTGGAGTGTGCAGCGACCGGTAGCATTTATTCTGCTGTTTCTGTCTTTCAGCTCCTAATCTTTTCAGTGTTTTGGGAAAAATAGAGATCTTGCTGACTGAACTCTTTAGAGGATGAGAGTTACAAGCATTTTAATTTCTCTTAATTATCTATAGGCATTTGTGAGGAATCTGTGTCGTATCTGGTATTCCCCGTGATGAGAATCGACATTGCTCTGAGTGCTTGTCCCAAGCCCTGAATCAGCACCCCTCTTTTTTTAAGTAGCCAGTGTGGCTGTATTGATAGAACCTATTTCTTTTTTCCCCAGGCCCCTATCTTCTCCTGGGAAGTTTGGAGGGCAGCTTGGTTCCATTTTTGCACAGTGCTTAATAATGTAAGACATCTTTATAGCAATCTAGTATGAAGAGCTACAGTGGTAGATCAGGAAAAACTAACCAGAAGAGTAAGATTCAGTCCCTTCAGTAAAGTGATTTGAAGGGATTTACTGCCAGCCATTTTCTAAGGAAGGAATAATTTATATGTTTACCCAGAAGTTTAATGTTTGTATTCTCTTGCATTGTTGCTGTGGACTTCAGCAATTAATCTTTTTGTGGTAGGATGATAAGGAGAAGCTACACTTCTTTTTCTGGTAACCAAAAAGCCACTCACATATTTGATTTTAAGATTGGGCTACCTCAGAAGAGATATTTTGGGGACTGTTTTAAAAAATATAACCTTGACTTCTCTTTTCTCCAGCAACTAATGTATTTTCAGGTAGGGGCACATGTGCTCAGTGTTAAACTATACTGTAGCACAATAAGGACATTCTGACTAATGTGTGCATGGTATGTATATTTATTAGAGAGTCATATCTCGTGGTGGCACTACAGGTTATAATAACAAAAGTGTAAGGCAAGTACCCTATTTTATATTTTACGAACATCTCTTTTTCTGTCAGAGCTAATAATACCAAGTTTTCAGAACGTAGCCAAGTGATACATATTTTAGGAATGTAATTTCTTGCTGCTTTCAAGACAGTGGTAAGCCTACTGAATAATACAGTAGTAATATAATTTTGATTTCTGCTGAATACTGTTTTATGGCATTTCTGTGAGAAGGTCTACTGAGAAGTTCAAACCTGCTTAGTTTTCCATCAAGTACCTCTTGGTGCGTACTGAAAATTATTTAAATATAACATAATATATGCAAACTTATGACCTAAAAACTGAGAAGCGACTAAATGAGGGTTGCTCACATAGTTGTAGTTCAGCACTTGTTGCATAAAGCCTCAGACTACGTCATTGTACACCATTTGTTTTGCAGGAAGCCTGTCTCACTCAGTGGCTTACGTTGCCAAGAGAAGGTGACATGAAGAAAACATAACATTCTTTTTTAATTTAGGCAATGAGACTAGGTTGCAAGAGCAGTAAGTTCTGCTCTGTCATGCTATGTGCGTGCAAACGGGGTGAACTCTGAAGGGAATGTTGCTTCTGACATTAGCTAATTCTTTTTGAACGCTTGACTTCTAAAGATGAATGTAAACTTATTGTAATTTTTGTATGTGGTAAAAGTTGCCTTAAAAGTTAGCCGTTAAAACATTTAAATTATTTTCAAAATGACAGAGGAAGTTGCTATTTCCAAGTGGAATAAATTAAAGCACAAGGTATGCTTTTTGTTGTGTGTACTTGTGTCGGAGTTTAGCCTTGTGACTGTGTAATCTCTTCCTTCCGTTATACATTAAGGCTGCCAAGGATAGCTGACGTTTAATTTTTACAATATAACTTGACGTGCCTTTTGTCATGGTAGCCGTCAGGGAAGTTAAGTAAAATTTCTTATTTGGAGCAAAGGATACATGACTTTCTGTCTGTCGTACCGTATGCGTTCTCTTCCTACGTGAGATAGTTTTTTTTCAAGTTGCTCTGCCCTTTTTCAAGATGCTTCACTGTTTTGGTTTCAGCTTTAAAAGACAAAGAACGTTCTTTGCTCACTTTGTAGTGTGTTTCAGAGCATTACACAGTGGTCGGTGTCTCTTCTTTCATGCTGAGTAAAGCTACAAGGAGCTGTTGCTCATGAGAATTACAGCTGTGTTTGTTAAGTGAAGAAAAAGCAGGATTTGGCTTTTTAAACTGTATTTAGTGTGGGCGTCCTGCTCAGGTTTATGTCGCGATTCATGTCTTATCAAAGCATCAGAATATAAATAAAATGATTTATTATTTATTTTCTTCATATTGTAGAACAAACAAGAGAATATAAACTGGGGGGAAAAAATCCTACTATGTGAGATTGTTTCCCATATGCCCGGAGAAAGGAAGAAAGATGCATACAAATGTTTAGCATGTGCAAGTTTCTTGGTGCATGATTGGCTCCCTACTTAGGAGTGGAATTCAGTGAAATAGGACTCCTCTCTTAAAAACAAAGAGTAAGCACACAACAAAGGATAAGTGATCAAATGATTAGCCAGAGGCTAATAGGAATGCAAGGGAAGAGTGACAGATTGCATATTAGGAGGAAATTTGATCTGGAAATTAATTTGAAGTTTTCTGCAGCTGAGGCTGCAAAAGAAGTAATTTTAAAATCTTTCTGAAGGACAAATATGAAAATTCTGACTTGCTTGTGTATAAAGTGTTGTATAATACAAGAAAGAAGGCTAATGGAGAAATAAAGTTGAATTATCATTTAGAGGAATTTTTTCCCCCCCCCAGTTTTTTAAAAATCTGTCTTTGCTTAGGGTGAAATATGCATCAGCCTGTAGCTTAGCGTGAGAAATTGTGTTAATTTATTTACAAATTCTGGTGATTCAGAATTATGTATGCTGTAAGGTTCTCTGTGGTTGAATCTACATTCTGTTGTATGCAAATAGGAGAGTAAAATCAGGACAGCAAATAAATACCTCACCAGACACAATCAACAACTACATGTCAACAGGGAAATAGACTTGAATATTGGAAAAAACAGAGCTTTTAATTATGAAGAAGTGAATATTTCCTTATTTAGTGACCTACCAAATGGTTTTAATTTAACCTTGTGGTAGGTAGATGTCACTTTGTATTAATAGAATTTGCTTTCTTTATAGAGACCACATTACCTTTCTTCAAAATTTAACATTAACTGCTGTAGTGCAGCAGTGTGTGAGTTCACACGTTTTTTTTTTTGGTTCAAAACATTCTTTAAAAAAAAAAACCACACTCAAAAATCAGCTTATGGAAGTTTGCTGGTTTACCTCTTAAAATTTGTGTTTTCATTTTAAAGCATTAATAAACACATCACGGTAAAATTCTAAAGAATTAATAAATACAGAACAGTAAAATCTGAATACAACATGAATTTTGGTCAAGCTTTAAATGTAACTAAACTTTTGTTGGCATGTTACTAAAATTGCTGCTGAAGGATGGAAATAAGTTTCATGTAGGCTTCGATATTTGAAGTTGTTTGTAAAGCTTGATTTTTTCTGAATAATTCTCTGCTGTTTTTTGACTCATATAAATACTTGGTGCTTATGTAAAAAAAGCCACATGAACAGTATGAGAAGGTATCAGTATAAGTTGTAATTTAAAAAACCTCTCATTCATGCCTTAGATCATTTTACATAGTGAAGGAGGAGTGATCCAGTGAAGTAGCTTTTGGATTGACGTGCATGCATCATGGCACTTTTCTGAATAGAATTACAAACGCTTAATTTCAAGTTGACGGTCCTATAAGAGTAACTAAAGATTTCTCCTCTGATTTGCAGTTCCTGTATGGTTTTGCACTTTACATTGTTGTAGGGTTCTTCTTGGCAGTGGGTTTAGCATGAGAAGTGGAGATCTGTCACTGATAATCCTCTTACTTCCGAGGGCCGAAGCATCCAGTATATAAAGAACCTTTCAAGTCCTATTCTTGTCTTCACATTTCTGTCATAGATTTATTTAGTGCAACTGAGCAACTATAAAAACTGAGTCTAAAAAAAAAAAAGGATTGATAGAAACAAACCTTATTATTTACCCTCGTCGTTAACAATGTCTTATACGGAGTAAAGAAGAAGAAGTTCTGCAGCCTTGTAGTCTGTCTCTAGCCTGTAGGTCCATATTCCCAGGTAAAAGGTCAGGCCAATATATTGTTCTGCCTTTTAGTCCTTTGCATTATGTTTTCCTTGTTTCAAGACTCACATCGTAACAGTCTCTTTGGAGGCATTAGCTAACATTAGTACAATACTCAGGGATTTGCAGCTATTTTTAAAGGAAGTATATAAGAAAACAAACCCTGATTCTGGTGCCGTGGTGTCTAATATATAGCCAAGATGTTCCAGTCGTAACCACTCTAGTTAAGCTGTGCTAATTGTTCCAACCAGAGATACTGGTATTCCTCTACTAAATCTCCTCTGTTTCTCTTTGCAGCTATGTCATCTTATCTTTTAATTGTTAAATCTGAACTTCCTGGTGCTGTTGCGGGGTTCTTAAGTGGAGACGAGAGTGGGTAAGGAAAAATGCTTCATACGTTCTGTATTTGTCTTGAAGGAGAAAGTGGTTCGGGACTGCTTAAAGAGATGGGTACTGACACTTCCCTCTGATCTCACATGCTAAAAAATGAGTTATTTACAGGAGTTCGTGGAATATGAAATGTATTTGGCATGTGCAAGCATTCTGCAGCACACACACATACAGAGCGTGATACTTTCCTCATAACAATTTCCCATCAGACAACATTAAAGTCAGTGGCAAAACTCCATCTACAGAAATCTCCCTTCTGTAAAAATTTAAAAGGGGAAGCAAGGGGGGACAGGAGGGACAGCAGGAGAAACATTTAAACTGCTGTCATGTTATCACTTCACGTATTTCAAAACCACAGTACAAAAACCGGCAGACATTTAAATTTAAATATTTTGTTGTCTTGCTCCAGTAATTGGACTTGTCTTGGGAAAAAAGCCAGGTTTCCAGAGTTGGTTTATAATTCTGTAACTTGGCTCCCAGTAAAGAAATTATTCTTTGCAATTGAGCTATAAAGCTGTATGTGAGGAGTGTGTCCCTCAGATTTCTGTCAGAACTGCCCCGAGAAATCTGTGCCTGTGCTAAGACAAACATTGCAGCTTCAGCACTGAAATATCTTGTTCAATCTGTTCCAGTGCTGCTGTCATTCGTAACAGTGTACCTTAGATTGTGTTACGGCTGTTTTTCCGAACAGTTATTCTCAGATGTTTTGAGCTCAAAACTTTCTCTGGATTGAACTGTGGTGAAATTGTCCCAGTGCTGTGTGATGCTTGTATTACTCCTGAATATTGTGGGTGAATTTTAAGTTTGAAATTGTTTTTTAGAAGGTACTTTAGGTCATGTTGTATTCTGTGATGTATAACTTTTCCATTTTATAATGAACATTTTGAGAAACAAAGTGTGGTGGTAATCTTCCTTTCTGTCTTTCTGCCCTCCTAGCCCTTGTGATAACATGGTTTTAGTAAGGGGCTTTTTAAAAAAACTATTATGTTTTATGTGTATATGTAATTTTTAGTCTGCTAATGTATGTTTTCCAGCTGTGATCGTCATCAGCTTTTCATTTGGGTGCTAGCACCTTCAAGATCGTACTTCTAACTCCACTCTTCATATGCAGTAGCATTGAGCCTGTTGCTGTATCTGCTGCGTGTGTGTTCCGGTCTGTCCGTCCCCAAATTTAGCACAGAACATCACTTACTAATGTTTTTAATTTTATGTCAGCTGTTTATGCAAAGTGACTTTTCCCAACAAAGATACACTTTTAAACAAACAGCTTATAAACACTCATAACAGGTAGAATCTGGAGGTCCCGCATGTGTGCATACCGCTCAAAGGGCATAAACAACTTATTTATTAAGGTGCCTATTTGACAACACTCCTACCAGCTTTGGCTGTTGTTCGCGGTCCTGGTGCAGATCACCTGGATGCGAACACTGGTGAAGTCGCAGACAGGTTACAGTGGCTGCACTGGTTATTACAAATCATCTGAGCCATGGTAGTTCTCAGTGCACTGTCACTGCCACCTTCCGTACTTCTTCCTTAGTTGAAGTTACAGCTTGAGATGGGAGTGAAGTTCAATTTTGCATTTAGAAAGAGCTGAAGTTGTCCCTAGGCTGACAATCAACTTACTGCTTGAGCTGTGGTTAGTATTCCTGAGTCTTGTCGTGTTTCTGCCCCTGTAACTGGGAGTTCTTCCATTGATATATGTTTCTTTGACACAATATGACTCCTCTGTTCTTTGCCCAAACAAAGAGCCAGCTGCATGACCATCTCTGCCCACATCTATATTTCATATATTTTGCCGTATTAATTGCCGTGGTAGACCTCAATCTTTTGCTTCTGTGTATTTCTCCACAGATGCTGAGAGTAGTTTTTCACTAACAGAGTTTTTAAACTGTAGGAAATTATTCAACAGAACTAGGTAATCAAATATCAAGCCTAAGTAGCAACTTATTTATGCGAAGGGCGTAAATTAGTTTGATTAAACTATTTTAACTGGACCACTTGTTTCCAGATGTGGTTCCATGACTGTTCTGTTCTTGTTAAGTCATTATAGCATCTGATACCTTTTCATTTGGGTGCAGAATTTATCTTTAACTGTAGTTAGAATGTATCAAATGTGTCAGTTAAAATATTTTTCACAGATAGTTTATATGCATATACCATTGCAAGGCATACTTTCGGGAAAGCCAGTTAAAGAATGTTTTGCGCATTGAATTATTTTTATAGATAAAGGGTAGCAGGTGTGCATGTGTTTGAAAGGCTCAGAGCCAGTGTGCAATACATCTTCATGTCTTTCTTAAAAAACAAAAACATACAATAGGAACACTTGTTAATTGCAAGTTGAGATGTTTCAATCTGTCTGCATGACAAGAATTCCACATAGTTCTGATGACATGAACGTAGTTTCAAATGAGGGTTGTGTTAAAAAGTTGTAATTTGTGAGCCCTCTGTTAACATTTAATGACCCTGTCAGGAGGATATGATTGATGCAATTAAGTTGTCTTGCTTGTGTGTTATATAATTGATATGGACTGAGAGTAAGATCCTAATTTAGAACATATGAATCTCTTGTCCTGTTGCATTCAGGAATGAAATTAAAGCGATTTATAAATGTCTGCTTTTAGTTAAAATATGGAGGAGGGAGGAGGAACATCTGCATGCCAAAGCATTTTCAGTAGAGTCAAGGATTTATATTGCATATTTCAGACTTGGAACACTTTTATCATATAGGATTAAATTTGTAGATCAAACTGATTTTAAAGGCGATATCAAAACATTTATTCTGCCTTTGGAAAATAAGTGTATTTCAACAACAGTATTTTGGGGAAAAAAATTGTCATATTTTTCAATAACCAGTAAACGGTCCACTATTCAGTTTTCTGAGATCTTTTTAAATAACAGAATTAGTATTCCAAAATTAAGCAGTTTACAAAATTATTTTTTATCCTTCCTATCATCTCATTGCAGTTTTCCTCTCTCTTTTCCCCCTCGCCCCCAGTGTTTTTTCATTTACCATAAAATAACCAAAATAATTCTTTTTCTGGCCTGCCAAGCTTGTGAGCTACAATGGCAACGGTGGATTTGCTGCATGCTTAGAATCGGGAGGCTTAAATCAGAGGTCCCACCTGTACACAGGGTGTAGCACTCATTATATGTTTGGCTACTGCTATGATACTGTTCCTCCTAATCTGAACATCCACCATACTAAAAAGACAGTGAAAGTTTAAAAATATGTGAATGCTAGATGTTGACAACATGAAGAATACTACAGCAGGGAGCTGATCTTGGCAAAGTCATTTTTTCACTGTAGCAGTAGCAGACCTGGGCTAGTAATACATTTTTTTTTTTTGAAGAGTGATGTATTTTGAGTAGTTTTTAATATGGACATTGTTACTTAAGTGTTACTTTGATTTTTGATGTGGTTAAGATACCCTCAACCTTGAAATTTCTCTGTTCATTTTTATTATGTATTTTTCTGAATGAGTGACTCAAGTGGTTGTCCATGATGTATGACAGTAGCTAATATAGGTATATGGTAATTTTTCTTTAACACAGGTGTTACACTACTTTCCTTATGATAACCTGAGGTGCTGCCTGTTTATTAGGTGCTAACCATATCCTGGACTAAATAAACTTGAAGGTCAAAGGCCAAGGTGTTTATAGGTAGTAAAGTCGGAGGCTGATGTGCAAGATGTTTATCAGTACAGGATATGGTTATTACCAAGTTAGGGGGAGCCACCCTCAAGATGTTTCTGTTTCTTAACAACTTATACATCTGTACTTTCATCAGTCTGGAGATGAGATTTTGATACTTGGAACAGATTTTAAATGCATTAAGACTTCCTATGCTTCTACAACGCTTTTTAAATATGTATAGTGTTATGTATAAACATTCTAGCAGATTTCTTTAGCATTATTTCCATCCCTTCTGTCCTTTAATCTTGGTGTGGATGTATGCAAAGAATAAGTGATCACTTTGTGCAAAGTTAAAGATAAGAAAGTTCTTTATTGCTGTTCTTTCTTATATCACCCCTGGACATCAGACATCATTTCGAGTTAACTGGTGGTTGATTTACTTGTTTTCTTCTATTGTTTGAGTGCCGTGATGATAGGTGTAATGAAACTTGGGCAGAAGAGAAAGTTGGTATGTTTTGAAAACATAATTGAATTTCCAAACAACTAGGTTGGGTAGCTTAGCTGTCTGTTTCACACCTCTTGAAAATGGTAAGAAACTAAAGTCATATAGGAGTAATAAAATGGAAGGGAAGTTCAGCAGTAGGTGGGAATTAAGGGTGCTGTTTCTTCTAGTTGTGTAAATACACGACTCGGTGTAATCCAATTCAAGATACATGTAGTGTACTGTGTAAGTACTTCTATTGGAAATTTGTAGAGTATGAAATGGCCTTCCCTTTGATCATTGCTTTGAATAAAGGCAGGGATTTGTGTAGTGTGTTGCTGAGAAATAACTTCACACACGTCAGACCTCTGATCCATGCAGACACTTGCCTGGGGAACTCTGCCTGCCATGCTGGTTTGTTATGGGATGGTGCTCTGCTTCCTCATTATCTGGGAACTCTATTTTATATCACAATATAGCAAGCAGGAATACAAATTCTTGTAAATAGCATGTGAGACTGGAAATTATTTATTTTTCTTGTCCTAGTGGGTATTTTGTCTAAGATCACGGTTTTAGAGTAGAACATGTATTTCAGGACTCTTGAGTTTGGTATCAGTTGTAAACAGATGTTCCAACAGGTCTTGGTACCTTGATGGGAGGCTGCTGCTGCTGATTACTTCAGTCTGCATTGTTTTTCCTCTTGCGCTTCTTCCTAAAATTGGTGAGTAATTAAAGGAGAGAAGCGAATATTATTCTACTTTAGTAGCAATTACAGTTGAAGACCTTAAAACCTTAATGGGTTATTTATTTATTTTAACTGGCAGGGGGCTGCTGATGGTGGGGATTACTGAAGTTGTTGTAGTGTGTTCTGCCTTCCAGCCCTGCCTAGTTAACCTATTACTTGGGTTGCAGTAGTATTTTGTCTGCAATACTAAAATAAAATCTTTACAGCAGAACATTAAAGAGCTGCATTTACTTACAGCGTGCCATTAGTGGTAAGCCAGTTCTAATTCTGCCCTACAAAACTACATAAATGATCTGTGACAGGCAGTTGGAATGTTGTTATTCTGAGTCCTAAGCCCCAGATACCAAGCACTGTAATAGAAAACATGCCTAAAATGTAAAGCTTTAGCTGTACATTAGGATCACTTTCCTTATAAATTCTCTTTTATTTTTACTGTTATTTTACAGGCTTTCTTGGCTACACAAGTAGTTTATCATTTTTCTTTATGGTGTACTTTGCTCTTGTGGTAAGTTAAAAATCTGTGCGCAGCTTATCTGGGTTTTTTTTGTTATTGTTTGAATGTTTTCATAAGCCTGTTTTGAAATGAATTGTCTTCCCCTCCCCCCTTAACGTTTTATGTGAAATTTAGAGTTTTCCTTAAATTCAGTATGTGCTGCATGGACAGATTACATTTGTTTTGCTGAGCCATGGAAATGTATATGAACTTTCAAGCATGTGAAAAGATTTAAAATAATTATATTTTGGACTGGTAAATGTAACAATATTTTTGTTTTGCTGACAGTGCGGTGAAGGGAGCTGGCACATACACTTTCGCTTCCCTACTAGTAGTGGAATGGAATTCTGTTTTCTTAGCTTCTAACTATTACTTACAGCAACTAGTGCAGAAGAAAATTTAATATACTCCAAATAAATTAAATTTACATGTATAATGAAGTGACAGAGTTCAAAAAAAGGCAAAGAAAACTAGAACTTCATTAAGGCAGTTTACAAGATTCATTAATACGTCAATGACCTTATTATTCTTTCCCGCTGAAAGGAAAAGTTCTTTTCTCTGAGCCATATGGGTGTTTTTGACCCTGATGTTCACCCTCTCAAGGCCCCTCTGAGGTAGATGTTTCCAAATACCAAAAGTGAGACCTGCTAGGCAGATCTGAGAGGGAAAATGTGCCTCTAAGTTGCACTATTTTTCTTTTTACAGGGAAATAGTATGTTAATGCACGTGTAATATGTAGTACAAGCAAGCAACTCGCACTGTTATCTGGGTGTAGAAACAGGAATCTTACTTGGGAGCCCAGGAAAATGTTCCCCCTTTCCCCTGTCTTTCTGGCTTGCATTGACTTGCATTTAATACCTGTTTTACAAAGGGATAAACAGAGGTGAAGGCAAGTTGAACAAACATGCCATCCAAGAGACCAAGGCAATCCATTAGGAACTAAACCATGTGATAAAACCAAACTTCAAAGCTGTCAAAACATCTCCCTAAGGTGTCCCTGGAGAACTGAAGTGTTTGTAGGACCTTGGGAAGTGTTCTTCCTAAGCTGAGCATTGTGGAGCAGCTACAGCCTCTCCAGAGCTAATGGAAATTAATTCGTAATATTTATAAATTACTTTAACTTTTGACCTCTCTCCTAAAATTTATCTTTAAAAAAAAAAAGCACTAACTATAATGCTGAAATAGGCCTTTGTCTAAAGCTGGTTGCACGAGTTTTAAAGCAAGTTCAGCTAGATTTCAGTGGGAATGTGTATGCATCTCTGAAGAAAGCTGTTGTAATGGGTGGATGCATTTGAAAACAATTTTGGGCTCAGAATAGGCAAGTGTGTAAGCAAGACTCGCGTGCAGACATGTCAAGCTGGGATGATTTAAGGTAGGGTTTAGTTTTGATTCTCTATCAAAAAAGTAGGTAGAAAGTACTGAGGAAGGAGTAAGCAGACTACTGGATTTCTTATTAAATGGCTACATTTGTAGGCTTACTCTTTGTTGTTAAATGACAAAGAAGCAGCCACATCTAATTGTATAAATCTAATTGAGGTCAACATTTTTAAAAGCCGTTATGGATGTTTAAAGAAAACTAATACCCTTCACAGAACATTCTCTCTGACTTCTTCAGGCACTGAAATGCAAGGGCATTGACTGCGGTTTAGTTTTCATATCTAATGCTCTGAAGTGGATGATATGTGCTGTTGAAATGGTGTTTTAGTTTGCACAATGTTAATTTCTGTATGGCAGATATGTTTTAATTTGTTCCAGAAGAAAACTGTGTTAGTCATATGGAAGTAATACATTTATATTTTGCATATACAATAATTCTGTGCATTTTCAAGTGCATACCATCTGTTCAGCTTTTTGCCAGCAAGCCACAGCCTGCAGAAAAGATAAGTACAATAGACAGCATATGTCTTGGTCACTATGGTCTAGTGAGTGCACTGAGCAAAAGGTCTAGAGACTACTCTTTGTCCTCTGTGCTCTGCTGTGGGGCTTTGGCAGTTACGTGTCCCTCTCTGTGCCTCAGTATCTTTTCCTTTAAAGTTAATATACTGGTTATAGTCCTCACTCGGAAAAGAGTGATGAAAACACTGAGATGAGCTGATCTGGAAGAAAAACAAATCTATGTAACTATTAATTGAAAGCCAGATTCTGTGAGGTCCTGAAGCTTTTATTTCTCATTGTTGAATACTTTCCTGACGTGAATCCTAAGTGAAAATAAATTAAATGTGATCATTAAACATTTTTTTTTTATTGCCTTGCTATATTGAATATTGGCAAAGAGCATTTTTTTTTATTTTTTCTTTTTTTGTGGAGACAGCCCTATTGGTAGCTTGTTCAACAAAGGTGTTAATGATTCCTTACGGTATTTTTCTAAATCCTTGTTTATGTTGCCAGAACAAAATGTGGTGCAGATTTGGAACCTGCGGTGTGTAATGGATGTTGGTATGCACAGAGAGCCCCTCTTTGCTGAGTGTTTTCAGTACTGCTGGAATGAGGGGATTCCTCTTTTCCCTCCGCAGGATGCAAAAAAGCAACATCACTGAGAATATTAGAACATTTGAGCCTCTAACTTTATTTTTTAGCAGCGTTTTTGGTGTAGGCTTAAAATACCCTATTTCCACTAGAATCTCTTTAGGTTTTAGGGTTTTTTCACTTACAACCAAATCTTTGCTTTACTCAAAAGAAAATGTTTATATGAAACAGGCTTAAAGTTCCAGAGGAAAATTGTCTGTGCTGTCTGCATGACTGCTCAGCTAACTGGGATGTGCTGCTGACTTAAAAATCTCTTCCTGTTGGGGGGTGGACCCCATTAGAAATATGGAGTAGACTAAAATTGGAAACACAAACAGACTTAAGTAATTAAGCAGGTGGGAAAATACAATTACAGACTTTAAATGCACATAGTGCATTTTATTTTGTCTCCTTTTATTTCCATTTTCAGTCTGTTCTTAATCTGTATTAATGTAGTTCTAGAAAAATGTTCTCCAGTTTTTTATGTTTGTCTTGTCTTGTCCTCCCCCTGCAATGTTTATATATATCTTTGCTCTTTAGCTTGCAGGAAACCCTGCCTCCACCGCTGCCAGGCACGCTTTACTTTCCCCAAAGCTTGCCCTTTAGCTTCATGTCCCTTTTCATTGCACAGGAAGCCTATTCCAGCCTTAGCCAGAGTTCCCACAAAGCCACCTACCTCAGAGCCTTCAAAGCGTCTTCTTTCTTTCCCCTCTCTGGGTGCCTTTAAATACACAGAGATCTCCTAGAAAAAATATTTTGCCTTCTTGCTCAGCCTCATAAATGTCTTCAGCTAGCCAACAAGCTTCGGCTTCCTGAGGAGGTACACAGCCACGCATCCATGGTTGTGGTACTACTGCAGCAGCAGTCTGCATCTGTGTCTCAGCTTGTAGCTTCTTGCCGCTTAGTGCACAAGAAAGAGAGGAAGCCAAGGTAACCCATGTGGCAGAGTCAGGCCCAAGTTATAGGCTGGTGTTTGGTCCTTTCCTCCTTCTCCCTTGCTCTCTCTTCGGTTGGACTTCTTGATATACTTACTACCAGCATGTTCTTGTCCCTTCTTACACCCTTCCTCAGATGAGGTTGCAGTTCACGCTGCACAGGGGCGGCAGTTTAGCCAGTCAATAAGTGGGTAAGAACAGATCTCCCGTACAAAGCAGTGCCAGTTTAGGGCTAGAAGCATGGTTGGAGGATTTCCATTGACAGTCCTTTTTCACAGAGTTTGCAGACTGCTATTGAGCAAGCTGCTACCTAATTCCATACTTTGAGTTGTAGTTAGTTTTTCTTAGACATGCAATTCAAGACGTGTTATTGCCACGATGGACTCAGCGTGCTGTGTAGCCGCAGTTTCCTTTCCCCACGTTTTGTCTGGAGGTGGCATTTGTTTGCTTCTCCTGGCTCTGGTGACAAGAGGGAGCATCTAATCCTTATCCTCTGGGAAACACCACTTGGCTGCAAGCAAAAAGTATTTCTCTGAGCCAGGAGAAGCGCTCTCTTCCATTTTATTATTCTTGTGAATGTGAGTCTTTAAGTTTGTAATTATTTGCTCTAGGCTTCAAAAGAATTATAACCTCTAAAGCCAGGCAACTACAATAGGAAATTAATTAGGGTGAGGAGAGCAATTCAACTATCATTTTAAACTAGACTCCTGAAAAAGGAGGTAACATTTCTTATTTTAATTTCCCTTTGATTTTCAGCCCTGTTACTTGGCAGTCCCTAAACCAGCAGGGTGTAGCTAAAGCCCCAATGACATTCTGGGACAATAATTGCATTTATTGTTTTTCCTTTGCTTTCTAGTCCAAACCATATGTTTCTGCCTTTTAAGATTAGCCCTAGGCTCTGCTCTATCTCTGTTAAGGGCTTGTCTACTTAGGGAAAGAGCCTGGGATAGCTAACACAGCAGCTATTCTGTACGGGAGGCAGTTAGTGTGGAGCACATACAGAGTGAATGCAGAGTGCTGGTTGCATTTCAGTTAATGTCAGAGCTCATTTCAGTGCACCACCTCCAGATAGGCATGCCATAAGGCTGCCAGCTGTGCAGAGTAAGCAGCTGTATGGAATGGTACTGACAAGATTTTCTGTCAAGTTCCCTTCTTGTGGCCTATCTACCAGTCAAGCCTGTTAATTTACTATGGGTGTAGCTCCCTGCTTTGTATACCAACAGTCTGATATTTTAGCTCTGTATATCTCAATTTAAACCAATTTTTAGGGTATCATGCATACATTAAATATGCTGTCTTTGCAGATTATGATTAAAAAATGGTCAATCCCTTGTCCTCTACCTCTAAGTAGCACCACAGAGACTTTACAGGTAAAGTGCATGCTGTTTTGAAGTTCTTTTAATTTTATTAGTAACTGTAATGGCTTTTTTACATTAACACTTTCAGAATTACGTGTAATTTAAATTCTTTTCTTAATCATCACAGAAACCAAAAAGTTTCATCTCTGTGGTTTGGGCTTATTCTTTCATTAAGCCATTTTTTTGCATGTATGTCTTGCAGGTTTCAAATTCTACTGGGGATTGTAAAGCAAAGTTCTTTCATCTTTCAAAAGAGGTAATCTCTATTAACAATGTGCAAACTCAAAGGGGGGGTTGGTTTTTAAAGAATTGGGGCTTAAACTCTATCCAGGGTAAGCTATTCTTCTGTAAAACTAGTTATAGGCTGCTGAAGTATTTCCTATACCTGCTGCCAAGTGTTATCCATTCTCACTCTTTCTTTTTTATGTGAAGGTTGGCTGTCCAAGTTAGCATTTTTGAAAATATTTTGCAAATATGACCAAAGTATAAAGTATAACAGATGCACCAGTGGTCAGCCTCATGATGCAGTTGGATCCAGCCAACTTAATATGCCCTCAGCTGGAAGTCAGTGCTGCTTGGCTGTATGCACTCTTTTGGTTCCTGGCTAGGTAGAACAGGTTTCCTGAAACTGTCTGGACCTAACCGTAGTTTTTTCTTACCTGAAGCTAATACTTCAGGCCTAATGCAATCGGGTGCATTTCATTGGATGCCAGCTCTGGTATTTGTTAATTAATGTGGCTTTTAAGTCATGTCACCACCCATCAAGGCTTGCAGAAGAGGAAGTATTGTGTAGAGGAAGGGAAAAAGGGGAGGATAAATCTGGGGTAGGCCTGTAGCGTAGTGGAATTTAGGAGGGACACAGTTTTTGTCTGAAAAAACCAAAATATTCCCCCACTCTCCCAAGAAAAAGAGAAAAACAAAAAAGAAAACCAACCTGGGCAACACAAACATGAGACAAATGTTATCTCTAAAAGAAGAAATTTTACTTTGACAAGAAGTATCTACTGGGAGATCCTGGCCATTCGTGTGGCCTTTTGTGCTTTGAATAATCTTGGGACTTGTCCTTACTTCTTTTTCAACTTCAACTTTATCAATAGAAGGTGGCATATTTTTACCAGTATGGGCCTGATTATGTCAGCACAAAAGTGTTTGTCATAGTTCAACTTATTCCACTTGGCAATTGAAGTAAGCTATACTGGATGATTCATCTCTTCTATTACAAGTTTTTGGAATAACATGCCACTAATTGTGTGGCTGCAACTTTAATTTCTTAAAACTTCAGATGCCAAATCATGTTATATTTTCTGGATGCTGTATCCAAATTTTTGCAAAGGAGTAATAAGAAAATGGTGAAGTCAGGATGAAGGAATCAATAATTTGACAGGTAGCTATGGATATTAGAATTTAGAAAACTTTTTGGAAAATTTTGTGAATGATACCCTGACTATGGGGCAAATCCTACTCTTTTTATGTAAGTACTTGGCCTCAGTATAGCTAAAAAGAATCTTTCAGTTGTTGGCTTATAGACAGTATGACCTCTCCTAATCATGAAATAGGAAGCTATGAACACCACTTGAAGAGATACTAGTTGGAAAGGTCCGTTTTTTTGTGGAATGATTCAGAGATGCCATTTTGTGTCGTGGAGATTTATCCCAAAGCATTGATGTTGAAGAATTTCCACTGACTTCCAACGCTTGAACTGAATTCTGAATTCATCCAGATATTTTTCCAACGATCTGTAATAACAAACAACCTACAAGATGTTTTTCTTCTGTTTTAGAGTGCTTATGCAATACCAACTATGGCCTTCTCTTTTCTCTGCCATACCTCAGTCTTACCCATCTATTGTGAGCTCCGAAGGTAATGTATGAAAACACGTGCAAAATTAACATATAACGATAGTCTTTCTGTAATATTTTCCTTAAATTATTCTTGACTAATTTTTATTTTCATAGAATCATAGAATGGATTCATTAGAATCATTTAGGTTGGAAAAGACCTTTAAGATCAAGTCCAATCGTTAATCCAGCACTGCCAAGCCCACCACTAAACCATGTCCCTAAGCACCTCATCTACATGTCTTTTAAATACCTCCAGGCACGGTGACTCAACCATGTCCCTGGGCAGCCTGTTCCAATGCTTGACCACCTTTTTAGTGAAGAAATTTTCCCTAGTATCCAATATAAACCTCCCCTGGCCCAACTTGAGGCCATTTCCTCTTGTCCTGTTGCTTGTTACTTGGGGGAAGATACCAACACCCACCTCACTACAACCTCCTCTCAGGTACACTGGGCACACTGCTGGCTCATGTTCAGCCAGCTATCGACTAGCACCCCAGGTCCTTCTCTGCTGGGCAGCTTTCCAGCCACTCTGCCCCAAGCCTGTAGCACTGCATTAGCATTAGCATTGCATGGGGTTTTTGTGACCCAAGTGCAGGACCTGGCACTGAGCCTTGTTGAACCCCATACAGTTGGCCTTGGCCTATCGATCCAACCTGTCCAGATCCCTCAGTAGATCCTCCCTACCCTTTGGCAGATCAACAGTCCCACCCAATTTGGTGTCATCTGCAAGCTTACTGAAGGCACAATCAATCCCCTCACCCAGATAAAGATATTAAACAGAACTGACCCCAATACTGAGCCCTGAGGAACACCACTTGTGACTGGCTGCCAACTGGATTTAACTCCAGTCACCACAACTCTTTGGGCCTGGCCATCCAGCCACTTTTTACCCAGTGAAGAATACGCCCATCCAAGTCATGAGCAGCCAGTTTCTCCAGCAGAATGCTGTGGGAAACCATGTCAAAGGCTTTACTAAATTCTTGGTAGATAACATGCACAGGCTTTCCCTTGTCACAGAAGGAGATCAGGTTAGTCAAGCAAGACTTGCCTTTCATAAATCCATGCTGGCTAGGCCTGATCCCCTGGTTGTCCTGTACATGCCACGTAATGGCACTCAGGATGATCTGCTCCATAACCTTCCCTGGTACCGAAGTCAGAGTGACAGGCCTGTAGTTCCCTGGAACCTCCTTCAAGCTCTTCTTGTAGTCAGTGCCATTGGACAATGCAAACTAAGTAGCCTTCATGTTTGTGGGAAATGTACAGTTTTAGTCTGTACTGGCTTTTCCTCTCTTACAGGAGAGAAAAATAGCAAATA
Organism: Phalacrocorax carbo; assembly: GCF_963921805.1. Classification (NCBI taxonomy): domain Eukaryota; kingdom Metazoa; phylum Chordata; class Aves; order Suliformes; family Phalacrocoracidae; genus Phalacrocorax; species Phalacrocorax carbo. The sequence continues at coordinate 31,858,016 of NC_087521.1, read as the reverse complement.
TGGTTCCATCATCAATGTCAGTACATTGTCCTGGCCTGGACAATCTGGAGAAAAAAAGGTCATTTGCTAAGGTACTTACTAGTTAATTTTTATTGCTGTAACTGAATCTGCATTTGGCCACATCTGATTCAGTGGTTTTTTTGACCCAGATTCTGTTCCTGGCTCTGAATATGTATCATGCTGTATAAATCAGAAATTTCATTTTAAAAATACTTTGGTATATCTAAATTACCTACAGGATGGGGACAGTGTTAGTTGTCTGCGTGAAAAGTGCCCTTTAATTACCAGATTGAAAATACTTTTAAAACCCCTAAATGTTACTGACAGCACAGACCTCAGCAAATACTCTTGTGGCCATAAATTAAGAGGATACTTTCTTATGAAAGGCAAGCTGCTATTTCTATTTTTTTTTTAATGTAAATTGCATTGTGTTTAATAGTCCACAACACAAACTAAGCAACATTTAATTTTCTGGTTTTCTTTGCATTTTAGTCCATCCAAAAGTAGAATGCAGAATGTAACTGTGACAGGAATTGGTCTGAGTTTCCTAATTTACTTTATGTCTGCTCTGTTTGGGTACCTGACATTTTATGGTAAGTATATTCTTCAAGTATTTTTTAGAATGAAGGCTAATAATAAATGATAAATGCATTCTGTCTGGAGTACTTCAGGCTTATTTGTGCATTGATACACTTGAATCCTCAGAAATCTTGTTCCTGTGAAGACTTAAGACCACAATTTACTTTTCAATGTATAATGTAGGTAAACTTTGCAGGGTTTATGCCCTAAAAGGCTATAGAGACAAGATATTGGTCCCTGAACTGTGGCTGGTGGTCTGTTGATGTTCTCTAATGATATGTAATTAGGCCACTGATTGCCACTCCGTGTTGGACTGTATAATACTTTAGCTTAAAAGCTGGGAATGGTTTTGTCATGGTCTGTCAGAAATTTTGAGATCTGATAATAGTCTGCTTGTCCAGCAAGTCTGAAAGGTCTGTTCTAAGGCTGTATCCTCTAGCAACATTTATCACTTATTAACCCTGTGATATCCCAGCACATTTGTAGTCTCTAAGAAGCACTGGGGCTGCTGCCTTTTATGAGGGAAATTTGACCCACAGAAAGCTAGCCCATATGTTAGGTTGGCATGAAGGTTTGCAGCACATTTTCCTTATCTGATACAGCTTGGGTACAAAGTATGTATGGCTTCTTTCTTTTGTTTGGTTTTGTTGGTTTTTTTTTTTTTACAAATTAATTGGAACTAACACTAACTATTTCCCTAGAAATCTTCTGGAAGTGGAAAAAAATCCCATGAATCATCCAGTTTAGGAAAGCTTTATTTTAAAGGATGGCACAAAGTGACTTCCTCATGATACCTTTGTTTATGTGTAATGTAAAGACAAACTAAAGGACTCTGGAAAAAAAATCAGCAAGGAACATAAGAAAATTAGAAGGTCTGAATCAGAGAAAGCGCCCATCTAGTTTTGTGTCTTGACTTCAGTGGAGGGCAATAACAAAAGAGTAGGGGAGGATTTGAAAATTTAAAAGGATAAGGTTTGAGTTGGGCTTCCTAGCACATGCTCCTTGTCTGCAATAATCTGTGTTGCATGCTGTTCTGAGCCAGAGGTGATGTCTGATACATGAACTGAACCAAGAAACACACATTTCCTAGAGGTGTTGTTGACGTAGTGCTTGATGAAGTAAACGTACCTTTTTATTTACCAAACAGGAAAGCAGGGTATGAAACTTGCCCTACCAAATTCTACAGACATCTTTCAGTTCCATTTGCTGTAGAGCTTACACGGCAGTGTGTTTCAGTACCAGTTTAATAACACTGCATTGGGACTCTGGAATACTTTTGGGTACAGATTTTTAGTTGAGTTTAAACACAGGTAGCTTTGCCTGATATTCTTGCATTTCCCAAATGCTCAGATTTCAGAACCCTTATCTGTGTAGTGGCTTTTTTTAAAGGTCCATCATAAACCTGGCAGGTGGAGGCGAGTGTGTATTTCATTCAGCAATTTTAGTATCCTGTCATATAATGTCACAGTGTGATGCCTTTTCTAAGAAATGTTATTTGGCTCTGTGTATCCTGCTTTAAATTTGCGTTATTGGTGTGTTTTGCTCATGTAGCAAGCGTTGTTGAATTGAGCCACCTCTTGCTTGGTAATCTAACTGTCTTCTGGAGTAATGCCTACAAATTCCATCACATAAATGCATCACAGTCACCTATGAGGACTCTTCCAATGTCTCCTGAAAATGCACCCTTTCTATGAGATGACCACATGCTAACCTGTGTTGATTGGAATGAATAAAAATTCTTATGAGGGACAGTAAGGCAGTAAGACAGAAGGGTTCTCTTAGGGTTTCCTCTCCTTTCAGAATGTTTTATATTTCTTGATCGTGGGGTTGAGATAGTGTCTGACAAAGCACCAAGAATGTTGGCTTTCAGCAGCTAAGAAGTCCAAATTTCTTGGGAATTTTGCACCTTTGTTCCTCAAGTATAAGTGTATGTCTGACCATAACTGTCTGAAAATGTTCCCTTGACGCTCAGAATCCTTTGAAAAATTGTATGGGAAGTCATGAAACCCCTAAGAGCATGTAGGCCACTATTACTGTTTCCTAACTGTCTCCATGTGGTTTATAGGAAAATATAGTTTTGAGTGCCACTCTGAGAGTTTGAGAGATTCAGCAGGCAGCGTGGGATAACCATCTGTCTGCAGATGAGATCTCAACAAGAAGTTAAAAAAAAAAAAGAGGGGGGGGAAATAATGAAAAATGGCAGTAGTTCTAGAAATCACCCCGGTTCCCATTACCTTCGCCGTCATGATTTCTTTGGGACAAGACCCTGTCTTGACCCTAGTCTTTTAGGAACCTTTCTGGTTTTCTGCAAGCCTGATTTCTTTTAGTAAGTCTTAGTCTCAAGAGCCTAAAACACTGGAACCAACAGTGGATGTCTGCAAAAGATTTCCCGCCCTCCCGCCCTTGCAAGCTGCTTCTCCTTTTTTCACTTTTTGGTCGTCTTCTTTAATTAACTTACTTCTTTAAATAAGGAGATCTGTTCCCTGTTCTTAAACACCAGTCTGAGAAAATGTAAGACATTTTATTTTAAATTGAAAACAAAAAAAGAGTTCCCTCTTTGAAATGAGACATGCTTCATCTTTTTGTGGTTCAGATGGTGTATTCTGTTTTCTGTGAATTTGAAACTTCATACAGAGACTGGACTTTGGAAATTTTGGACCATTCTGAAGTCCAAAAAAGCACAGAGTCAGGGTATGCCAAAAAAGAGTCAGGGTAGCAGACTGCTTTCAGGCTCTGACTTTTGCTGTTAACTTAGTGAAACTTTTCACTTAAAAGGGCAAAAATCAAATGTGAAGGATTCATCGCTGACTCATCACTTTGTGCCCCATTTCTGCCTTGAAAAGCATAAAAGTAACGCTCACGATAGTGTACCCATGGTATAGGATACTATAGTAATCCCACGGTAGAGTTGGTTTTGCAAAGCTAAATACGCACAAGGCGGATAGCGCATGGGATTGCTGCTGGAGAAAACAGAGCTGTCGTTGAAAGTGTTTGGCCTGGTTGGGTGTGTTGCCGGTGCAGTCCTCGATTGTTCTCTGGGTGCTGTAAGAATCCAAAGTGACAGCCTTCGGGGGTCCTTGTGTTGCATGTGTTTACTCATTTGGCATAGGAAAAAAATCTGTCAATTGTCAATAATTTTGGATTTTTTGGTGGTTGTTTTTTTTTCTCTTTTTTTAAAGAAATATTTTTTAGAAGTATAACTGATACTAGTTATCCTTCTCTGTGTCACCCAGCAGTACATTGCTAACCATAGCCAGCAAAAGCACATATGCTAGTATAGTTGTGAATGTTTCTTTCTTCCTTTAAATTAGAATCATGAAATTTTACCTTGCATATTGCCAAATGATTAACAAACCAATTAATTTTTCTGGTTTTCAGACAAAGTGGACTCTGAATTGCTACAAGGTTACAGCAAGTACCTGCCGCATGATATTCTCATCATGACTGTTAAAGTAGCCATACTGTTTGCTGTGCTTTTGACAGTCCCTCTAATCCATTTCCCAGTAAGTACTCCTAAACATTTTGAAGCTGGCATAAGCAATGGTAATGCTAATGCTTTGCAGACTGCAATATTTGAGTCACATCTAGTCTTGTGTATCTTATTCACTTGTCAAGTGATTGATCAAAGACCACATATTTGCATATGTTCCATGAGAGCTCCAAAATAACAACTAACCACTAAGCTAATTTGTGCTCTTGAGACGGATTTCAGATTAAAACTAGCCCACAGCATTGTTTTTAATTTAGAGAGTTCAGAACTTCTAAAGTTTATTTAGTTTGATTTTTTTCCCCCTTTTAAATTGAGTTTTGCTGACTTGGTTTTTCCTTTCTACATGCACGCACCCACACACAAACACACTTATACTCGAAAACTCAATTTAACTGTAAATTAAAAACACATATTGACCTATTTCACCAAAAAAACTTACTTTAGTTTATCAATACCATGGCAGAACTGAAAATTCATTCAATTATAATCAAAAAAGATTGTGCATGCAGAACTGTGCCTATAGAAGTAGTGTATAGATTACATATCAGTTTGGCAACATGCTGACATTTGCTAACAAGCATGCTCAAAGAGACAAAGCATTATCCCCCCCTTCTTTTGTCCCTGCAAAAAAGGACTACTTCCTTAAGTCTAATGGCCACGTCATAAATGCTGCTTTAATACTAAAGTAAATTCTATACCACAGAAAGAAAAAATGTTTAGCTATTACTAAATTTTTTGCATTTTGATTTTTAAAATGTTCTTTCACATCTGGAATGATGTAATTCTTAAGTTTATGAAATTGAGATAAGATTAAAAGGTATGTATATGTATGTATTTACCCATGCAATGTTTCTTTTCATATTATGCAGGCAAGGAAAGCTGTGTTGATGGTATTCTTCTCTCATCTTCCTGTGTCGTGGATTTGCCATATCCTTGTCACTTTAACACTGAATACAATTGTTGTATTGTTTGCAATGTACGTGCCAGACATTAAAAATTTATTTGGAGTAGTTGGTAAGTCATTGTGGTTGTTTTGTTTGTTTGTTTTTTTAATCTTTTATTCACATAATTCAGTATTCTGATAAGCTAATATGCTTCAGTCTTGCTTTAAATAAAATCCTACTTTCCTTTTTTAAAGGTTCTACCACGTCAACATGTTTGCTTTTTGTATATCCTGGACTATTTTATCTTAAACTTAGCAGAGAGGACTTCTTATCACCACAGAAAATTGGGGTATGCTTTTTTTCATGTGTGTTAATTATATTTAAACAGCCTTATTTTAGATGCATCTTCATACGCCATAGAGCACGTAATCCAAGGGGCAAAGTTCTTGTTTCCACTGCAGTTCACAAAATCTGTGAGCATTTTCTTCTATCCTTCATGATAGCTCTAGTCCTTCTGAAACTCCTTCATAGGAGATTTTTCACTAGCAGTGTGTCTGTATGCTGGATCATTGATCTGAATACGTGCTTTTCCATGTAGTTTTCAGATGTTGACTTTTAATCCAACTTCTGCTCAGTTCCTACACATTACTCTGATGTTGTCTGGGCAGCTGGGACAAAGCCAAACTGCATTGTAGTGAAACAGTATTTATGCTTGTTTTCTATGTAAGCCTTCTCAAAAACATCTTCCCCCCCCTTTTTTTTTTTCTTTGTTTTATGGTTTCTCTTCTGGTGTGATAGGTTAGGTTCTAGTTGGAATTTGTGCAGCAGCCTGCTTTTTGCACAGTAACTGTCTTCACTTTAACCACTGCTCAGCAGAGCAACTTCATGACAGTGGCTAAAATGCTGACAGACTGTTTATACGTAGTCCTTCTATGAATTCTTACAATTCAGAGGGCTGCTCTTGTATTGACAAATGAGAGAATTTGAAAGAAAATCTAATAATGATGCTCTCTGATCATTTAAAGTCTTGACTAGTTCCAACAGACTTGAAGCCTTGTTACAAATCAGCAATCTGCTGCCTCTTGAACTGTGTTTTTTTTGTCATCTGGCTGTTAAAACTTGAATTATGTTTTGAGTAAAATACAAATTCAGTTTCTTAATTTGTTCAGAGTTGTAAAGGGCAAGTGATGGGGGTTTTTTTGCAGGTGGGTAGTGTGGGCAAGCAAACCAGACTGCTCTGAGCGTGCCCCATCAAACTGTCCCAGAGCAGGCTTAGTTCAGTTTTCCGCTAAGCAGATACCTTGTGTTTGAAGATTGAGTAATTTGAAACATTAAAGATTATTTTAAAAGACAGTATTTAAACTTGTTCATATAGGTTTTTCATCATTAGTTATAAGCCTTAGAAATGTCTAATGCTTCCTTCAGGAAAGCATTAATTTTTCCTCTTCTTCCTTCACAGGCATGTGCCCTGGTTATTTTTGGCATTTGTGTTGGCCTTCTCAGTTTAGTTCTAATAATTTTCAATTGGATTAATCAATAACAGCCTGTCACTGTCTGACTGAACTTCAGAAGGACAGCAAGAACCAGAGATGTGTCAAAACTACTGACATGAACGCTGGACGTCCTGAAGAAAACACTGACCAAAGCTGTCTGTGGAAGCAATAATGCTCTTTTTCACTGCGTTACCAATGTTCCTTCCTTAATCTTGAGTCACTCTCCTCAGTTATTGTACAACTAGTCTTTGCCATTCTAAAATATTAGTTTTTAATGATGTAATTCTGACAGGTAAAAAGATCTCTTCAGAATTTTGCAATGCAAAAAATGGTTTAGTGCACATGGTGAACAACAGCAGAGCCTTGAAATAACTTCTCTTTTAAAGACAATGAGATGGATAGATATTACATCGATCACGATGTGTGTGTCATGACGTGTGTAGTTACGATAACACACACATTCTCCTAAACAGTGAAAGACTTCTGTGACTTGAATAACTTCCAAAATTTCAGCCAGTTCATATTAGGAACTTCCTGATTCCAAATGTTTACCCTAATTTATCCTAACATGGATCCAGAAAACAGCTGCCTTAGCCCAGTTTAATGGGCACTTCGTGATAGTATTTGTTAATTGTTTTTATAATACAGTTCTTATACCTCAGTGTACTTGAATCATACTGAAGTAATTTTTAAATTAGAACGCTTTGCCCATCTAGCATAACAGCTTTTAGTGGTGTTAGGAAGTATTTCCATTTTGCAGTTAATAATAATAGACATTTTTCAATTAATATCTACTTTTGAATATTACTCAGTGTACCTCAGTATTCTTCCCACTGAAAGACTTTTTTCTTTTTCTCTTCTCATTCCCATTTTTACAAGTGTTTAAACTGGAAGTAGAGTGCTTCTATATTTTATGTACTGTTGTGTGTCAGAGAAGGTTTTGGCTTGAAAGGTGAAATTCTGCCTCTGTTGGAGAGAAAGGAAATTTTACGTTTACAGAACCCTAATTTTATCTCGGATCTTTATAAACTTCCACATACCCTTTTGTAATTCCTCTTCTTTTTTTTTCTTTCTAAATGAAATGTGAATGCAATTTTCAACACCAGCTGGGCTCTGTTAAATATGGCATTGAGTGCCCACCACCAAAGTTCCTCATATTAGTAGAATGAAAGCAGTGGCTGATATTGTGGTAAGGTTTTTAAAATTTGTTTCTATCAGATGGGATCTCATGTCTTTAAAATAGCCTAATCTCTTCAGAGACTTCATGCCCTAAGGAAGCTGAGCCTCTGCAGAAATGGCTTCTGTAGAGTTAAGAAATTAGACCTCAGCCTCAAATGGCAAGATTTAGAGAGAGTGGGAAAGTTCTTCATTATTTCCAGATGCAGTATTTCTTTTAATTCAGCTTAGCACTTTTACATCTGAGAGATGGAATAAGACACAAGTGAATCATAGCAAAGTAATACATTTATGTAATACAAAAGCAGCTGGTAAGTGACATTTTTTCTGTCCATAAGTTGCACAGTTAGCAAATTAGTTGGCTGTTGCTAGAAAGTCCTACTGAGATGGTTCTGTTAATATGTTGACTCAGGTTTTATCAGTTGAAATAGGGGAGGTACCCCAGTACCTGGCATTTCTAACCTCTTAGCAGTGGGTCTGTGCTATTAGCCTTTTTAATTAAGTCACACTGGATTTGGAAAGCACTGATTGGTGTGCCAACTTTAACAAAACCCTGACTGAATGTGCTCGATCCTCACCTGTCTAATAGGGTGGAGCAGCAAATAGCAGAGTTGGAATTATCTTCTTTATTCCTGAGCTGACAGACTAGGATTTCTCATGCCAACAGTTCGCTTGGCTCTCTCAGGATCCATAAGATACTTTCCATTTTTAATAGATAGCCTGAAGGCACCCAGGTGGTGCAGCTTGGTACTGCTTCAGGAATCCTTTTTGCCTGGGGAATATCCTTCTCCTTATGAGTTTAATACAGAAATAGACATGTGTGGGGAGGCCTGGGAACTAACTCAGAAGTTTTGGTGGGATCCCAAAGGAAAGGATACCTGGAAAAGATTGCAGTTATTTTTAAAGTAAAGTTTCTAGCACAGGTTTCACAACACGAGGTGAGCCATCCAGTAGTTTGTCGGCACCAGAAACGGCACGTCTGTTCTTGGCCAGAAGTTCACAACTACTTCTGTGACAGTGGCCGTGGCTCCTGGCCACCGTGTTTAATTAGTAGAAAACCAACATGACTGCGAGATGTGGCACATCATCTGCCAACAAAATGAACTGAGGGCGCTCACGTAGGGAACGAGAAGAGCGAGGGGGGTGGTCAGAGCGGGACTGCCTTGTTTGAGCAGCAGCAGCCATTGGATAGCTTTTTTTTTTTTTTTTTCATAAAACCTCACACTTTGCCCAGCAGTTTTGCGTCAGCGGGTTAAAGTTTGTGTGTGCACATAGGGGATGCCTCTAACTTGAGAGGTCTCTGGCCTCCTTTGATCAAGGGATTGATCAGACTTTCTCATCATTGTGTATTAATGGTTGAGGCTCCCTGTTTTGCCTTAGTTCTTGCAGTTCTCGCAGCTTGTTTAACTCTCAGTAACCAGATGTGGCTGCCCTCTAATAGCTGCATTTCACAGGCTTCATTATACTATAGGGATTCAGGCACTCGGGGTGTCTCTGGCACTAGTGTAAAAAGCTAAATATTTACCTTATAAAAAGGTACCTTGAGAAAGCAATGACAGCCATACATCAGGAAGTGATTTTTCTATCTGAGTGAACCAAAACTTTTTAGGAAAACGGGAGAACTTGTATTCATGTGAGTGAACTCTAGGGCTTTTTCAGACACTAGGATATAGGAGGAATATTAGCAATTTTATGGTAATTGTTTCTCATTTATCATACACTCTTGCAGCATGCTATTGAGTCATACTCGTAATCACCGCAGCCACTTCATTTTAAACTCTAACCAGCAAGACTTTACACAAGACTTAGATTATCTGTGAAAGTGCAGAAAGTTGGCAAAGTTTTGCTAAGCTTTTTGCTCTTTCCTCCTCCCCTGAAAAAGCTGAGCCTTGCTGTGCACTGTACCAGTCTGTTCATACACAGGCAGCTGGGTTTGTGTGCATTGTCTTAAAGAATGCGACTGAGAAAATACCTGAAATACCATGTTAATTTTACAGTTGATTCCTGTAATGCTATGGAAATCGCTATGTTATTGTTTTTAATCCCTGGGTATTATCCTAACGAGCCTGGCTGTTAACTAACTGTCCTAATAAGTAGACTTTGGAATGATGAATACCAGTGTATGAAGTTAATACTCGGTGAGGATGAATGGAAGCAATTCACACCTCTGCTGGAGCTCTGTTATTACATTTTGGCTGCGGTGCAGAAAGGATAGCAGCACGGGGTTAGAGAATGTGTGCTATCTTTCATCTGAAAAAGAGTTAGAAATAGTGCTACTTTCCAGTTGCTGTGATACATAACTTAAAACATGGAGAGAGGGAGAAGGGCAGAAAGAGAAAGAACTTCTATTTCCAAATTTAGAAAAAGGTAGGAGCGTTTTCCACAATGAAAAAGCAAAGTAAGGATGCTATTTTTATCCTTCGCATCTCCCACAGTCTGCTCTGTTCGTTGTGTCTGTGTAAGGGTTTCACTACAACTGTGCACTTGCGTGAGTTTTTTGAGCAAAGCAGGCCTCCAGCCTGGAACTCTCTGCTCCCTCGCATGTTGCTAAATATATTTTTTTCTCTCTCTATTCCTGTAGACATTTCTTTTCCCCTGAATTTCCAGATTTATTAATGTCAGTGGTTCGGCTCTATTACCTGTAGGTAGCGTTTTCCAACCTTCTTTTCCGAGGACTTGACAGGAATGGATGAAGGGGCCTGCAGCATTTCTGAACTCCCTTGGAAAGGTTGCCTTTCCCCGGCTGAACCAGAACAATGTAGGAGATGAAAATTAATCGGTGGCCTTTGATTTGTTTTCTCTCATTCTCCTATTTCCATTCCTTGTCCATTTGAAGGCTGCTCAGATTTCAGATGGACTGTGGTAAGCTGGGTGTGGAGAGCGTCTCTTGTAAACGGCATTGCAGGAACGAGTGCCGCAACACAAAAGCGCTCGAAACCTGCCTTTGTATTGCAGTAAATGCTCGTGGTTTATTCCCATGTTTCAAAGCAGTTTGTATCTTAAGATAATGATTTTCATGACAATGTTTGTTGAAAATTCTCTCGTGCCCCAGTATAGTGAAAATTGAGACACTAAAACTGTCCTATCCTCTCTCTGTCCCTTCTCTCACCTTCCCCTTCATTTTTGCACTAACACCGGTTACATGGCACTGAGCGGGGAATGTGCCATTAGCGGAACAGCCCGAGGGATCGCTGGCGGGAGAGCAGCCCGGGTGAGCGGCTGTGGATCAGGGAGAGCACCACTTTATCCCTGCCCTGCAGGCTCGTGCCCACTGCTGCCCATCACCAAAGACCAATGCTATGCGCAGGCAGACCTTTTTGGTGGGCCCGTCATGTCTGTTCTTGTAGGAATTTGTCTTTTTGAAGTATGGAGACATCTTAACTTCGCAACATGGGAAGACTGTGCTGATTTGGAGTTCTTAAATGATACGTGGTGTGTGTAAGATACTCAAGGTGCCACATTTCCGACCCGTGCAATCCTCCTAATGAGGATGAAAACACGGCGGTGCAATGGGATCTCTCTGACTGAGCTGCTAGGGCAAATGTTAAATCCTTGAGCAGCTCTCATTGTTTGCATGAGAGAGAATATGGGCTTGTACTTGATACTATGTGCAGCACAAGAAATAATTTTGGTGTGGATCTGCAAGTCAGTGCTCCAAAGGCAGTAGTCCCTGGAGGCTGCAGGGACGCGGGGGGTGGTCAGCCCACGCTTGCCTGCTCTGAGGCTCCACAGGCACCTCCTTTGGACAGAAGCAGAGCAGGGCTATGGACCGACGGGGGTATTTTGCCTGACCCAGTATGGCCAGTCTCATTGCAAATCAATTCCTAAAATTAATTTGGAGGATTATTTGTGAACAATATGAAATGCGTCCATTAGCATCAGCCGATGGGCGTTCGGCGTTACAAGCGATAGGTGAGGTCAGAAGTATGTCAGTTCTGGATAGCAGTACCGGCGATGTCCCCCGTCACCGCGGAGGTGCACCTCTCCTGCAGGCCAGCTCCTGAGCCCTCACTGAGCCAAAGGGAGGGTCGGAATTTGGAGTCCTGCCGATCCAGAGGCCGGGGGGGTTCTTCATGAGGCTTACGCTGGTATTCCTATAAAAGATAGAGAGAGACAGGCATATCTGCCAATGCTCCACTACAGATACTTGGAGAGTAATCAAGTTGTTTCCAAACCAACCTACTTAAGGAGATGAAAATGAATATTCTTATTTCTATAGTGGGCACCCTAATGTGCTCTCTAATTAAAAACTGACATTCAGATCAGTCCAGGAGTTAAAGTAACATTGATGGCTGTAGCACTCCTTTCCCAACTAGATTTAATTTAACACTTTACCTGAACCTGTTGGTTTACAGCTGACTTTCACGTTGAAAGCATTAGTTGTAGTTGCTCTGCATACTGAAAAGCCTTCAGACACATTTACTGCTACTTCCTAATGACTGCTGGTGGGAGAGGATTTTCAGTATTACAAAAGCGCTGCCCAATTTTTGCAGTTTGTGGTGGTGGTTTTTGTATTTGTGTTTCAGTAGTGGTCATCCAACCGTGCTTCATGTGGAATTGGAATTCTTGAAAAGAATTATCTGTATGGAAAACTTGCCTAGCTCGTGTCAAACCTGTATGTTGTACAAGTTTCCTATTTTTGAGTTCTCCCTCCCTCAGATTCCCTGTGGAACAGCCAGGGCACGTTCCAAAAAAAAAAAAAAACCCAGAAAATAAAGCACAGTTTTTTGCATAACTCATTTGATTGTCATCTTCTTTGTGCGTAACGTGCCTGCTTAGAGGAGTAACCGAGCGTTGCCGTCTCTGCGGTTAGTTGCTGGCGTGCAGCGGTGTTGTGCTGTCCCAGCTCAGGCTGTAGCGTTACTCTTGCCAGGGGAGGGTGGTGTTCTTAAAAACCGCTCCAGGTTTGGTGGTGGTGGCATAGTTGTGCGCTTACACATGTTCTCCTTCATGTGCGCAGTTCTGTGTGGTCCCCGCTCTGTTCTGCGGGCGGTGTCTTGCAGCACCCAGCTTGACATGGATGCGAGGCATGGTCCGGGAAGCTGTTAGGAATTGCTCCTCCCGGACCTGTCTGCTCTCAGTGCTCAAATCTACTCTTGGAACTCTGTTCTCCAAAACACAAAGGATGTAGAAAATAACTTGTCCAGCGAGAACTGCAGTTGGTGGCCTCTTGGCGGCAAACCTGCCTCTTCCGCGCTGTTCTGCTCCCCTCTATAAACAAGAGGCAGCAGAAGAGGTCCCAGAGGCCGTAGCCACGCAGTGTGCTGCCCCGCGCCAGCACGGCCTCCCGGCCGCGGACAGCGGGTGCCCGGCTGGCCTGGCAGCGCAAGGCGGGGCGGAAAACTCCTCGTGGAAACCCCTTTGGGAAGGGCCGCCTTGTGCAGCAAGGTGAGGGTCAGCCAGGGAAACAGGCCATTTCGTTCTGGGCTGGTAGCGAGAGGGATGATGGCTGCCCTGGAAGGGTGCTGGAGCGGGGGCACGCTTTTTGGCCGTAAATCATGGTGGTTTCTAACAGCTGTGACTGACAACCTGTGAGCACAGCTCCCAGTGCTTTGCGAGGTCTAAGGGAGCCCTGAATAGAAGCGAAAAATGTAAAAACCTCGTTATTGTGCTGCTGGCTGGATTCCAGAGCTGTAGGAATGCTCACACACGTGGAAATGAATATCAGCAAATCCGTGTTTACTTAATAATGTTTGCCCTGGCTAGAACTGGTACCAAATAGCACAAGCCCTGGCTTTTTCAAGTGCGATGCAGACTTTGGTCTTGCACCGCACCAGCTGCTCGTACCTGTTTTTGTTGCCGAGTGGGTCCTGTCCATGCTTGGCATTTCTCTTGCCTCCAGCATCGCCGCTCGCATGTTAGTGGTTTATACAGCAGCCGTGCGACGCCAGGCAGCTCTCTGCACCTGGTTTAAATTTAAAGCTCGTTTGCACATGATGTCACACTTTTATTGTCAGCCCAGCGAAGGTCAAGACAGTTCATTTTAGGAAGGTTTGCATTGTTGAGCCTTTACAGCGCTGCCATTAATGCCTTCGCCATCTGACTTGCATTTCAGTTTTCTGGCATGATGTAATCGAAGGCACTAGATTTACGCGACGAACGGGGAGGCTGGTGCGGTGGCTAATCAGCCCGGCTGGCAGAACTACTTTTCTGGAGACCCGGGTGGAAATTATAGCTCTACGCATCATGTAGCAAATCACAGATCTGGCCAGCGGAGAGTTAATGAGCCCTGGATGCTCGGGGTGGTTGTTACAGGCTGTTGCCTTTCAGGAGCCTGGTCTCGCTGCTCCATCGACCGGAGTTGGACGGTGTTCCCGGGAGCCCGGTCTCTCCACCCTCCCAGGTAGCTCTGCTTGATAATGGGATTTACACGCAGGGATGGAGAAAAGATTTGGGATGTGGTTATGACGGTGCAGAACCCGTAGGGCTGGAGTCAAGGGCCATGAAACTCTCAGGCCCTATTCTCACCTCCTCCAGTCACGCTCCGCTCTTTCATTTTGTACAATAGTCTGGAAGCAGGGCTTTAGTGTAGCATTTCCCCAGCTGGGTCTGTGCAGCTCGTGGCTGTGAATCTCCTGTAGGAAGGGTTTAAGTAGCCTGTGTATGTTATAGCTGGTTACAGGTCTGGCACTGGGCATAGCTCAAGGGCTGTGCGTTTAGATTTTTGCTTCTGGATTTTGATGAACAGCTTCCATCCCTGTTAGAGAGAGAAATGGCTGAATTCATGCTTTTTATTGGCTACAATTCAGTTCTTTTTCTCCAAATATATAAATTGATGTTTGAACCTTCAGGCCTAAGCTTTGAAGAGCCTGAGCTGTGAGACAGAATTGGGTTTGTGTTGGTGGGTACCAAATGTGGGCACAGAGAGGCTGGGCAGAAGCTGTGCTGAGGGGTACCCGTGTCTGTAAGGCATTGGGGCGAACTTCTGAAATAACACTGACCTCCTCCTCCTCCTCTCGCTCCATTTTAATTTCCAGTCATTGCACAGTCGTAGGAACCCATGAGGCTCGCTGACCCCTGAGATTTCGGTAAGGGTGCAGGGGAATTTCTGCTATTGCTCACTGACTGGGTGCTGACCGAGTTCTTCGGGGCTTGGAGCTCAGCGGTGCACAGCTATAGGTGAAATCACACGTGGCACGTAAGGGATGCAGATGGAAGGTCTGTCTGGAGGTGACTTCTTTGATCAAACGGGGAGAGTTGAGGTCACTAGAAAGTGTCTGAGACTCAACATTTCCATAGCCCATTCCTCTGCCTGGGCTCCAGAGCGGGTTATAGCCTTCACTGCCCTTTTGATGTTGTCTACATGTTTGAGTATAGGGTCACCGTGCATATTTTTGTCAGCAAAGTTATGTGGAATTTATGCCCTACACATTGATGTCTTCAGGACATTGGTCCTTTTACCCCTCTGGGACATGTGCTCTTCTCAGGAGCGGTGCAGCGGCGAGGTCCTGCTTGCAGACTGCGACTTGCCAGGCACTAGTCGGAAGGCAAGGCGGGTGAAGAGCTAAAAGCCCTTTTACTGTATCAATGCATATTTATCCATAAACTGTCGCATGGAAGTGGGCTGCTTCAGATTCAGTGGGTGCTGAGACTAACGGGGCTGCCAGCTGTACAGTGGCACATCCCTTCCCAAGGGTCAGAAAGGGTTCGAGGTGGGGGTGAGTTGAGAACAGCCTTGGCTGTTACACAAGCAATGCTACTGTCAAGGGCAAGCAGGCCTCTTGCACAACGTGATCACCAGATGGGATTAGGGAGAAAGGTCCACGGCTCAGGGGATGGCGCTTCATGAGGTGCGCCCTGCGAGGTCCGGGATGCTCCCTGGCAGCCGCGGTGGGGCAGGGAGCTGCGTGGAGATGGTCACTTTTGATGCTTGCCAGAGCTGCTGGAGCCAGCTCCAAAACTGTTGAAATGGTATGGTTTTCCTTTTGGTATTTGCTGGCACGGTTTCCGCTGCTGTTTACAAGTAATTTCTTCTGGAACCGTCTGAGCAACGGGAACATTCGTCTGGTCCTTTTCCAAGGGGAGATTACGCGAACGATGGTGGAGAGACATTGTCTTGGCCTGGCTGCCAAACGTTAGTCGAAGATGTCTGTCTTGCCATTCCTTAATCTGACAGTTCAGTTTGGTGGGTCGGAAGCCAAGGAATGACCTTTTTCCCAGGAGATGCAAAGCCTCAGGCTAAAGATACATGGAAACCATGGACAGATTTCCAAACACCCACCTCACCTTCCGCCCCCCTCCATTTTTCAGTGTTCTGAAAGTCGATATTTGACCTTCTTCCAGCCACCAAAGCCATTCCACCGGGGCAGGGGCCTCGCGTTTGCCACGTCTTGTCTAAACAAGGCCTTTCCCTTTGAGCGGAGGTGTCACCGCACATTCTCCAGTGCACTGCGAAGGGGGAAATACTTAGCTTGAGCACTTCCCCGCCACACCTCACTCCCTCTGCGCGGCTGGAATACAAACACGAGGGCTTTAGGGGTCCCAGGAGAGACCAAGTGAAATTCCTTGCTTTGAAGTGAACCTTAATGCTGAGAAATTGAGTCTTTTAAAAATGTAATGCTAAGCACAGCATTTCGCTAGGTGTAAAGAAACTCTGTGTACATCAGTGTTTTGATAGCTCAGTGTTACCCGTTAGGCTCCAGCACCTGGCACTCAGGGGATGGCTGAAGCGAGCTGTCACATGGAGATTTGGAGTGGTCTGGGGGTTTTGCACACATTTTAGCCCCATCTTTGACTTGCAGGGTTTGCCTCTCCTGACTTGAAGGAGAATTGGATCAGTCCTTTGAAGGTGTTTGCTTTAGGGATCTTTCCTCTGTGAAGAAGTAGCAGAGCAGCCTTGGCCATATAAATCAATTTGGAAGTGAGTTATTAAGTGCTTAATTTGCTTTCTATTAAAATTCCTTGTTGCCCCTCCAGTCCCTACAGCTTGCTGTTAAATGAACTCTTGGGAAGCTGGGGATTGAAGTCCCTTTCTGTGCTGCAGAGGGAACATGCTTGACTGGGAAGATCTAAAAATCAGAGTCCAATGGATATTGCCAGTAAAAAGAAAGAGGTGAGGTTTTATTGGTAATTTGGTGAATTTAAAAGCTCTTTGTTGTCCTGTGCCAGCGGGGGGCTTTGAGCGATCACAAAGAGCGTGAGCGGGTGACATGGATGCCCAAGGGTCAGTCCCCTTTTCTGGTGTCATTCTGCTGCTGGGGAAGCGTTCAGGAGCCTAAATGCCAAAGGCTCTCAGTGAAGCCTGAATTTTCAGGATCCGGCCCCTAACGAGGGGCTGCCTTTGCCCAGGCTGGGCTCTGGCACAACCAGGCTGGTCCTGGAGCGGCCGCAGGACTGCTGGAGGTTGCTGTGGCTGCAGAGAGGCCAAGGCTAAAGAGAGGCCAAGGCAAAAGGATTCCGCATCCCTGCTGTCCCCGAGGGCAGGAGGAAGGTGGCCGAGAGTAGAGGGGAAGAGGGAGCAAGGGGGGAGGAAGGATTTCATGGGCTGCCGCTTACAACTGTGGTGTTCTGCCAGCCCAGGGCTGAGTGCATGAGCAAAAGCACGTGGCACCGCTGTGCAGGGGGTCTGCGGGGCTGGGATGGGGCCACCAGCCCCGCTGCTTCTGTCACCTCCCATGCCTCAGCTGCCTGCGGCTCCCTGCCACGGCTGTCTGGCTTGCCCTCACCCCCCGTGATGGTCCTATTGTGGTGACCCATCTTGTAGCCTCATCCTCCGCCTTCAGCTAGAGAGCCCGAGGTCAAAGCCTGTCACGCTGCCTCTTCTGAGCTGGCCATAAACACGCTTGCCTGTCCCCGAGGGTCTAAAAAAGCCACAGGGGGTGGCTCAGCAGGCGGGAGTCGCTCCCAGGACCAGTGTGGCACCTCCCAGGCAGCTTCACCAAAATGACTCCACCAGCGTTAACCCCAGGATTATTTAACCGCTGTCACTTCTCTGGGGGCCAGGCAAAGTTGGCCACCACAGCCCTCTGTGACGGGCACGTTGTACGGGCACAGCAGCCGCAGGGTGTGTTGCTGCATCCCAGCAGCTCCAGCCGGTTTGTGCTCAGCCCAGCTTCACTGAGCCAAGGCTTCAAGGAGCGGCTGTGGGAGCTGCCTCCCACCCGGCCTCGGCCGTGGGCACGTGTGGGGCTCAGGGTCGGGGTGGTGAGAGCACGAGGGACTGGGGTGGGTGCCCAGGACGGCTCTGCACGCTGCTCACCCCTGGGCAAGAGGTCTTGGAGCAAAGTAAGCCTTATTTCTTTCTTTACCACGTGGTTAATGTTAGGCGATAGGCAAAACTTAGCTTCAACTAGGGCCGTTGCAGCAAATGTTTTGCCACCTCCCACCCAGGCTGATCTTGTTAAAACCCCACCTTTTCTGGTTTAAACAGAACCGCAGAAGTGCGCAAGTTGCTGGAAGCATTTTGAAAATGAGCCCATAAAGCAGCAAGTGTGGTTGTCAGGAGCTGCTGGGCAAACACACAGAGTTTAACAGAGTAGCGCAACTCTTTTTTGCTTCTACTCTCTGCAAAAAACGGTTGAAACACAAGGAGTGGAGAGAGCTGTTTGCTGAACCTGCATATCTATTTTTACTCCCCTGCTCCCTAATGTTCCTAGAATAAATTTTTTAGTGCACAGCAGGGTAGGAAAAAAATAGTGCTGATGGCATCTCTGCTATCCCCATTGTGCTGCGAGGAAAGAGGGCAGCTGCTTTGCTGACCTGTCACTTGCATAAACCCGCATTCCAGGTGTAGAGGCCATTTGCTCATCGCAGTTTGTTTGACGAAATGGCCACTGGGATTTATATATAGACCCTGCCTGTCCTGCCAAGTTGGCTTATATTGTAAATTGAATGAAAGTTGGAGGGGGTGGGAGAGGATCCACTTGAAAAATAGAGCTACTAATCTGCTGGTGTTTCTGGGAGAGCCTACGGGATGTCCCGTCCCGCCCGGGGCTTTGAGCATCCGCGGGCATCCCGCTGGGAGGGGGAAGCAGGCGGTGCCCCCGCACCACCACGGCTGCGGGTTGCTCCGTGGGCTGCTGCGGCCACCGCCAGAGTGCCAGGGACTTGAGTGATGAGGGAAGGTTGGGAGAAATATTTATAGCTTGTCACAGCACCGGGCCTGGGGGCGACGCCATCCCAGGATGTGAAGGGCACAAGTGTTCAGGGCAGCGGGATGCAGTGACCAGGAGCACAAATGCCCTGATGGTACGGGCGAGAGCTCTGCAGCACGGTCCCCACGTGCCTTGCCAGGGTGAGCCCCCAGCCCATCCATTGATGTGTTTTGAACAGAGCAGGAGGAAACACTTGGGGCTGGGCTGGGGGCACAGCTTATGCCCAGCGATGCCTCGGTGGGCAACCTCAGCCCACTCCAAAGCCATTCCCTGGCTCAGGCTGGGCTTGCCGTGCCCTGGGCACCCGTGGAGCTCTGCTCCTGGCTGGGAGCACAGTTACGTGCTGAGCAGCTGCCACCTTCTTGTTTATCTAACCTGTTTTTGAGGATTGCATGGTTTGCCTTGCATTGAGCTGCTTTGATTATGCCAAAAAACCTCAGCAAGACAAAGGTGGTTTTGAGCTAGGAAAAGGTTGCCCTTGCCCCCAGCATCCTTGTGGTGGAAAAAGCCCAAAGCAGCCCCAGCCCCGCAGCCAGGCCCACATCTGTCCCCCCACACCCACCGTCTTCCCCTGGAGATTTTGAGAAGTGACCAACAGGGACTGGACTTGATGTTAGTTCTTGCGTCTGCCTCATCTAAGCAATTATTTTTTTCTTTCTGGAACATGCTATGAACATCGAGGGTATTTTTCACCTTTCCTTGAACAGATTGTTTCTCTCTATCGGAGTTCAAGTATCTGCTTGATACTTTGTTAATGGCACTGATGTGGATTTTTTTTTTTTTTTTTAAGTGATCCCACGTCTGCACCGAAATCTGACTGCCGAGTCCCAGGGTGAGCAGCAGAACTGTGCCACGTCGCCAATTTTCACTGCTCCAGTATGAATGAGCAATACCTGATACTCATACAGAGGCTTTAGGCTCAGAGGTTATGCCAGTAGAAATAATTTAATTTTTTAAAAGAATAATCTTTTTACTTCTTGTGACTGTAGAGCAGATCTGGGGCATAGGAAGCACAGCAGAGGCATGCTCAGTGCGTCCTCGTCAAAAACCTCAGGGCGTTCAATGCCAGATCATGAGCAGGGTGTGGGCCTGACTCAGGGGCTTGAATGCTTGGATTTGGTGATGCCCTTAGCAGATCTTTCAGCTTCATTTACAGATGAGCTGTTGAACAATAAGCCAGTGAGGGCAAGCGGGGCGGATGGCCTCTCCCGTGGTGCAGGGCAGGGAATCACAGCAGGACCTTCAGTAGGGAGCGAGCTCCCGGCAGAGCTAAGTGCATCCCTTCCGCTGCTTGCACTGGTGTGCTCTGTGTGTGTGGCTCCTCTGGCAGAGGACAGATACTGAGGCTGCTTCTCCATGGTGATGCCAGGGGATTTGGGGTGGTTATTTTTGGGTTTAGGCAAGATGAACACCAGATGACTTTCCAGAGGCTGGTTTCACAGCACACATGCCCTCAGCAGCCGCTGCCTGTGAGCAGTGAGGTTTCATTCCTCGAACTTGACTTCGCTCGCCGCACAGGGATTATTTGACTCTCCAGTGATACATGCCTTGTTTGCTTTGTTTTTCAGCCAGCTCTGCTGGCAACTTTTCATTCCTCCCAAGGGTATTGGTGCTGGAGACATTTAACTCAGAAAATTCCTGGTCTGTCCCCACGTGCGGATGCGGGCCAGGCACCTGTCTGCCCCAAGATTCCCCCAGCGTATGCGTGTCTGGGAGACATGGCTTTGTTCCTTGGGGAAGTCTGACTTTGGTTTCAGCTCAGAACTCCTCCCTTCCTCCTCCTGGGGCTGCCAGGCCCAGCACCGAGACCAGCCGGGTCTGGAAGCCCTGGGCAGAGCATGCCCAAGCTGTCAAAATCCACACCAAACTATGAATCCTGTTGACTTTTCTGCCTTCAACAGTGAAATTTATTGATAGCTATACACACCACCTTCAATGTTCTCCTGCAGCTGAGACTTAGTACCTGCTGAAGTGGGTGCACAGGTCCCTTGAGTTTGCCCGTGGTCAGTCTTCATCCTGGAGGAGGCAGGTTGCTACACTGAGGAGTTGCCACAGTGGGGATGTATCTCACTTTCCTCCAACGTGCCCAGCCTTTCAATAAACTCAGATATTGTTAAAAATGTGGCTAGAAAGTTCATGTTCTATTTTTATTGAAGCCTTGTAACTTGCTCTGATCCTGCAGTGTATTCAGAGGTACTTCTCTGGGCACTTTTCATGTTGATCCAAGCTGATCAATAACAGATGTCTCTAAGATCTCCTTGTTGGTGGGGAGAGTCCTCTGCCATTCTGCTTCCACCCCAGGATTCAGGAAAACATTACCCAGGTCTTTCTGACAGGTTTGGCTTTTTGTAAAGACTTGCATAAAAAAATTTCAAAGCCAGAAGCAAAATTTCCCTGTCTGTGCTGGTACGTGTATGATAAATTATTTTGTGGGATCCCCAGTAAATTTCATAAAAGTTGTCATTTTAATAGTTAAAATACAATGAAGTAACAAGCTTTCATGAGGTGGCCTGTAGTTTGCCTGGCTAAGCTAATACACCTGCAAGAAACACCCAGGTTTGCATTACACTTTTAGTATATTTTTCTATCAACCAATATCGTGAAGCCAGAAGCACCAACTGCACAAGTGTCTGCTCACAGCACGAGTGAGCCTTGGTGGGAAACAGGATTTCGAGGATGACTTTGAGGCATGTTTCAGCCCTCGGTGACAATGCCTGAAGTTGTTCTCTGACCACTCTGTCCTGACGTGGCTCATGCAGAGCACGGCACGCATCATCTCAGCCTGGCCAATTCTGCCTCTTAGCCTGACATGGGAGGTCAGGCACCGAACCCCTTGGAAACCCCCACACCTACTTCCCTTTGTGCCTCCAGGTCGGAGTATGGCTGT
The DNA here is from genome assembly GCF_963921805.1 of Phalacrocorax carbo. Taxonomy (NCBI): domain Eukaryota; kingdom Metazoa; phylum Chordata; class Aves; order Suliformes; family Phalacrocoracidae; genus Phalacrocorax; species Phalacrocorax carbo. The sequence continues at coordinate 31,836,414 of NC_087521.1, read as the reverse complement.
ACCTGCATATTCCCATCAATGACACGGGAATGAGAGCAGGTCTTCCTCTCACAGGATCCCTTTGCTTGAAGGAGGTTGTGCTCTTGGGCTGCAGCAGCCTTCAGCGCCCTGGGAAGGGACCCCCCACTTCAAGGTCCGCCTGCATTGAGGATGGGGAGCGTACACACTGAGAAATATTGCAAATGTGACTGAATATGGCCAGTGATGTCTGCGTGTTTGGTGGGGTTCTGCTGCTGCGACTTCAATGTGAACCATTAGCTTTGTCTTAAAAATGCATTTGTATACCTGCGTATCTTCTAGTTTGAACATCACTTTCTAAACTGTCCACCTAGAAAAAACTCTGGTTTATTCTTCGGTGCTCTTGCTTTGCCCAGCCGTGAGCAGCAGCACATCCCGTGTATGCTGCTGGGGCAAGAAGGCTGAGGTTTGCTTTTATTCCAGGTCAGGCGCGTTGCCCATGTAACCTTGACGGGGAATAGCTCCCCTGAAATCGCAGAGTTTGTTAATAGATGAACACTTTGTTCACAGGTGCTGTGGTGAAGTTGGTGCCCTGCAACTGGCTAGTTTAGCGCAATAAAAATATATTGGGTTCCTAAGATGTTGACCAATGGGTTTGGGAAACAGATGATTGATTCACACAGCTGAGAAACAGGGATTGTAATATGTTTTGCCAGAGGAGACCAGTTTGACGGATGAGTTCATTTAAGGATTATGCTATAGATAGAGCTGTTGACAGAATGAATTTGTTTTTATTTTTCATCAGTAGGTATAACACAAAGCAGAACTAATTGAAAGTAGTTTCCTTGTGGCATCTGGTTGTGTTTCTTGCTTTAAGTCTTTCACACACTGTAAAATTACACCAAGGGCTTTTCTTCACTTCCATTTGCTTTCCAAGTTTTCCATCACTGCTTTTCGAATGGGTTCCCAATGTGTTGGAGACGTTAAGAAATCGCAGCCTACACAAGAAATGGAGCTGGGCCGTCGTTCCTGCGTATTGCACAAATGTTCTGGTGCACATCGCAAATCCACGCCTTGAGTGGATGCGCTGAGGCGTCCTCACCTTAGGGCTGATGGCAAAGCTGAAACATGAATGCCCTTCCAGATATTTTTGATGGCATTTTAAACTGTGACCTGTGCTAAATATCATCCCTATGTGGACTGATCTCTTTCTGTCTAAGGCCCAAACCTGGAAGGTGATTATGTTTACCCAAGGAGGTGTTCTGAGGTTGAAGGAAGGTGTTGAGTTAAGTTCTGGAAATAGCTTTTCCAAGCAGCCAGAGAGAACAAATAGCGGTGTTTCTTCAGGGATTTGGCTCGCTGAGATCATTGCTCTCCAGGTTGGACTGCTATCGCCCGCCTGGCTGATGCTGGGTGTCTGCAGCGGGGTCTCAGCTCCGCGAGTGCTTCTTTTGGCTGTTTGTGGCTGTTGCGGGACTGCAGTGGGATCTCTGAGCTGAGATCATGCAGGCTGTCAGGGTAGAAAGCTGGACTTCGTGGTTCGAACCAGTCTTACATAGTCGATCTGCGGGTTTTGGCTTGGTTTTTTTTCTCTCTTTCTTTTCCAGTTGTGGTCAAATAAGAGTTTTCCAGAACTGACTCACAAAGGGCCAACAGGAATGCAGCAAGCACAGCGGCGCCTGCCAAACTGACGGACTCGCAATCGCAAGGGAGAAAATACCCCCAGGTTTCTGCCACTGAGTTCAATACCTGAGGAAAAGAGTCCATGTGATTTCAGGATTACATTGCAGGCTAAATTCTAGCCTTCACTTGGCCTCAGACCTGAACTTTAAGCACCAGCCAAAACATAATCCAAATCTGAGCACCCGTTATTGGTCTATCTCGTCTTCTGCTCATCATATGTGCAGTCATTCAACAGAAGCTGAAATGTATTTTCTCTGCCAAGAGCAGTTGGTTTCCAAATAACTACATCAGCGTGGTGAGTGATGGAGTTTCCATCAACTGCTGTAGGCCAAATGCAGTCATCTGAATTCAGGTCTTGGCAGGTATAGAAACTTGGAGTTGTCAATGGCTTTTATATGAAATTGTACTTAATTACAATTTCTCATTCTGTGCTTTAGTTCTGTTAAAGCTCTTGGAATTGCAGATGAATGGGAGCTTTTTATCTCTTAGCTAGTGAGATTTTCTGTTCTTTAATTGACCTTTAAAATAATTTAGTCTGGGCTTGGATCTGGGTTAAATATAGCTGGTTATTTTCACTCCGAGTATGTAATGCGAAAGGACCTAGGTATCCTTTGAATGTGTTTTGACAAGCACCATGTCTGTGTGCAGGTATGTATTTATAAACATTCGCGCTGTGTGTATTAAAATGACACTTCCAAAATCAAGTACTTTCTCTCCTGTAGCAAAATATTTGTACAAAATATAGTGTTATGTTTCCAAAAGAATGGGCGGTTCAAAGAGAGTAAGACACTTCTAGCAAGGAGGGGACATGGATCGAGCCCTCAGTGGTTATGAAGTGAACATGGAGCTGTTATTGACTTTATCCCATAAAACCAGGCCTAGATGGTGCCTAAGAAAATTGCCCAACAGCAAGGTTAAAGGAAGCAAAAGTGAAAGTGCTTGTTCACTGCAGAAGCTGTATGGATACAACAACTGTCTTCAGAAGACCCTAAAGTACTGTGGGCTAGAAGCTGGCTGAGTGTGGGACAACTGCTCTTCCCTTTCTGATACTTGTTTCCAAAGCATTTATTATTCACTGCTGAGCTCCCATTCTTATTAAATATGATCATTCTTATCTCCCTAGTTTATATGAAAAGCCCCTGAATTCGAAGGAACTACTGCCTGCAAAACAGAAGCAAGATCCCAACAGCTTCTTGCCTCCAATCCCTTGCCTAGGGCTGATTTCAGTTAAAAAAAAAAAAAACAAACAACAAAAAGAAGGGAGAATAAATTCAAAGTATTTGGCAGCAGTTTCCTCTGTGTTTTCAGACACAAAGTCCTTCTCCCTTGACCTCCTTTTGCCTTTTCTTCCTGATAGCAAAGACACCCCATCCAACCTGGGAACCGCCCATCTTTCCATATTCCAGAGATGGGAAATATTTAGCTGATTTCCTTTTTTCCTGTGTCTGTTACTTCAGCTCCAGTTTTAGAGACCACAGGCCAAAATGGTGTGAAGGGGAGTCAGGAATGCCAGTCTCCAGCAATGCCAGCCTTCAGTGTTTTGAATGCATTGATGTTATGGTTTTAGCTGGGATAGAGTTAATTTCCTTCACTGCAGCTGGCACAGTGCTGTGCTTTGGACTTAGTATGAAAACAGTGTTGATAACACACAGATGTTTTGGTTGTTGCTGGGTAGTGCTTGTACTGGTCAAGGCCTTTTCCAGCTTCCCATGCTCTGCTGGGTGCACAAGGAGCCGGGAGGGGAGGGGGCACAGCTAAGAGAGCGGATTCAAACTGACCAAAGGGATATTCCATATCATGTAACGTCATGCCCAGTATGCTAGCTGGGAGGGGCTGGCCGGGGGAGGGAAGCGGCAATTGCAGCTCAGGGACGGGCAGCATCAGTCGGCAGGTGGTGAGCGGTTGTATCGTTTCTGTTTCTGGTTTTTTCCCTTTTCCTTTTTATTATATTATCATTATTGTTAGTATTATCATAACCAATATTATTATAATTATTATTTTATTCTAATTATTAAACTGTTCTTATCTCAATCCACAAGTATTCTTTTTTTTTCCTTTTGCTCCTCTGATTCTCTTCCCCATCCCACGGGGGTACGTGGTGTTTAGTTGCTGACTGGGGCTGAACCACGACAGTCCTACTAAAGTGATGCCACGAGTTCTGGGGACAGTGCTTTGAGAACAGATGAGATGATTGCTCCAGTGATGCTCCCTGGCCTGCAGATTGCTCTGCTGGAAGGCTTGTTCAGGCAGATGCTCCTTCTGACAGCACTGCATGCAAGTATGTGTGTTCATGACATTAAAATGGGGGGACTAGAGCTGGGCGGGGAGATTGAGATATTTTTGCCTCTTAGAAAGATGTTGCTGGGATAGCAGGGTACTATAATAAAACCTGAGATTAGCTAGTGAGACTTTAGGCACAGTCACGCTTGTACAGTCTTGTAGTTCATAGGAATAGGGCCAGCTTTCTGTAAGCGGATGAATCCTCTGCTGGTGCTCATCATTTCTGATGTTTTAAGAGCCACCAGGAAACCACCTGGGCAGCAGCATGCCAATACTCGGCCAGTGTGTATTTGCATACTGTGTAAATGGAATTATTTGGAAACAAGTCTTCCCTTGCAGGCCCAGCAAAAAGCTGTTGAATCCAATCCATAAAATGAAAAACTGTCTGGAGGAACCAAGTCCTACATAGTGGAGGAACCCTCTGGTTCTGAAAGAGCCAACAGGTTTGGGTGGTGGCAGTACCAGGACTGAGGACTTTCTGACTCCTCTAAAAGCCAGTGCAAGAGGCAATCTGGCTAACACAGGAGGAGATACCCATCAAGGGTGCTGGTCCTTGTGAGCTGGCCCTCTATCTCCTTGAGCGGGATCAGGCTGGAAAGAATTTGAGACTCTGAGCAGGATCTGACTGAATGTACTTTCACATACCCACATTCTTCATACCTGCCTTTTATCTCCCAGCCATCCCTTCTCATCTCATGTTTGGTACTGGAACAAGGCCCTGTCTTTGCTTGTTCAAGGCTAATGCCCGAAGCCGCAGCCTCCCTGAGGAGCTGGCTCTGGTTTGTCATTACGCTGCTGTTTATGTAGCCATTTACACCCAGATGCCTACTCAGTTGCATGGTGCATATGCCTCAGACTGGTATAAATGAGTGTCTGGAGTAGACCAGGTTCATGTCTGCTCTACTTCCTACTGCCTGCTCTTCTCCAGAATCAAAGACTTGGTAGGCAGAGCTCCAGGGGACTTCCACTGCTCTTATCTGTCCCCTTGCCATCAGGGTGGGACAGTGCAAAAAGAACAACCCAAGCTCAGAAACTGTGTCTGCAGTAGTGAGGGTGAAGAAGGGTGCATTGTGTGCATTCTTTGGGAGGGAAAAGGGATGGAGGGAAAAGGTAAAAATGACCCATTCTCAGATAGTAGAACGTAACCTCTGGTCCTCTCACCTCACAGCCTGTGGTCTGAGTCACCAAATTCCCTTCTCCCATAACTGCTGCTGCCACTTTTCATGGGGTGGGAAGCCGCATTAGCTCAGACCTACCAGTGCCACTTGGCAGCTGTGGTGATTTACAGCAGAAAAGACTCATCATCTGCAACTGTCAAGGCACGATCTCTAACTTCATTTGAAATGCTTTTCCAGATGATTTACTGCTCAAGCACAAGGTGGTCATTTTATCTCTCTTTTCTTTCCCCTTTGCCCACAACAGACTGCATCCCATGCACGCTCCCCTTCCAGAGCTATGGTGTCAAACGAGTGAGATGAAAGCCTCTCCATTTTTCACGAGCCCTCCTGAGCAGTCTGCTGGAAGACAACTGCATAGCCAATTGCCGTGTCCATTTTGCTGGCACCTCCAGCATTTTATGCGGTGTCTGAATCTCAGCAGGCACCTCACGCCTGCTAATGGCTTTGCGAGTCAGCCAATCAATTGGTTATTTACGGCAGGCATGTCTCAAAACTGTCGGGTCAAGTTTTCCTACCCTGACGTATTTTGTTCAGAGGAACACATAAATCCCCTCCTGCCATTTGCAGCTTAAACCTTCTGAGTGTGAAGCCAGTGGGTTAAAGTTTCCAGCGATAGTAGCAAACTGTATTTTAAAGGGTTGGTCTCCTGACTCTTAGGGGCTTGGGCACTTTGTCTGAGTCGTGAATCAGTTCACACTGCAAGATTTATAGGCATTAAGCTCTCTTTTTGGTGTCCTTTAGCTCCGGAGTTTGAAGTCATAACCAAGGAAACTGAGATCTCTCCACAGTTCCAGTGTTTTTCTAATTAAGGTGCTCTTCTGAAAAGTCACGATGACATCTTAATTAGGTGCTCTGAAGTAAGATACAAGAAAGGGTGCAGAATTCCTGCACTTGCTCCAAAATTCATAAGCTCATGAATGGGAGGATGAAGCACTTGTATAAAATGAACGCTGGATTTCGTTATCAAGCTTCTAAAGACTGTAATGTTCCAGCTAGTTGGAGCTGAGTATATCTAGGTGCTGCAGCAATATGATTCAAAGTTAACCAGAAGACTTCCCAATCTTGAAGACTTAAAAACTAACGACCAAGGAATAACTATTTATAGCAGCACCTACTATGCCCGAAGGGCATCTCAGTCACGCAGAAAGCGTGGGGTAATTCCTGGGCACACCGTTTCTAAGTGGATGAGGCAGGATCACAGTCATCTTTCTGTTCAGCCTATATTGGTATCTTTTCAACACGTGAATGTTTAGAAGTGAAAAAATGTCTATTGTAAAATCAAGTGAGGGCAATTAAAATAAGCCCAGTTTCTAAAGCCATGAACACTGTGCTACACCTCAGTGATTTGCACAAAGAATTGCTTACTAACTGTTAATGACACAAAGTGGAGATTTTGTTTGGTCTCATGTCAGAAAATAAGCCTTTCCCCCATCAGGATGTAAGCGATCTTGTAACTGATAACATACTGCAAACACACCTTCAGCCTTCAACATTTCTAGAATTTGGAAAGGATAATCTTGCAAATAAAAGCTCTTCAAGTGGCCTTGCCCCAACGTTAAAATTAAATCTAATTCAACTGATGATAAAAAATGCCTGCCTGTCAAAATTTGGACTGATCCACAAAATCCCATGCAGATAAAACCAGGGGTACCACCCTCGGCGCCGGGAGCCTGCGCAGAACTGTATGGGGTTCATCATCTTCCTTTTCCCAGAGCTCTCTGAAGTCAGTGGATGTGCTGAATGGTGATGAGCCAGTTGTAAGGGTAAGGACAAACAGGACAACACAAATCCAGCCCTAGAGTTAATGTTTCTTCTTTCAGCCTTTCATGGAAACAGACTCTGTACCTGGCTGAGCACCTTGAACTTTCTCAGTGCTACAGCCCATGCAAGGTGGCCTATCTCATTCTCAGACCTCATTGACTTTTCCAGCCCTTTCTGACCCTCCAAGGTAGCGATTTATGGACCTTGTCTCCCAGGGAACAAGTTCAAACCTTGACATTGAGCCTTCCAGCCCACACGGGAGTATTTGGGTTACAACAGCACATGAGAAGAGGTCTAAGGCCCCCAGCCTTGCCCCAGGGAGGGTCACCCCCACCCTCTGCAGGCCTCCTGCTCTGAAGGGACCATCAGCTCTGGGTTTTCTCTGGAGGAAAGGAGGAGGACTGACTTTTTGGAGCTGGCTTAAAATGTACTAAAACGGTATGGCCCACCAGTTGCCATGTAATGGACTTATATGCATTCATTTAGGTCCATGCTCTGGAAACGATGAAGGCCCATGTCCTCCGTGGCATTGATGATGACTTCTGCTGACAAGAGGAACAATTTCCACAACGACTCCGTATTTGCAAGGTATTGTGGCATTTCTCTGTTTACAAATGGAGACCACTTAAGCTCTGCAAATTTTTAAGGCATGGGCATTTGAGAGCACAAACAGAAACTAATGAGAAGATATAAACACTGAGGTGTTAACCCTTGAGTGACCTCTGAAACAGCTGCACAGGGAATGTGAAGCTTAAAAAAAAGATGCCTTTTGTGGCATTTCTGTAGGTGATTTGATGTCTGTTTTCAAAGATGAACGGGTCCTTGTTAGTGGCCGGCAATGCACAAATGCGTGCGCACATTTATAACCCCTTGATGAAAGTCCAGGCAGGCACCTGGAGACGCTCTGGAAAACGGAGGTTCCTTGGCTGTGATGTTGTGTTATCAGCTCCACGGCTGCACAGGGAACAGCACTGTGTGTGGTGGAAGTTTTTAAAATGATTTTCATCAGCATGATTAAATACTTATTACATGAGTCAGCCATACGGGCTTCATTAAACCAGTGAACTCAGAGAAGCCTCCTCATCTGTTTATGAAAGCCATCTGGAATTATGGATGGCTCAGGAGAAGGAGGGTGAATGCAGCTCAGTGTGACAGAAGCCCAGTTCCCCTCTCAGGAGCCTGCTTGCACCAACCCGCGCGGCACTCCTCGCCCCGCACTCAGGGAAAGGGGCTTTTATTTTAATTTCTGCACATTTCTGGGCAAAGAACCAAGGCCTGACATGACTTTGACAGGGAGACTTTCAATATACCCTGTTGGGATGTGACACAGGCACCTTTTCTGGTGGCAGGATATAACACAGCTTTTAAAAAAATAAAATAGACGCAAGCTTTTGCACTGGAGGGAAGTGTACGTTGAAAGGAAAGGCTTAATGAACTTTAAGCAGCCTTCCAAGATCTTTATTAGTTGCCCCTATATCAAATTAAATTCACACTGTGCTAGGCAGCTTAAGTACTGCAAGTTGATGTCATGTGCTAAGTGCCAAAGTAGGCTTTAATTGGCTGTTTAAATGAGAAAAGGGGTCCTGCTGCGCAGCACATGCACATACGCAAACATATAGCAAGGGGGGCAGGTGGGAAGGAGCCTGGCTCATGCTCTCCCCCTGCTAAAATAGCAAAACGAGGTACCAGGTTTTTCTTGCATTAGCTGGAAATGTTTTGCTCTGTGGCGGCTTCAGCTCTTCTCTACCAGGCCAAATAACTGAAGGAAAATTTGGAGGAAGGTCCCTGAGCTCTGTGCCCAGGGTTACAGGTGAAGCAAGACGGCTCGTCCACGGCTGCGAGCTCATGTGCTTCAAGGTGAGCCAGGATGAGATGCTCGTTCCAGAAATGTTGTCCCATGGAGTTACTCACAGCCAGCTCTTTTTGAGCAGCTTTCCCGAGAAACGCCTGCTGATCAGCCTGGCAGGGGTTTAATAAAGATTTTTTGTATTGGTCACAGCTCGGTTTCACAGATCACGAATTAGTCGCAGATGTCACCGAGAGTAGCCAGAACAGTAAAGGCCAGACGAAGATGAACAGGTCACTTGTCCTGCACAAGAATTCTGATCTTAAAAATACATTACAGGGGCAGCAGTGGTGACTGCGGAGTTAAGATTACAGACAGCTCTGCTGCTAAAATGGGGAGTCCTTTGCCTTCCTGATGGGAAAGCTCTGGCCTCCCGGGAGGAGCAGTTAGTCACACATGGAGAAATCCTGCTGGGCTTGCTTGCGTGGGATCGTCCAAGGCGACCACTTGCATGACTAACCGCTCTAACCCTTTGCGAGAGGAATGAAAAATTAAGTGGCGGTGGTGTTTCTTACTCCTGCAGCCCAGACGTAACAAGAGTGAAAGTGGTGCTGGAACTTGCTAAATTTGAACAGTTGTTTTCTGTTAACACACAGCCTTAAAAAATGCGATTTGAGAAGCTTGTTAGAGAGCCAGTATTAACATCTAGTCCCAGTGCAATTGGGCCCATCTGGGCGGCAAGCCTCCCGAGCGGCCTGCCTTCCCCATGCAGCTGCATCCTCCCGTCCCGCTCGTCTTCCTCGCACCCAAGTGCCGATGCTCAGCCTTCGGCTTGAGCTGCCATGGTGGCAAGTTCCTGTGCTGCCTGAAAACACCCTCCCCACTCATCCTGACCCATGGGGCCGAGCAGCAGTGGCAGTGAGCCCTCAGCTTGCTTTCCACAACACCTGGGACTGGGGAGTGATGGCTTTTGAGCACCCTCAGCTGCTGCCCTGCTGCTCTCCCAGGCAGCGATGCTGGTGGTGCCTGGGGGACTTTGCAGCAGGGAACAACAGCCTCACAGCAGCATCAGGGACCACAAATCTCTTTCTTTTACTCCTTTGTTACGCATTCAAAAAGTATTTCTCCACTGCTAAGAAGCCTTGGGGCAGATCTGTCATGCTCCCTTCCTCTCCCTCTCTCTTTTCCTTCCCATGACTTCATGTCCAGCCTGTTTCTGGTTTCCTCCCAGCCCCTCATGTCCCCCTCCCTGAGCCTACCTTCTCCTCCTCTCTCTCCTACAGACGGGTGAGCCACGCACTTCCCTCATTAAGCTGGACACTTTGGGGGACTCCTGTCTCCTCTCTGCAACTTGCAGCTGATTTTATCTGCCCCCGGGGGATGGTTTTCATAAGGCAGCCGTCAGCGCGGAGGTGCGGAGGCTTCCGGCCCTCGCACTAACTTGCATTCCAGCATTAAAGATAATGGACACAATGGAAAATCAATGGAGAATATGTAACTTTATCCCATTCATAGCTTCATATTGCATTACACCATGGCCTTCAGATGCATAAAAGTGATATATGGCTGAACTTGGCAGGAAAAATGAACACAGGAAACAAATATCTTTGGTAAGAATCAGTCTAGGTATAACCTATATAGCAAATAGGCCTAAATATCTTCTGTTTTTCATGAAATTTCACTGCTTAATTGTTTTCCAGTAATTTGTGAGAGTGTAAAAAATAAATCAAGGCTTTGTGCGTATTGCAGATTTCCCTTCAGTGAGATAAGAGAGAGAAAGAAAATGACTGCTTGAGTTTCCAGCCTCAGCCAGATGCCAAATCTGCCAGAAATACTGCTTTTTTATATTATATCAGTGGAAGGAAATGATTGCTGCTATTATCTGCCCTTTGGTCAGAAGCATATTCTATACCTTGGCTAATGTGCCTTTGTGGTGCAGCCACCTGCACTTTTTCGTGGAGTTCTTCTAATTACAGGGTAGATGAGTCAGGCTGCATTTCCTATGGGCTGTCTTCAAACATAGGAAGTTATTAATACCGATTAGCTGAAAAAGTCCAGGTCTTCACTGTGACGTTTCCTGGCTAATATTAGACACACCTTCTGTACTTTAAGGTGTGATGGCTGATAAGAACCAGTAGTACGGCAGCCGAGGTTTTACGGCGGTGGGTGCAGCGCGGGACAGACTGTCCCAAGAGGTTTTTTTTCTTACACTTTTGAATAAATTCAAGCAGACAGGCTGAAACGAGAACAGGAAACTAAAGGTAGGGGACACAGCCTGGGATGTGCGAGTCCCTCAGGAAATTACGAGGGAGTGGCACAGCGCTGCCTCTGGTCTCGGTGCCCAGCAGCAGAAGAGAGTTACTGGGAGATTTTCCCTTCAGTAGAAAGAAATATCTCCCCGAAGGTGAGCTGAAAGTTCCTAGGAGATGCTGTAAGGCTTAAGTTCCTTGTTCTGGAAGAAGAGTAAAAGAAACTTGGCAATTTAATGAGAATTAAGCAGTTGTAGCTAAGATCCGACGAAGGGCACAACAGAGACCTACTGGGGGCAGGGGTCCCTGCACAACCCCTGGGATAACTAGAATTTGGAGACAGAGAGGAGTCCATGTGGGCCTGAATAAGGTGAGGCATCAGGGTCTATTTTCAGGTCTTCCATCAATTTGCTAAAAAACCCAAACAGCTGGGCTGTTTGGTCTCCCATGCTAACCTAAGCTGCTCTACTTGTCATCGCTCCAGGTGAAGAGGTGGAAAAGGGGATGTACAATGGTGCAATGGATGGAGGGACAAGACCGTGGTGGCATTGGTAAGCTCACCTTGTGCCTGCCCCTTGGGTGGGGGATATCAGTTGCCCATCTGCCTGAGCAGAGCGACTGTGGCTCAGATGGAGACACCTGGCCCAGCTCTGCCGAGGCAGCAACAAGGTGGAAATAACGAGGCAGCATGGCTGGCCGCACTGGTGACAATGGGGACTGCACTGGTGTCATGTGGAAAATTTTCAGGTGAAAAATCAGAAGGCAGAAAAGAGGGACCGATGGACAGCGTTATAGAGATTTATCCAGCCATGCAAAGGGGAATATGGAACACAGCCAGAAAATTCTTGCAATATAAGTGATTATACCTTACAAAATAGGTAAAATAATGAAGTCCCTGCAACCAGAACTGGAAGCCAGAGGGACAGAGATTAAATGTTTTAAACATTCACAAACCAAGTCTTGTATCGCAGATGCCTGGCTGCTTTATCTCTTGATTTATTTCACTTTTGCAAGCCACAGAAAAATTGTACGCGATGGTTTTTCCTTTTCAGTTCCCACCACTGAGTTTACAAAGCTTGCCAAACATGGAGAACTTCACAGAAATCAAGACGAAAAAGCTTCCTGGCTGGCTGGATTTTCCATTGCTTTCTCAGCTGTACCGTGGTGGCTCCTCTAATTTATTTACGCAACCAGAGAGGACAACAGCACACAGCACAGGCATGCAGGATAGAAGAGAGTTGCTGGCACATAGCACCATAGCTGCTCTGGAATCTAAGGAAAATTGATTTTAGGTGAAAGAACTGGGCTCTCCTCACACACTGGGTAAATGAGGACCGTGGCATCGCATGAGCACAACCTGGTGAAAGGGGAGAAAGCAGGATGAAAAAACCTCTTCTCGCAAGGTCCCTCGGTTTTGTATTCTTAGTCACACTTGCAGAGTACACCATACCGACAGGAAATTATGCTTCCTTTCTCCCTCACTTTCCTGGTTTAGATTTCAGCTCCTCCTGTGTAATACCAGCCAGTACAGATAAAATTATTTTACAGTATGAAGTCGGTGCTTCTCCAAATAATTTAACTAATGTTTATAACACTATCCCATGTAAAAGGGATAAGTATTATCCCCATTTTACAGCTGTGAAAATCAAGGCAATTTGGCCGTGGTGTTGAAAGGAAATTATGTTGAACTGGCAGCACTGAATTCATGTAACTTATCCCACTTCTTGACTGTAGATCACAGTTCATACAGTCATGCTCTATAAATACCTGCCAGCAAGTATATGTGGGCTTCATATGAATGTAAAAACCCTGTCTTCCCCTCAAACTTTGATTCAATGTCTGAGTGTATCCTCCTTGTACCTAGTTTTAATGTATTTGGTCTAAAAGCCCATAACTGGTCACGCACACAAACTTTGGAAAGATTGCCAGAAACAGGGCTTCTGCTGTTGGAGGTTGCTGCCCAGCCCTAACCTGCACTTTTCATATCTCAGTTGCAGATGAGATGGAAAATCTGAGCTGCTTTGGCCAGAAGCCTATCCTGGATTCAGATTCTCCTTTTTTTTTTTTTTCTTCCTCAAACAGTATGTGCAATTACTGCTCTACTTTGCAATACAGAAAAGCAAGATACTCCCATTTCTGATCGCTGGAACTGGGCTGGATCTGATTTATAAACCAAAATGGCATGCAGAGAAGTAGGCAAGAAAGCGGGGAAAAAATAATCAGCAAGAAGCTACTTCTAGGGAATCAGGAAAAAAACAGAGGATAGGATTTCTTCCTTAGTGAATTGTTTATGCCCAGGAACATTTTAGTCCTAAAGCAAATTCAGAAACTGTTGTGAGTTTATGACATATGACTAGTATCTTGAAATTCTACAGCAGATTGCAACAGACTTAGATGACATTTAGGCAGCTGAAGCCACATTCGCTAAGTTATGTTTCACAGGGAAAAATATACTGCCTAGTGGAAATGTTATGCTGTTGTTGGGTGGCAGCTTGCATTATTATTAGAGATGGCAAGGATCTATGCGGCATTTGTACTTGAAATAAGAAATTTTAAGCAACTCGGAGCTTACGGGCTGGGCACTTTTTTGTTTGCTTGCTTTTGGATGGCTTGGGTTTCTGTGTGTGCATATTTTAGCTAATACAAAAATAGAGCCTCTTTTATTGCAACATTTCACAGAATTTTCCAGCTTAAATGAGCTAGTTTCCAAATCAAAAGGATAAACCCTGATGAAAAGTTGGCTTCTAAATGTGAAATTGTTCATTGTCCACATTCCATATTTTAAGAGGAGGGGTGTAGCCATCCTCTAGCAAATGGTAAAAAATTTGTGTCAAACTGAGGAGGGTGGTTTGGTGGTTTCTCCACCATTTTTACACACTTCTGGTTGCCTATTCTCCTTGCAGAATACAGTCAAAGACACCTAGCGGTTATGATGGAAATGCTTGGGAATTAAAAATACCTTTGATTTCCAAATCTTTGCTCATCTTTGAGGAGCTGCCAGGTCTTGTGTTACTGGTGACTGTGTAAATGTTAAATGATACATTGCCGGTCTTCTGGATGCAGAACCATTACGCACACCCCGCCAGCTCCCATCTCCCAGCCCCGGCTGCCCAGGGTGCCATTCCTGCTGTCACAGCACAGCACCACAGGGTCTATTCTGCCCCATGAACCCAGCACTATAATCCTGCTGGCACCTCATGCTGCTGGGGAACCACTGGTGTTTGGGGTCCACAGCAAAGAGCAGGGTGGCAGTCTTAGGGAGGATGCGGTTGTGCCACCAACAAAACCCCTCTGGTCAGAGGTGTCCCACACACCCCCACTCCAGCCCAGTCCCTGCTAGAAGACCCAAAGTGCCCTTTATCCACGCATGTGACCTGCCAGTCCAGCTCTCACCCTGTCCTGTCTGCTGGAGGCTGACACCAGAGAATGCTGGCTTATGGGGTAGAGGTACCCCACGGCTGGTAAGGGGAGTATCTGTGTTCCCTCCCTCCCTCCCAGAGCCTGAACCCAGCACTGCGGCCCTGGTCTCCTGAAGGGGAGGCATGGGAGAAGGGCCGTGCATCCACACGTTTATCACTGATGTAGGACCATGTGTTACATGCGTCGTGGTTTATCCCCAGTCAGCAACCAAGCACCACGCAGCCGCTCGCTCACTCCCCCCTGGTGGGATGGGGGAGAGAATCAGAAGAGTAAAAGTGAGGCACCTCATGGTTTGAGATAAAGGTAGTTTAACAGGTAAAGCAAAAGCTGCGTGTGGAAGCAAAGCAAAACAAGGCATTCATTCACTCCTTCCCATGGGCAGGCAGGTGCTCAGCCATCTCCAGGAAAGCAGGGCTCCATCACGCGTAACGGTTACTTGGGAAGGGAAATGCCATCAGTCCAAATGTTCCCCCCTTCCTTCTTCTTCCTCCAGCTTTATATACTGAGCATGACGTCATATGGCCGGTTTGGGTCAGCTGTCCCGGCGGTGTCTCCTCCCAGATCCTTGTGCACCCGGCAGAGCACGGGGAGCTGGAAAATCCTTGACCAGTGTAAGCGCTACTTAGCAACAACTAAAATATCTCCACATTATCACCACTGTTTCCAGCAAAAATCCAAAACATAGCCTCATACTAGCTACCACGAAGAAATTTAACTCTACCCCAGCTGAAACCAGGACAACATGGTCTTGTATTGATAGGGGAAAGAGGACTTTAGTCCTTGCGGAGGTTGCCTGGGACATTGTGGGGAGCTCTGGAAACAAGTATGAGATGTCTGAGGGTGCCACACAGACAGAGCAGGAGTTAAGCTGGAGGGCGAAGGTGTTTAGGATGCTTCTCTTCTCCCAGTAAATCAAGGCCTTGGTTATCATGGCAGATTTCACTTTTCTAAATAAGGCTGAGAGTTTTCCTAAGTATTTCAAAGGCAGATAATATCTCTGCAGGTTTGAACACTGATTCCTCCCAACTTGAGCCAGGGTGACTCAGATTCTGTAAAACGGAGCCAGGAAAACTCAAAAAGAAAATAGCAAAGCGGGCAAGGTCAGATAAGCAGTGTTTGAGTTGTGTCCCAAAGGAGTAAAAGACCCAAAAGATTTTCAAGCAAGGTGCTCCACTGGAAAAACTGGCTCTAACGCAGAAAATCCTTGACTGTATATGAACAGAGAGGCTGAAGTCCAGAGAGACTTTAACATCTACTCTAATGTCTCAGATATTAAATTTCACCCAGTTTTACCTTCTTTCTGAGTTAAATAGCTTACATTTGACTAAAGCTTATGTTGTGTTTGTCTAACATGTAACTGTCCCCTACCCCCACCCCAAGCTCCGTCCCTTCATCTGAAGAGATGACAAGAGACAAACCAAGCCACCTCTGCCCTCTGGGGGTTGCTCCAATGATTAAGGGCCCCCACTTAAACGCGTGTGCAGAGATGCTCATGTGGAATCCCCTGGCTTTTACATCTAGTCCCTGCTTCTCACTATGGCTTTTTCTATGTTAAAGTACCATTTAATATGCCATCACTTCATCTGCTCAGACATTTTATACCATATACCAAAGCTGCGTCACGGACTACTTTAGAATCTTGGAGTTATTTTCTTTCCAAAAAACAAACTCAAACTTTGAACCAAAACCCAGACTCATCTCAGATCATGCGGCATTACAGGAACTACCATTTTTTATGGAGCACAGCGGACCTTCTCGACAAGTGAATGGCAGCACATGTTTAAACTCAGCTATGCTACATTTTTTGCTTTAACTTTACATGGAAGGAAACGTGGTGGTTGCTGGTCCTCTCCTCCCTTTGCTACATCCAGATATGCTTTTTCCACTATGCCCTTTCCCGATGCACAGCTTCGGCACAAAGAGTACTGGCAGCTGGAACGGAGGATGAAAGGCTGCCCTGTACACTCACGTCTCAACATAGACTACGTACATCCTTTTCCACAATCCTCCTGCTATCCTAACCAGAAGTAGGTGGGTGAAGAGGTTAGTTATTTAGTCTAAAAATAGATTAATGTAACCTGAAAAAGCCTAAAAACATGGTCTAAAAAAAGGACTGATTTATTTTTGTATATTCCTCCAGTTATATAGCGCTTGTTAGTGCAGAAGATGATGAGGTAGCAAATTAATTCCTGATTTTGCAATTGCTTTTTGAGAGCTGAAAAATCGCCTGACTAAGGTGACAGAAGGGTCACAGAGGACAGTGAAAGTCAGCCTTCTTGATGTGGGAGCTGGGCCAGATAGAGAATTTGGCTAAAACAAGATGTTTGTAGCACTTTTCTGTACCTATCAGTAACTCTGAGAAGTGTGAATAAGGGAGGTTTTATTTTCTCAAATAATGCAAAATTCCACTGGGAGGGAGAGTCCTCCAAGGTTTTTCAGCATAGCTCAACATAATGGTCTAAAAGTCTGGCTGGGAAGGATGAACACAGATGGGTTTGTAAGCATGAACCCGAGTAGCCCAGCTTTGATGCTGCTGCAAGATTTACTCCAGATAGAAAAAAAAAAAAAAAAAAAAGCTGAATTATCTACACTTTGTACAAGTCCTTGGTGTATAGTTTGGCACCAGCCACTAACCTAAGCTGGCCTGGGAAGAGTCAAAAGCTTGAAGTGGAGGGAAGGGAGATGCCCTACTTGAAAGGGTAGAGAAGCAGAGGAAATGTGTGTTCCTGGCACAGTGAGGTCTTCCAGGATGAATTGGCAATGGATCTATTTATAAATTCACAAGTGGGCTTTGACATTCAGTATCAGCAAAAGACAAACAGCCACTCCAAGAGGCTGTGGAAATGGTTTACAGAACATGACTTGGTCTTTGCAGCTATTCATTAAAAGTAGCAGCAGCTTTTACAGAGGAATATGCAAGTAGATCATTATGAAAGTAGTGCTGCTGAGAGGGGATACTTGGTGGCTTGTGACTTGAAACATTGCTCAATCCCCATAAAACAAGAAAATTTGCACTGGCTTATAAAAGGAGGAAAAAGTTCTGTTACAGTCTTTCACTTTGCCATTAAACAACAACAACAAAAAATCCTGGCTGCAGAAAAAGCCTTTAACCATACAAAACAACCCAGAACAGAATTTCAGAAGTGCCCAATGCAAGCTTCTCCCCCAACATGGGCTAGAGAAGGAGGTGACACAAAGCTGAAGAGTCAGTTCATGGGGGTTCATGGGTTTAGGTCTTGGCAGTCGAACAGCAGGAGAGGAGGTACATTGGCAACCGAACGTAACCGTTGGGAGCACATACAGGCAGTGGATGCAGGCATGTGAAAACAGGCAGAGAACAAGGGTTCCAAGATGAAGTCTTTAAGTGGTGGCAGCGATGGAGGAATCTGTCCAAAAGGGGCTTAAAGAAGAATTCAGAACTGAATCTCTGGGGTTTGAGCCCAAAGACTGAGTAGCCAAAGTAGCAAAGGAATTACTGACCACACTGAATTTCTTTAGGCCAGAGTGAGGAAAGGTGTTCACAACAATCTGGTGGAAATTCCCTTTTTATTATGTGGTCCAGGGTTGGGAGGGCAGGTACTTGCACCCCATTTGCTGTGCATGACTCCTTTTGCCTCCAGAAACAGCCATAACAACTTCCTCCTGTGATAGGCTTCCAGGAGAGGAAAAGTGCAGCGCAGTTGAGACTTGTACCGAGGTTCGGGGAATCTGGACTTTTGTGGAGCAAGTATGGATTCCTGCTTGCCTACTGAGCATTTTTGATAGACAACATTAAATTATAAAATGAGGAATGATGGCAAACATGGCTATCATAGGTGTGTGTGTGGAGGGGCAAAGGGCTGAAGACAAAGGTGGAGTGCAAGTAAGTTCTCTGAATTGTCCTCAGACTAGTGCCAGCACAGGGCAGTACCTCTAAATGGAGGAAAATTCTTTCTGAAAAGGAATCGGGATTTCTTTTCCAGATCTCATAGAGGTATAGGTGTTAAAACTGGTCCAAGTACTGGCAGAAATTGCTCATTAAGCAATCACTCTACCACTTACTAGGCACAAAAGGAGAAGAGGCTTTATGTACGCCTCAATAAATGGATTAACTAAGCATAATTAAACCTACAGCCAAGCTCTGACCTTCATCCAGTTCTTGACAGAAAAAAATATGATAGCACCAGTTTCTGAGAATGCCAGAAAATTAAATTCAATCATTTAAAAAGATTACTACTGCATGACGAGATGGCATTCAGAATGATGTAGCAGATTCAGCCATGTCTTCTTTCTGAGATCTGGAAAAATAGTGGTGGATACAAACAACAGGAAGAGAAAAGCGTTGCCCTTAGTGCAAGAGAAGGCTTGTACTCATTTAAAGAGATGGCTTTCAGCTTGAAAATGCACCATCCACTAATAAAGAGGCTGCTTGTGGTACGTGCCTTTTGTCCAGTGTGTCGTATCTAGCTCATATCCTGACACATGCTGAAGTCTTTGAAGGGGATCTCATAAACTGTTTATAAGTGGTCTGTGATAAGCTCAAGACAGCCCATCTGAAACAAAAAGAAATGTGAGGAGCCCTGAAAAGAAATAATTTACCTTTCACACATTGTGGGGGAGAACACAAGGGATGGAAAAGAGCTACTCAAGTTAAGGCACAACCACAGCATGGAAACAACTGGGTATAAACTGCCCAGGAATAAAATTAAATTGGAAACTGGAAGGAGTTCTGTCCTGGTTATGTTTTTATAGGAGAAGTGAGAAAGAGTTTATGAAAGAGACAGCAGATTCCAAAGAAATAATAAATATTCCTCAGGGACTCTCTGAAAAGACAGATGGAACAAAAACAAGCAGGAAGATTAAAAATCCCCCAGGAGGTTTGTATAGGAGAAAGCTCAGACTGAGCTCGTGGTATGAAAACATCATGACAAAAAATAGTGGCTGCCTGATTATGCTCATGCCATTTATAATATGTCCAAGGTCCCTTTTTCTGCTTGGTGTGGACCCAGCAAGAGGCAGGAGAAGATGGACAGAGCATGCTGTTCCCCTGGAAAACAGGCTCCCAAAGAGCGTGTTTGGTCTCAGGTTAGTGGTAGTGGCGTAACTGCTGTCTTCCCTTCTGTGAAACAGCGCCTTTATTTAGTGGCAGCTGAAAAAAACAGAGGAGAGCACAGGGCAAATGGTTAAAAACCGAGTCGTGACACTAGAGGGATATCGACATTCCCAGAACATTTCTATTTCCTATAATAATGGGGCTGACGCTATTCGATAGAGCAGAATGGGCAAGAGCAGCAAGGGATAAAGCAAACATAAGGCACATCCTGAAAAAGAGCAAAGACCAAAAGCTTTGGGGTAGCGTGGTTGTGAGCACAAGGCCTGAAGGGTGAGCAAAGAAACGGCCTCCTGCTGTTTGATCCCACAGTGTCCTGGCACACGGGGATCAGTTTGCATTTCCTAAAAATAAACAGAACGGCAGTGAAGTGGCATCTATCTACAAGTCAGCTTATGTATTCTTCTCGTGGAAACACTCTGAAGCCATCCGGGTCAAAGGAGGTGACAAGACACCCACGTACACACAGCCGTTACAAGTCTCCACATACTTATTAATAAAAATGTTATATGCTACAGAAGTGTCCTGTAACTGCACCAAAGGCAAAACCTATTTGCCTTCACCTCCTTTCCAAAGAACTTAAAAATCCATCACCTCTTAGGTCTGATCTAGGCTGCTGTGAGCACAAGGTGCCCCTCAGATCACAAAGAGGGTGCTATAATAATGGTTCCTTTTATGGTAAGGCAGGTTCCCGGTTGTAAAGGAGGAACATGAATTTCAGATATGCCAAACAGCCTGGAATTCTTTTGCTTTCAATACTTCTGCTCTTTCCTTCTTTGTACAGTAATTTCTTTTGATCCTTTTCTGTACCTCCTGGTTGCATTTCAGCTTTTGACACCAGAGGACAACTTTTGTGAAAAAAGTGAATTTTGAAGTAGACTCTGAATACTTTGAATTTTTCATCCTAAAATTCGTGGGGGACATTCACATCCTCAGTCCATGGTGGGTTTCAGGGAACCTTCTGCAAGCTGAATGAGAACTCCCCAGGAAGCTGTTGTGTGCCCCACCCAGAATTTTGGCCCTGAGCATGTGAGCAAAGCCTTTAGTTTCTTGGTGAATTTGGGATCAGCCTGTCTGAGTCTTGACCAATGTGTTCCCTGGGTGTGGAAAGGCTTATAATTGCTTCTTGGGATAAAACCCAAGCATTGCACATGCAATGTTAGAAAATGCCTGATGTATCTGGTTTTAGAAACCAGTGGGGCATGTAGCATAAACCAAGAACCTTATTTCTTAACATGTTCCTGTATGTCAAAGCACAGAATATTGGTGTAGCTTTTTTATTTGTTGACAGAAATGAGATTTTTCTGATAATCCAGGAGTCTAGCTCTCGCTGGTATAAGTTACTACTTCACGTTAGAAATCACCGTGACTCTCAAGGTTCACAGGTCCTGAGAAATTGGCTTAAACTACAGAGCTGTTAAATAGCTGTAAAACTTAATGCAGTCACAGTCGCCCTCCAGTCAGTGGTCTGGAGAAGAATTCGAGCACATTTCAGGAGGAAGCAGGGTGTTTGTCACTAACTAAACCCCCTGAATATCTTAAAACATCAGAGAGCAGTTGTTCAAGAGGGTGTGACTCCCACTAGCTGCTTTGCCAGCCTCAAGAAAGAATGTGCGTTTTGGTTTGTTTTTTAAATGCCTGCTGTGTTTAGCTGCTGAATGCTCTTCTAATCTGCAGGTAAGTTCTCTACTTCAGCGCTATTTTAAAGCTGACATGTAGCAAGCTACTGAAGTGAACCAAGTTAAACTCTTTCACAGGATCAAACTTTTTTCTCCTCCTTCAAAACATGGTGAGAAGCAACCCTAATCTGTTAACTGTGGATTAAAAGGTGGAATCTGATTTTTTTCCAGCTTCCCAGCAGACGGGAGCAGTGATGGACGCAGGATTCCCATCCCTTTTCCTAGGTCAACACCTAAGGGCTCAGACCACCTGCAGGCAAATTATTCAAGGTAATTAGCCTGAAGATCTCCACCTACTGTCAGCTTCCTCCCTCACTCTTATCAAATGCTGAGCTGTTTCAGAGAGGCTGTGACAAGCATTCTCCTCTTGTTTTCTCTGGAGATGTACTGGAAGATTTACCCAGGCTTCAGCTATTGCTGTTTGCAAGATGGACAGAAGGCTTAGGAATGCTACAACTACAAATGATGTATCTCAGGTAACCCTAAAGTGCAGATATTCTGAGTAGACCCTTGATTTCTACTAAGCTACCTTTGCTGTGTTTTGCAGGACAACCCCTAATTTTGGTCTGTTCCCATCTGTGACAGCGTTCACACTCACAGGACATGAATGCATTAAAATGGAGACAAAGGGAGCAAAGTACTGTGTTGTATGAGGTCAGCAAAGACTGGGCACTGCTGGCCCCGAGACCCCAGTGAGGTGCAGGAAAGTGTGGCAAAAACATGTTATAAGGGACAGCCCCCGCCCTCATGTGTGTTCAGGATAAAAGCAAGGGGGGCTAAGAATGAGCTGAGGCTGTGTTTTGGAGAGACAGTGCTCTCTGTGGACTGATGGATTCCCGCTCTGTGACATGCCACACCAGCAGCAGAGTGAGATCCTGGCAGGGCACCCCATTTCACCAGTCAGGCAAAGGGACTTGCCTGTTCCCACTCTGGTAGGGGACTGGTGACGATCTAGGACTCAGGCCTCCAGTCTTGCTGTGCCAGAGAATTGTACTCATCCCCTGTGCAGGGCTGAGCTGCTGCCTCTGCCCATGGGTTGTGCGTGAGCATGGCGGGGAAAGGGGGCAGCCAAGGAGGAGGTTCCTGCAGGAGACGTCCTGCCAGTAGCTGCAGCGGCTGGACAAGCCCGTGGGCAGGGGCAGCAGCGTGTCTGGAGACTAAATTGACTAAAAAGAGCAAGAGGCTCTGTTCAGTGCTGGGAGAGGCACTAAGTCTTGCCATGCCCCGCTTACTCAGATGTTCCCTCTGTCCCTCAGGTTTAATCCATCTCTCTGCTGCAGGAGTAACAAACTGGCTCAGAGGGTTGCATATAGCAAGCAGTGCCTGGCAGGGCTGATAACCTCCCATAAAATACAGGCCTTCTCATATTGCAGGTTGAAATCCATGTACCATGTTTTCCTCCATTGACCTCCTTGCTCAGCTCTGGCTTGGGGAACTCTCGCAACCCCCTGGCTGCATCAGGGAGCAACTTCTAACCCTGACATGTGCACTGTGTGATGAAACCTGCAGTAAGGGGCATTCACATGACCAGCTGATCCAACCAGGGGGACATGGCCCTCTCACGAGACCTGGGCTGTCTCAGGTGATGCTTGTCCTGCGTCAGCCCACGTGATGGGGACTGCCCCTTGTCACGAGACTGGCTATGGGCTGGGGCAAGGGTATTGTGTTCTGGGCCTTATTATTTTGGAGGTGGTGACCACAACAGGCCAACAGTCCTCATGGTGCAGATTGGTGGTTGCTGGGGAAGAACTGCTTCCCTGAGCTGCTAGGGAGGAGGCTGCACCCAGGCAGCATCCTCTGACAGTCTGCGTCGAGGTACTTGCTCAGGATATCAGGGTTCTTCACACAGAGGAGTCAGGAACTGCTCTGGTGTATTGCTGAGAAATGGTTTGTGCATCAGTGTTTGGGAACACTGGATTTCCCATTTTTTCTGACTTTCAGTCTTGTATCTAGCAAGCATACCCACCTTTTGGAATGTAAGGCGTGCCAAGGTAGTCCCCTGTAAGCAAGCAGAGCTCCAGTGTTCTACCACGGCTTACCATATGATGCCTTTTCTCTTTTGCAAGAAAAAGAAATGTTTAGAAACAAGCCCAAGCCACAGATTTCAGATCAGGATCCAGATTTTTTTTTTTAAATACCCTAAAGTTGGGAAGTGCTTGCCCTAGAACAACAGTTGGACTGAGTTCAGCTTTCTAAAATAACCCTGCCCAAAATCCGGATTCCGGACCTCACCCTCCAGGCTCATGCCTCCTTTCTTTAGCAAAAGTGGAAATAGAAGTTGAATCTCATTTTGTCTGAAGTTTTCCCTTCACAACACGTTACATTCCTTAGGTTTGCTTTCTTAATAATTACTGGCTGCTACAGAAGTGGTCTTTTGACCTCTCTCAGCCTCTAAACCAGCATTTTTCCAAGTCT
The DNA here is from genome assembly GCF_963921805.1 of Phalacrocorax carbo. Taxonomy (NCBI): domain Eukaryota; kingdom Metazoa; phylum Chordata; class Aves; order Suliformes; family Phalacrocoracidae; genus Phalacrocorax; species Phalacrocorax carbo. Next base: position 31,812,916 of record NC_087521.1, on the reverse strand, counting down.
CGTCCTTCAGGGGTTAAGCAAAGGAGGCCTGAGAGAAACTGCCACTAATTAACTGTGACAGCTGAAATCCTTGAAATTGCTATTGAACTTGGAACCTTGTGTGCTATTGTTCTTAGCTCCTCTGCTGGAGTCTTGCGTGATGGTGGTTTGGATGGAAACATTTTTGGGCAGGTCCTTGGAAAAACAATGGGAAAAAGCCCTTTTAAACAACGCTGTGAAAGCCAGAAATGGCAATACTGACCAGAACTTACAGATTTAATTTCATGCATCTGGAATTGAAGGGGAGCTTCCCCCCAGGTTGATGGCAAAAGTCCACCTGTCTGTCAGGGCTTAGGAAAGGAGGGACCAAACTCTTTCCAGGCATAAGGACTAACCGATGGTACAATATATCTACCCAGGTGACAACTGTGGGTCAAAACCACAGTTTGGGTAAAACAGGTGGTTGTTTTCAGCCTACCCGCCAACTGCTGCTTCTAATCATGAAAGCATCGCTTATTACAAGGTATCTTGAGATACTTTTCAAAGTATCAAAAGTATCTTGAGAAATAGGCACAAATGATCTGTGAAAAGGCTGCAGAACTCAGTCTGAGCATTGAAGTCTTCTGCCGGGTGGCTATCTGTAACTGCTCTGAAGATGGCTCAGATAGAGAAAGAGAAGAAAAAAGGAGTCAAAATGGTATCTTCTCTGGTTCTCAGCCACTGGCGAGCAATATTGGTTTTGGCTGTGTACATTTATCCGCTAACTGTGTGCACTGGGGCAGCCTATAAAACTACTTTGCCCATATTATTTCAGCTTTGCTAAGGCTTGTGATCCCTTGATAGACGCTCTCTTCGTCTTTGTGGAATGGTTTTGAGCAAAGAGGACTTTTGGATTTGGGCCAATATTTTTCTTCTGGTGAATTATGGTTTTCTGGCCTTTCTAAATGAGAACGCTATGTCCATGTGTGTACTTGTGTCACTCTTTTTTCCATTAAGATGATCACCGGATTCATATGAACCCAAGCAGAAATGTGGGACAATGTCTGCAAGTTGCCCTCCAGCTTACATAGGAGTATCTTCTGTTACCACAGAGTAGTACCTCAGAAACTAAGCAGGATGTACCTGCTAAAAGTGTTTTATGCTGCTGAAAACAGTTCTGTTTGTGCAATCTCAGTGCTCCTGTTGGGACCCACAAAGTTCGCAATGCTCTGAAGATGTTATCCACAGACCTGCCTGTGCACCCCTCTTCCCAGCATAAATATATGCCCAGGTATGGGACAGATAGAAATCACTTCCCTTCTTCAGGGAAGTCTTGTATTAACCACTGCAACAAGCACAGCTCGGCTGCGGAGAGCTCGGGAGTCTCAACTGACCCTGGATGAACCATGTAATAAAATAATAATAAAAATAATACAGAAATATGAATCCTGTAAACCACTGATTAGTTCTGAAAGTAAATTGGATCTCTTTTGAAGTTTTTAAGATTAATTCAAAGCCATCTTTATGGCCAGCTTGTATGCTATAATGGTATGGCCCCGTCTTCAGCTGATATAAATCCCAGAGGTTCCACTAAAGCCGCTGCTTCATTTTTGATTTACAGTCACCTTAGCAAGACAGTCCCTGCACTACTTCTGTTCAGATAAGGAAATCATGGAAGCTGTTTGTTATCAGAGCATATTACACTCAATTTTTTCTGACTTTGGAGGCAGGAAAGAAAACAGGTCTTCGGAAGCCTCTTGAATCAGACTGATGCTCTTTGATTTTTAAATAACTTCTGATTTTCAACTGTGATTGCTCTTGAAAATTTATCAGGCCCTTAAAGTTATTACAGCATGTCTAAATGGCTCATTTTATTTGCTTGCTTTGTGATTAAAACTAATAGGAGCAGACCACAAATTCATGCTGTGTTTCCATATAGCAGAATAATTACAGATCAGGCTTTGAAAACATACTTGCAATGCAGTTTCTCAATCAGATTTTTTTGCTAGGGGATATGCCCACTTTTTTCCATGTATACTTATTTCCATGTGTTTAGAACATTGATGGGTTTTGTTCATCCTTTAAAGTCTGGCAAGAACACTTGGCAAACTATCACTTCTGCTCTTAGAGACTAAGAAATAATTTATTGTCTTGCCGTTTGTTAACTTATTCTTAGCTTGATATCCATGCCATGTGCTTGATATGGGCATATTTTTAACTGGAAAATCCAAATTTCCAACAAAAACATTTCAGACAATACAAGCAGGACAACGAATAGCTCTGATTGTGATCGTGTGTCTGTACATGAGAGGAGTGGCAGAGTGGACAAGGTAGCAAGGGACCTGAGCTACTGCTGGAGGTGTGCTTACAGCCCAGACTGGAGAAAATAAGACAGAAAGGGAGAGAGAATATGGGTAAGCAGTTTGCAACAGAACCAGGTGTTGCTGCACATGTTATTTGATTCCTGCTCTGCTCAGAGAAACTAGATTTTGTTAATAAAGAGGATTTGAGTTCATAAAGAAGTTTTGATTATGGAGTTTAAAAAAAAAAAAAAGTTAATTTCTTCTTCTAAAGGAAACAACTAGTGAGATCCCAAATACTGTTGAACTGCTGGAAGATACCACTGCAAGGACCAGCTATAGGACTTCAGCAGCACGGAACAATAGTGTAATTTCTATAGCAAGCAATGACTTCATCCCTGTTCTCTTGGATGTCTTCTGTAAGAGTGGAATAGCTGAGGGGAGGCTGAGGAACAACAGCGACTTCCCTCTTCATATGGCTTGTGCCTGGTGCATCAGAAAGCACAAAACTGAATCAGGAGGCCAACAGCTTGGAGCCACCAGCACTGCTGAGCCTGCTGACATTTCACATATCCCCTCATGTGAGATGTGGCTGGCCAGGATCACCTGGGGCATATGTCCTACCACCAAACTGGTCAGATTATAAATCCTTGCATGGACTGGAGAGCAAACTGGTCCAAACCCATGGAAAAGGAGCATCAGCCTTGGTCCATGGTTGTTGATAATGGCTAGAAATGTTTGCTTTAGGAAATGAGGTAAGTGTAATGTTACTATAAGGTGGAAAGCTTCCAAGCCTGATCCTGTCTTGTGCCCCTGCTGCTCTTAGCCCTGACACCAGACCTTAGTGGCAAGCTTTACCCTGCAGCAAATATTTACTGTGACGTTGTAGTCCCTCAAGAGAAAAAAGGGTTTATGGTAAAAATGATGACGGAGTATTAAGTGCAGTGGTGCTCGTGAGCTGCACAGCTATAACAACAACCCCCAAACTGGTAAATAGGAAAAAGGCCTTCTCTGTCCAGATGGTGAGGCAGGCAATATAGCCCAACTCTATGCAACACCAGAGACTTTCCAAATCCTACTCCAAATCTTTTAATCCCTTCAGCCCTTAACGGTTCAAAATTACATCATCATTTCCTCCATTTCAGACAGAGATTTACCCCTTCTACTTCCTAGCTGCAATGCAGTCTAATAGGGCTCATACTTCTTAATCTTAAATGGAAAAATGTATGTCAAGTCAAAACAAAGCACAGTTTCTGGATCTCCACGGGGGGTATGGGGGGTGCCTCATAAATCTGTATATGATTAAAGGCAGCTGCAGATTGGCATGGACATTTTGAACTTGTCAGTCCTTTGTGAGATGTATAGCTATTGCAGCAAGCCAGCAGTGGCAAGACAAAGACAATGAATTTCCTGCACTTCCTAGTCTTATTGCTGGGGACCAGGAAATAGATGCCTAATCAGCCTTGAATCTGTAAAGGCCCTAACCCAAACCTCAGCACAAGTGCTGCTAGTTTTTGGCCTGGCCATTTATTCTAAAATCTTTCAATCTCTTGTTTCACTAGCAGCGAATGTGGAGAAGTACAATGAATTCTTTTCTGGTAACCTGAGAATATCAGCTAATGGAAAAAACAAAAAGTGCTCTGCAACTATATTAAATTTTCAGGGTTTTTTCACTCCTGCCCCAACTGGCTGATGTTAACATTTTTCTAATGGCCTTGAGATTATGGCAAACAGCTTGCAGGGAAAAAAACCCAACCCCAAACTCCCCAAACAGCTTGAAACACATCCTCAGCTGGCATAAACTGATGCAGCTCTCCTTTTTATACCAGCTGAGAAGCCAGGGTACCGCTGCTTTTATTTTCAGCTTTGCAACAAAGTTACCGTAATAAAAGTAAGATATTGAGATGAGTTTTGCTCCAAGTGACATCATAAGTTAGTGGGGAGCAAGAAATGTGTTGGCAGAGCTGAATGGGGTGCTGTGCACAGAATCCATCTGACACCAGCAGCAAGACTCCAGGATCCATAGATGTGCATCCAAGGACACTGTCCTGCATTTTGTCTCCTGTTTTTATGAACATCAAACCAATTGGTGTATTTAGAAATGGAGGAAGAAAAAATAATGATGAAAACATATATCTCTAGCATGGTGGCATTTCTGTTTATTTAGCATGTTTCACTATAAAAGCTGAGTAATCTAAGAATTACCTCACTGACTGTGAAGTCCTACCCGTGCTGGTGTTTCTAGGCAAGCAGTTCCCTACTGATTAGAGACAAGTAACAGGTACATGAGGAAAGGAAGAAGATGTAGCTGATGGAAACAGTCATGCTAGACCTCCAGGGTTAGACCCATTCTTGCATTCAGATCTTAAAGTTTTGGCTTAGACATGAGCAGTTCAGATGTTTTCAGTCCCTCATGGACATTTGAAGAGCTGAAAATTAGAATAAAACACAATGTGTCCCTAATGAGCAGTGAATGTCATGGCTGAAAGCTGTCTCAGGATGTCATCTTTCACCCCCAATGAAGAAATCTTCCAGCTGGGCAGATTTGACCAACTCTTGGCCATGTGGAGCCTTCACTGCAGCATAAAGAAGAGAACATCTGGCTTACACCCATCCTTAGTTTTCCATGCTTTTAGGAAAGTCCCAGTACTAGCTCACTGTCATCTATACCCTCTGCAGGATAATTCCATATCAAAAGTATCTAACAGAGGAATTATTGGCTTTGGGCTTTATCAGCGTGGTATTAATATTTGAAAGATGGATCAACATTTGTCAGTTTTTCTCCTCCATTTTGGGGAGTCAGTAAAGCTTAGGTTGACATTATTGTATTTTAAAGTACATGGAATAAGCCACAAAACAGTTAGTTACTAACATTTTTTTCTTACAAGTCATGAGGAAACATATGCACCCGCAAATGGGATGCACAAAGCAAAGAGTATCCAGCTGGAAGTTGCACAGACTGGTCAACGGGAGAACCTGAGATGAGGTTGCAGCAGTAATCTTTCCTCTGATTTGATAATTAGGACCCTCAACCTGGTTTCAGAGAAGCGCCTTCCTCTGTCTACCATTCCCAGTGCAGATTGTGTTCCTTTGGTGATGCTGGTCAAGTCTAACACCATCTGGAAAGAGGAGGCAATGCCTAATCTGAGACATGAATTTAGGTGTCTGGGGAACTTTGCTGATGGGCACTAGGGATCCTGGGGGCTTGCATAGTGCAATGTTTATGAACAGGGGATTGTGGATCTCAAGTTTGGCTGAGATGCAACTGCCAGATCTCTCAAAGATCGTACGTATTCATATTTTATCTGGGAAAAGAGCTATTTGGACAATTGTAAGTCCAGGCCTTAAAAGGTGAAGAGATCCCAAGTTACTAGGGACATACTGATGTAAATAAAGGCTAAAACAAAATACCTTATTAAAGTAAGAAGGACTCTAATGAGCTCCAGAAGACCTTTTGGAAAAGCTGACTCTAGATTACAGTACTTGCTAACTGAAAGACCTCACAGTTTGTATTTTTTGGTGCTGAAAATTACTGCATGGCATTTGGAAGCAATCTTTTCAGAGGTGACTTTTTAAAAGACAAAATAAAAGTAAAGAACCTGAAGTCTGCTGTCATCTTGTATAAACTGGGTAGTAATTGCTTTTTGGGCAGTCTCCCTGTATTTTAACAAAGCTGCAATACATATTCCAAATGGCTGTAGAATAAAAAACTTTGCCTGGCCCCAGATACCGGGCTTGGCAGCAGCAGCTTCTTTCAGAACTTTGAAAGTGAGATTAATGAGGAAGAAGGTGTTGAAAAAGGGAGCCCGAGAAGATGGGGGTTGATGCTTTTGTGGCATGGACATCCTTGTAGCACTTATCAGGATTTCCTGTTTTTAATTTATTCTTGCATTATTTACCTGGAGAAAAAAAAAGAATCCTTAAGTTCATGCACTCCATTGGAACATGCTGGTCTCCAAGAGATATGTTAGCCATTTTCACATGGGAATGGTTACTACTTGGCATTTATTCTAAATTCAAAGCATGTTGTAGCCTTCTGAGATGACAGGATTTCCAGTCAGGATGCATTTGGCCCAGTGTGCTCTGCCTGTTTTGGCTCCAATGCATTATAAGACTGTTAGTTCTGTATCCCCTGAAGGATAATATTCTCCTGTGGGAACAAAGCCCACACAGGTCTTTGTCAGGGTGCAAACCCTGCACAGGAAATTAATTGATCATGTCAATACCTTTTTGAGCTGCCCTTTGAAATATCATATTTAGTGATGGGCTTGGTACACCCTTCCCAGTCATGAAAGCTCTGAGGATTGAGTCCTTCTACACAGCTACCCTTAATTTTAGGAAAAGAATTTTTCAAAAACAGTAAGATCCTTCCAGTTCCTTTACCACATTGCCCATGATAAAAGTGCCCGTTCAGCCAGTGTAGTTACAACACCTGCACTGTTCTGCTGTCTGGGAAATGTCCTGTATGTCTGCCCAGTGTTCAGCTTCTGTTGGGAATTCTCCAAAGTAAACTCCTCCCTTCCCAGGTGCCACATATTCCTTGTTCCTGAGCTGCACCGAGCTTGAACAGTGCCCTCCCCGTAGCAGCCAACAATGCCGCTTATGGACAGAGGTGAGGAACTCAGTGAGCACTTTGGCTAATTCCATGTGCATCCCATGTAGCAGATTCAAACATGAGGCTAACATCACCATGGAGGTCTTGCTACAGTGCAACACCACAGATGCCTGAAATACAGTCCTTGCCAAGGAGAAGAAGAGGGGCACAAGATAGGGCCCAGGGTGTCTGTCACCCTCAGCCCGGAAAGTCTGAAATGATCATCTACACTGAGCGCCACAAAAATTTCTCTCAGTCATGCAAATCTGAAATGACTCTGCATTGAACAGATGGGAAAGGAGAAGTAACAGATGAGAGTTTTGCTGTCATGTTTTTGTTTGATGAGAAGTCTTCACCAGGAACAGAATCTGAACCTGCTGTGATTTGGGCTTTAGGCTGGGAGGTAAGAAGTGAGTATAAAGTCTCTAGGCATAGTTTTCCTACAGTCTTGAGTAAATAATTCATTTCTCATTTGCAGAAAGGGATTGTAGGCCTGTCTTTATCTGTCTGAACCTGGTTACGGTGCTTTGTCAAGACCATGGTTTGGAAAGCTCTAAGCAAGTTTGGCTGAGGCCTGTAGGTCCTACTGTAATACAAGGCAGGAAGAGCAGCAAAATTTAATGAGATTGTCCCCCAGGAGAGAGGGAGGGAGAGCGTGCCTTTCTGGAGCTAAATACTGCCATAGTCTATATTGCCTGCAAAACTAGACTTAAGTTCAAAGTAAAGACGGTTTATTTTACTATTGTCTTTACTAAGGGCAAAAATCTGTTAACCTCTGATAAACAGAAAATATAAATCCAAATGACTTAAGACCCGTAACAAAAACTGGTCTCTCATCTGGGAGTAGCCTGTGCAGTTTTCAGTGTAAGAAACAGGCTACAACCCCTCCATAGTCAATACAATTAGTCAAATAATTAAATTATGCTAAACCAGGGCTGATGATCATTTCAAGGGATAAGTATAGTTATTCTGGCTTGCAAATAAAAAACAAAAGTAGTTGAAAGTTAGAACACGGAGCAAATGGACCATTCTGAATCCTCCCTCTATTGTTAAACTGTACAAATCTATTGCTTTTCTAATAAATAATCCCAGTGCAGAGCGTTTTCTTGCCAATATTTTCAGCAACAGAAGCCAAGCCAGAAGGTTCTGAAACCAACATATTGGCATGGGTGTTTTTTTTCTCCTTCTCCTAATATACCATGGAATCTAGTTAAATATTTTTCCACTCCTTCCTTCTCCCTGCGTCTTCTGGAGAAAATGTGAGTCCTATTTCCTCATAAAAATATCTTAGCATTTGACAGGTTGGCTGTCTTTGATCCTGCAATGTTTTTGGATGATTTTTCTCCCCCACTTTGACTTTGTAATATAACGCTCTATAAAAAGTATATGCATATATGCAACTTTAAAAGGGGATCCTTATTTGAAATTAAACTTTTACACCAATTAACCTCCTCCCAGTGCGCTATAAAGTGCAGTAAAAACAGTGCTCTTACAGAGACCCTTGCAATTCTCAGATTGATGCCTCCCTGGCTGTGGAACCCAGAACATCTGCTTTAAATTAGCTCTGATGGAAGGTCTACTTGTAAATGCATGACTTAATCAGCCTTACTAAAGTAAATGGCACATACTGTAGCAGAGGGTGCTTCAGAGTCAGACTCAAACCTGTCTTTCTTTTGAAGCAGAAAGGGGAAAAAAAAGGGGGGCACAGAGGGGGCAAACTTTAAACCAAAGGCGATTTCTTTTTTTTTTCTTTTATGAGCTGACATTAGCAGACGTGTGGCTGTACCATAGCCAGTCTAACTCCCAAGCAACATGTGCAGCTGTACAGGGTAAGCCTGCCTTGCTCCTCCCCATGCTCATATACCCATGCTTTCAGGCCCTGTTTAGGCGAAGGCTGCAGAGCATTTGTGTAGGCGTGCTAGGTAGTCATCTTGTTTGCCAGCAGGATCTTGCCCGGCCTCCCTGAGAGTGTCCAGTTTGTCCTGAGGAAGGCGTATCAGGAGCACATCCAGACGACTTTGCACGAAGATGAGTCTCTCTGCGTTGCTCAGACCCTGCTAACCTTTCCTGAGAAAAAGGAGCCACAGGCTTCCTGTTGGTTTTTAACAGTGGGATTGTGAAGGGTGAAGAATTGCAGAAGGTCCTTATGAGGCTGAGTGACTGGGCAATAAAATGACAGATGAAATTCAGTGTATATAAACATAAAGCGATGCATGTGGGGAAAAACAATCCTAGATTCATTATAAAATGACGGGCCCTGAGCTGACTATTACCACTAAGAAGTGAACCTTGAATTAAAACATCAGCTCAGGGCTCAGAAGCCACCAGAAAAAAAGGCAAATCAAATGTTAGGAAATGATTAGGAAAGGAATAGAAAGCAAAACAGAAATCACTTAATCACTCTCTATAGCCATGGTTCATCCACACTTCAAATAATGTGTGTTGTCCTGTCCCCTCATCTGAAAAAAACGATATAGTAAATTGGAAAAGGTTCAAAAAAGGGCGAAAAGGATGATCAAAGGTTTGCAATGACTCCCATGTGAGAAATGATTGAATGTGGAAAAGAGACAGATTGGGGAGTGGGGGTATGACAGTGATCTACAACAACACAACTGCTAAGGAGGGGTTGAGCAGGGATCGACTCTTCACTTTTCCAATCGGAGCACTAGTGGGGATGACATGGAGCTAGTAAGAGCCAGGTTAAAACTGACAGAAAGTGTTTCTTTCTGTTGTAGCATGGCAGTAACAGGGCTATGGAAATCCCTACCAGAGAATGTTGTGGATGCAAGAAATTTAGTGATTTCAAGGGTAGAGTGGACAAGAACTTAGAAGAGATTAATAGATTAGGGAATCAGGAAATAGGGACTAGAAAAAATACTGCCAGAGAAAAGAAAAACAAGAAAAACTAGAAAAAAAGATCTGGAGAGGAAGAGAATAGCAAAGGAAAAGGACAAGTGAAATGAGAGAAGATGCTGGGGAGACAGAACTGATCTGGAAAGGGACTACTCACACTTGCAAGCTGCATAAGAAGGGCTGCAAAATACACATGGAAAGTACAGGGGCACAGACCAAAGAAGATGTGAAGAAAAAGGGGATAAAGCCACAAAGGTACATACAGGTGGGAGTGAGGACCATCAGGACTGGAAACTGCTGGAGAAGAAAAAAAAAGTAAAGTAAAATGAGAGGGTAGAAGTACTCAGGGAAGTAAAGTGTGCTGTTTGTCTCCAAGAAGAGCGAGCTGTACGCTGGGGGCAGCAGAACCATACCACTTCAGGACAGTTCATTACTGCATCCTGGTTGTGCTGAGGCATTACACAGCTCATATAAAAATAAAGTGGAGGAACAACATCATAGACGTAAAACAGGGTCCACAAAACTCACAGGGCTGCCTGTGCAATCTTAATTTGGCCCTATTGTTCTTTACAGTCCAATTACTCAAGTATATCCTTTTCACAAAATTAACCTGCACATCTGTTTCCTCTGCCCTTGCCCAGGGCAGCTTCTGTCCCCTCTACATCTGAATAAGGCTGCTCTCTACTTTGCGCTGGCTTAACACCAGGAGAGAAGCCACAGAAGAGACAAGGACCTGTTCTCAGTGCCCATGTCCTCATACCCAAATGACAGAGCAATAATTACAGAGACAGTCCTTCTGAGTCCCCACAGGCATCCATAACTGCCGGCGACGGCGTCCCAGTCCAGTCTGAGCAGCACTCGGAGCTGTAAGGGAGTTGAACATGCTCAGTAAAAGTGGTTTTTTTGTGGGTTTTTTAAGGTTTTTTTAAGCAGACATATAAAAAGTGTTTTCTGAGCGCGTGGTAACTGAGTTTTTCAGAAGCTTCTTGCTTGTGCTCTATGGGGAGATTTTCATAGGCACAGCAAAAGTCATCTTCCAACAACTTACCAGCTCTCAAGTTCTTCACTCAGAAGGTAAGAAGCACAACAGCTATTTATAGAAAAGGCATTAGCATTGTTTTAACATGGATAAAACAGTATGTTTCTTCCAACTCTATTTTTTTTTAAAGAGACCGCTCCTTTGTGTTGAAGAAATGCATCTTTGAAAAAGTCCCAAACATTCAACCTGAGGCTTCTGGAATATATGAGAACTCTCAGTTCATGTAATTGCATTTTCATAAATTATAAGCAATCAAAATCAGGACATTACAATGTCAAATGCTGAGCAATTGTAATAAAAGGCCGTGCAATTGGTCCACATGTACCACAATTAACATCAACAACATTATGCCATTTTTTTTCTTATTTTGGAAAAAAGAAGTTTGAAAATAACTAAGGACACTGGAAAAGTGGAAAACATGAGTGCTATGTTATCAAGCATTATGTACTTCACTTCACATGGATATCTTTATTTTCTACAGCGTGCTTCAGGAATGCACATTAGGGTGTGAGATAGGGTCCTGGTGGATTCGGTGGAACTTTAATGTATGCTTAAGTGCTCCCTTAAACCGGATTGAGGCTTTTCCAACCCAGAAATCATATGCTAATACAAATCTCAATAGGCATGTTAATTTAACATTACCATTTGTATCCACACTCATTGAAGTGGGCAAATAAAGACTTAAAGACTGAGATAATTTAGGGTCAGCGTGGGCCATTAGATTATCTAGTCTAGTTTAGCAAAGAATAATCCACTTACTAAGGGTAACTGTCTTGTGAGGCCAGTAATTTGAGTTTGGCACAAGACTAAATTGGGTTTGGCTGAAACATCTTTTCCAGAAATGCATCGTGTCCTGATCTGAACACATAGACAGAAGGCCTCTCACCTTCCTTGGTAGTAAGTCCCTGTGACTACCTGGTCCATATTTCCTTCCAAGAGTTAGAACTCTTTCCTGCACCTATGGGTTTTTGTGAGGCCATTCCTTTTTGGGTTAGAGAGCCTTCAGTACTTGGCATTTTGATGGAGAGACTTACATACTGTCATTAAGTCACTTCTCAGTCTTCTGTTTGTTTGTTTTTCATGAGTGAAACATTTCAAGCTGTTTAAATGTCAATCTGTCATTTTCTCCAGTCTTTGATCCACACTTTTGGTGTGCTCACTCCATCTCAACAACTCAACATCCAAAACATTAAGTGAAGACTCCCATTCATGTGGCTTACTGTATTATAGATGACACTTCTTCAGAAATCCTTCTGATAAACCATTCTAGCAAAAGGTTTAGCTTTTATTTTTCTGAAAGAAAAGCCCTGCATACATAGCTAGTTCATGTTTGGCAACGAGCTTTGTCTTCCATTTCCTCTTTTGAGATGCTTGGGACTCTTTGTCTGAATTGCTCTACACTTTACAATGTAAAAATATAGTTTCTGGGAAAAGCCTCCTCTCCCTCTGCTGGTTCCACTCAAAACAGAATTAAACCAGAGTTAAATGGGAGCTTTCAAACCCCAGCATTTCCTGGGGGCCTGCTCTTTGCTATCAATCCATCATTTCTTTACAGCCCATTTTTAGATGCATTTGTTAGAAGTTATTCTCTGGCTACACCCTTCTTTATGTCATAAATCAGTTGCCTCTGGCCTGCCTGGACACTGCTCAATACTCGCAGTGCCATTCCTGCCAGCCCTCCCAAAATGCATCAGGCTGAGTCATACCTCAGCAAAAGGTCTCTAATTGCCCAATTTCATGTTATTTCTTTTCCATTAGAGAGCCAAAGTAGGGGTGACCATTTATGTTTTTGGGGTAATACATATTCTAAATAATGCCTCATTGCTGTTTTCTTCCTCTTCTACTTTCTTTCTGTTTTATTCATTACATGTGATTCTAAAAAGCAATTATTTAGCAGTGGTCTTTTAGTGTTAGAAAATGGGAGACATATTGATTGGTAGTTGCTCATGTGAAGTTGTTTAAATAGTACTTTAAAAGACATTAAGCAGCATTTCACATCAAAAACCACTCAGACACATGTAGTTGGAAAGATACTGACTAGACTCATATTTCCTGTATTAAAATACTTGTATAAAAATGTGTCCTTTTCTGATTTATCAAACAAGCAAATGACCCTCTGGAGAGTTTCTGGTTCAGACATGAATACCTAAACAAAATCTTAGCAAATCATTTGAACTTGCTAGAATTTTCCATATGAAGACCATTATAAATGTATCAATATTATGGTGTGTGCATATTCAATACATGCATGAAATCTGTATCACTACAGTGTTAGCTCTTGAGATGCATAAAATGCGTACAAGAACACCAAGAAGACATACAGAGAATATCAATTCCTTATTCACATTTGGTTTGCTACATGCTGACAAAATGTTTAGCTGAACTTATCTCCTCAGCTCAGCACCATAAATTTAAGCTTTAATTATAATTTAATTACAATTTAAGCTTTTTTCCTTTTAACATAATTCTTTTGCACATTTAGGGACAAGAAAACACTGGAGTGAGACCCACTGAGCAGATCTTAGCAGATAATTTGACCCATCTGTAGGATTTAGGAGTAGGTTGGAAGATGTCAAAATATTTTAAGCAATTTAAAAGTCATGTGTCTAATTCAGCCCTCAGATATAGATGCATAAAAAACTCTACCAGATGTTGAAAGGAAGATGGGGAATTGTGGCAGACATGGGAAAATCAGAGTGAAAAGAGAGAGGACAATGTATAGATTTTGGCTTAGACCAGGAATTCAGGTCCTGATCTGAAACCCAAGGGGGCTGATGGAAAGATTCCTAGTGTTCTCAAAGACTTTTGGCCAATATTTCCTAATATTAACTAAAAAACATTAGAGGCAGTGAGGCACTGAATTATCACAGGGGTAACAGCCACAGTGCCTGTTACAGATTAGAAGGATTCTTGCTTAGGCCTGAATGAAGCTGAGACACAGTGGTATGGACAATAAATGTGTGTGCGCACGTAAGTGAGTGCATATATATCTCTCTAAATGTGTTTAACATAGGCTTTACAGACTTACTCTCTGGCTTTTCCAGTTTGGATGAAGTTCATTTTCTGTCAATCGCCTCACCATCCCTTCCAATGAACTGCCATTGCTTTATTTTTTAGCTCTAATTTTATGTGGCCAGAGACTTTATTTCAGAAATGAAGCCTGGGAGAAGTGTGCTCCAGCCCTGCAAGCAGCCAGCCCCAAGTGAGGGTGATGGGCTTGGAGTGCTTCTGGTTCCTAGGCTGCCGAGGAGGAGCTCAATGCCTATTTAGGCAGAGGGGAGGAAAGCTGCCTGAACTGGTGGTACTACGACAACAAGCTGTGGCTTGTTTGGCTTCTCAGATGTGGGACCTCATAAACTGTGAAAGAAGAAAACAAAAGTCCCTGTATAGGATATAAAACCTCTGAAAAATAGTTCATGAGAAAGGAGAGGAGCTGGATTTCCCTTTCTACCACAGGAAAAGCCTAGCAAAAACCGAGGCCATGGAAGAACAGAAACTAAAGATTTATTCTCTCATATTGTCAAAGATTGGAAACTAAAGCTTAGTTATTAGGACAGTGAGATTTGAACAGATGTGGAAAAGAAAGGTTAATTAGGCACTAATGAAGGAGAGAAAGCTATGGCTGACTGGCAGACTGAGGGCTTGGCTGATGTATGTAGGAATGTCTCAGTGTTAGTCCTGCTAACAGAAACCTCTGAGTAAACTGAAATGCTTTTGGAGCAGGGGAAGAGGCTGGTCAGAGAATACAGCTGGGTCTGGTTACCCCTGAGGTACACAGCACCCAGTAATGCTGCGCTGTGATCACCAGCAGAGGTGCCTGAGAAATTCTGGAGATCGCTTGGTGAGGAATTCACCACGAGGTCCAAATGGGTCCAATACCAACCTTATAATAAGGCTGAGAGAGGGAGGAAAAATCTCCTAGTATATGTTCCCTGTGGTTTAAATTTTTATACTGTTAAAATTTTTCCATAATCCAAGTGTTTGAACATCGGTTGATTTTGGACATTTTTATGAAATATCTCTTTAAAAAGTGATTTATTTTAGGATAGTGAACCAGACAGCACAGGAAACAACTAGAGAAGCTGAAGGAGCAAAATTAGATGCTGTTACAGCACTACCTCCATGGCGAGACTCAGTGCAGAAGGAATTTCTGAATTCAGGGTGCCCCGTCCTGCCGTGGACAGAGCTCCCCCTCCGCTTTCAGCCCCTCTCAGTTCTCAAATGGAGCATAAAGGATTAAAGCCTGCTGCCATGGTTAACGACATGGAGGGGTTAAGGGGGCAAAAGGACTATATGGCTACCTGCAATTTGTCTAGCTTGGGGTTTGGGAGAGGATGGGGCTTCAGAGGCAAAGAAGAGACTCTCCCCTGGGGAGGCTTGTGACAACTTGTTTCTTCTTTGTGTGTGCGGCTCTTGCCAGTTCTTCCAATGGCAGCTTTGTAGCCATTGCATGGGCTTAACGGGATGTGCAGTCACAGCCTCTCACTGCCATCTTGCCCATCCCAGGCGCTGGGGGGCTTCGTGCCTCGCAGCACAGCCAGACCCCCTGCCAAGCGACGCCCGCCATGAGGAGAGGCTGCCTGTGCTGAGGGAGGAGGAAAAGCATGGAACAGCTTTTCTGATTGGCTGCCCAACACACAGGCCCACCTCCAGGGGGCCAGAGCAGCCAATCCAAGCTGTTGAGAGGTTCCCTACCGCATCTCTGGGCCTGTGGCAGTGCCTGCTGCCCTCTGTGCTGCCGAGGGGGGCTCAGGGGCAGAGCTCAGCGGTGTGAGCTGGGGCTGCTCTGGGGATGAGCAAAACTGGTCGGGACTGAGGTGTGTGAGGTGCGAAGGACAGATGGGGGTGGGGGGTGGGGGTGGAGGGTAGAAGGTAGAAGGCAGGGCAATGCCAGGCCCCAAAGAGCTGAAATCTCCTCGCAGTAAACTGAACAGAGAGCTTATTTCCCTGTGCACGCCTTCTGGGAGGATTCAGAAATGAGATGACAGGCTGCACGTCACACTTCTGTCTCGCTTAATCTCTCTCCGGCTCAGGAATTTGCCTCATGGCTTGTGCAGCTTTCTCAAGTCAGTGTTACAAGTTCAGCTGTGTGGTAACATGGGGGAAGGGGGCAGGTTGTCACACTTCATTCAATCAGTTAGTTTTTGCTCTCCAAACAAAGGTAGCCTTGCTTTGTTACCTTGTGTTGAAACTGACTTTTAACAGATGCAGCTGAATCAAACCTAACCCATACACAAGTCAGGTGGGATTGTTGTTTCTCTTCCTTCAGGTTGCAGGGGCATGGAGATTCTCTCTTGTAGTGTTGGAGCTGCAATAAACTCACAGCAATTTGTGGCAGTTAACAGCAGTAGAAACCATCCCCCCCATCAACATGGGTCTCTTATGACGGGACTCACATCTCAAGCTTGTTTGGTAAGTGCCTATCCCATCACAACAGGACTAAATACACAGATTGTGCTGGGACTGTTTCCCACATTTGTGTAGGGACACTGTTAGCGCTTTTGCAGATCTCTGGTTCCTACAAGAGTCCACCTTGGGTTAGCTAGGAAAATAGTGCCAGGAATTACGTATATTTTTCTAGCCAGTAATGAAAAGTATTCCCTTATGGACCCTTGGATTTCTAGACCTCTGTGAAGGCAAGGCTCATCAGCCAATTCTGGAACAACTGTTAACCACAGGATTTTGTTCAGACTATTTGTAACGGAGAGGCATTGTAGGATGAATATCATATTAAGCACCTCCGTGCAAAAGAGTGTCTTTAGTAATTGTTAGTGCTAGCATGTGAAAAGCTTAGGTGAAATATTCTGTGGTTCTGCATCAGATATGGGTGTTGCTAGATCTGCTCCACAAACTAATACCTGATTATAATGATCAGCGCAGTGATCTCCAGTGTGCTGTTTTGCTCTGTTACTGAAACATGAGCACATCTAAGTTCATGCGGGTGTATGTCTATCCATGTACTTCTGAAAGTGGGGGAATTAACTCCATTTCATAGGAAGGGCCAATTTCTTTCACTTAATGCCCATCAAGAGTTTGTCTGACTCTGCAGCATGAGAACTCCAGAATTATGCCCTGTAATTCAGGAACTTAAAGGTTTTTAAACACCCAAATGTTTCATTGTTGCCTTTGTTGTTCCATATTTGTCTTCCCTTATGTATCTCAGTGCTTTTTTTTTTTAGTTAAAATGTATGCTGTGGTGGCCTGGCATGAAGTATGTAGACTGTATCTGTGTATGGGGTAAGCTAGTAGAAGCTACTCCAGAGTCTCCCTTTCGGTGAGAGGGCTTTGCAACATGAACATAAATCTTTGAAGTATGTGTTGAGCCAGCTGCTACATCATTTAAAAATAGTCAGGTTGGTGCCAACAAGACAGATCACTCAACTTGGGGGCCATAAACAGAAATCAAAGGCATGCATTAGCAATGCCCCAGTGTTTGTATGGTTCCACAACGAACCCTCTGCCCCTTCTAGCACGTATGTGGTGGTGTTGCAGAAAAGTCTGCTGTCACTTCTATAATGCATCAATGTCACCCAGCATGGGAAGGTGCCGTATGTTGGTGGCTGTATGAAGGTGGAAACCATTTTCTAACTTTTTGTGTTCGATTGCAGTCAGTTTTCTCAACTTCACAATAAAGGTGAGGTTTTAAGAGTTCTTGTTCTTACGTCCCCAGCAGCTTGGGTGACATGCCATTTTGGTATTAAATATTTTTAAAGGGTCAAAACTTCTGAAGTGGTCAAAAGGAAAAGAAACAAGGTCAAAAGTTTAAGCCATGATACACGGTAGGCAAGGAGAACTCATATTTTAAGCAGTCTAGACAGCATATTAGCAGAGAAAGCTTACTGTGTTATACTTTCTTCATGGGAGTTTTCCATAAACTGCAAAAAAATATTAGGAATGCAGCATAAGCAAAGCTTTGCCTTTTCCTGTTGAGAATAAACTGTTGTGCAGTTTATGTTCAAAGAGCATGGCACCCATACACACTTAATTCAGGTAAAAAGGCCACAGGGCCTTAGGGGAAAAGATGCAAAAACAAAGCTCATTTAAGATGATTTTTCCCCCTCGAAAAAAAAGTAATTTACGTATCTGTCTAGAGACAGGTATAACATAGCCATTTGTGCTTTATAGCAGATTTAGGAGGCAACTGCAGTGTTTGGGCACCTGTGTTTTTTATGTTCACATGTATGTATTTTCTTGTTTGCAGAATGAAAAATATGCAGTCTTGATTCATTTACTTTGCTCGGCTTGTTTCAAGCTTTTTTTTCTCACTGAATAAAAAGCGAAGTATGTGGCATTTTCAGTCCATAAATCTTGCTTGCTGTGGACTAAGTTCTGCTCACAGATCTTATTTAGAGTAAGTTAATGAGGCCAACATGTACCCCAGGGCAGAATTTGGAACTCTGAGGCTACCTGGGTAAAGCCTCCTAAGTGGAAGGATGGTTAAAGCTCTGGCTTGGGACTTGACAGACTGGGGTTCAGTTTGGTTCAGCTCAGCTCTGTGATGTGACCTGTGAGCTCTTAGGGGAGGTTGCTTACACCCTTTCAGGCTCCATGGCTGTGCTCCACAATGGTCCTGGATTGCAACACTTGCACTCTTTCTTTCCTCTGTTTTTGTGCTAAAAGGTTGCACCCTCATCTGCCCCTTTGCATCGCTACAGAAGTGGAAACAACTGTTATTTTGGTCTGATATGAATGCCAGTTTTTGTGGCAGGGACCACTTTTTCATTTGATTCCTTTGTACATGACAGTAAAATTGTCTGAAATGTTCTGTCAACATCAGTGCCATCAAAAAATCTGGTTACTGATGTACCGTACAGGTAACATCTATTAGCTCTCATCAAGGAATTCTTGCCGAAACTCACTAGAGAAATCCTGCTCTTACCCTCTAAGGTTACCTGCAGTTACTTAACTAAAAAGCAGGGCACCAAAATAGCTGCCCACATGGGAGCATATCTAAAACATGACTGTCAAGACATTTTTATGCAAAACGCCTCAGCTATTCTAGGTCTGTCGTTCACTGGGACAGACTGACAGTCTAAATTGTGAACATGTTCATAGTCCTCACGAAGAAGAACCCCTGTCTGGACTCTGAGCTACAAACCACCACCATCAGTTATGGTTTCCAAGGAACACAGTATTCTTTAGAAATAATTTCTGAAATTTAGATCAGGAGTTTAAAATATTGCAGCAGGAGTTTCAAAAGCCATCTTTGGAAGCTGTGTTGGGCCAACGCAGAGCAGCTTTGTAAAGCCCGCCATAAGTACTTTGAGTCATGTTGCCCACTTACCTGTAGGTGTTTATGTATACTGAGCATTTTGCTTATTCTTGTATGTATGCAACCACTGTAAGGTTATCAGGTTCAGTTTGATAGTGGCTGGATTTGTATCTTGTAAAAGTGAGGCCATGAAAGTAAAGAACAGGGAGAAAAATTGAGTGGGACTGAGAAAGAGGAAGGCAGGAAGATTGGGGAAAAACCAAATGTGGGAGCTATGTAAAAGAGCAACATGGGGATAGAGAAAAACTATTCATAACAAATATTATCTATATGAAGTATATAACAGTCCAGCTAGCTCCAGCCTTATGACACATACCTGTTCTTATACAAATGTTATGATATTGCAAAAGGGTTTCAAATCTGAATGATCTGTTCTTATTGCTTCTATCCTTGTGTGGTCTTGAAGCATCACTGAACAAGGACCAAGAGATAGCAGAGCGAGCAGCTGTTCTCTGCCAAGAAGATAGCTGGGATTTGAATGCCAAGTGGGATTATAGTGTACAGTGGCCCTTACAACAAAGTCAAGGTGCTGAAGGTCTGTTTGTGGGCTGGCAGGCTGAGTGCCTGCCATCTTAGAAGGAAAAGTGAACTTTTCTTCACAAGAGAGTAAGGATGTCTGAACATCTAGCAAGGTAAGCTGAGGAAATTCACATAGAACAGAAAGCTCACTGTGAAGATGAGATGAGAGAGGTTTTCTAGCAATGTGCAGTGATGAGTCATTGCAACTTCTATTAATATAATTGGCACGTATGTAAAAAAATTCACATGTGCTCCTCTGAAAAGTTAGCTCATGAGGTCAGTCAGCAATAATAAACCAAGAAGAAATGCAGTTTCATAAAAACAGTGAGCCATAGCATTATTTTCTAGGCATTTGAGAAAGAAAAGGAGCAACCTGGTCATTTGCAGTGGAACAAATGACTGTGTATTTCATAAATTGTCTTTTTGCTCTGTACAGGTATGTTTCATGCACTTCAGGAACCTCATTCATTTGCATGTGGTTTCATAGAAAAGTTTGCTGAATAAATCAGTGCATTCTCTGTTTGCTTAAGGACAGCATATGGTGTGTAGATATATGGCCAGATCTGGGAATGTAAATCAGCACAGCCCCCTGGAGATCTGTGAAGCTTCATTATGTTTTACCTGTTGAGGATCTGACCATGTATAACAGGAGCCCTTTCATGTTTCAGGTAGTGTCCCACCCCCATAAAAGCCTGAAACCTGTTGCCTATTATGCCCTTAGCCACCCATTCATAGTTCAGGCACCCTTGAGTCCAACATTGTACAAGAAGGAACCTGTGTTCTCTGAACAAAAGCTTCTGCTGCTCTTAGGGTGGAACTTTCCAGGCTTATGGGTTATCCTAATAAAACCCAGGAATGTTTTAAAGGCAGTAGCATTAGAGACCACCAACTATTTTATTGTTTTAGTCTAAAATTCTATTATACCTGAGATTGACTCTGTAGCTGTTTCTTTTAGCAGGCTCAGAAAAGCAGAAAGGCTGAATTTTTACAAGAGCATGAATGCATTATTTTAGATTGCATGAGTCTGGATATTTACACACAACTCTATAATAAGCATGTGAGAAAATAAACTGGAATTGGTCCCTTCACATCTCCCTTCTAACGCAGAATGCAGAAGAAACAGTATAAAAAAAAGAGCACCAAATCTTGCCTGTTCAGTATGGCTGTCATTCCTTTTCTAGATGTTTGTCTGTCCCGGCCTCATCAGTGTAATGTGAGCAAAACATATATACGTGAAATATGTCAAAACATATATTTGCCCTCATAATATTCTCATGAAATTAGGTCACAGTTAATAAGCAAACAGGGAATTTTATAAGTTGAAAACTGAATCACCAAAACCTGAAAACTGAAAAACGGAGTCACCTCAAAATAGTTCAGAGCACAATTTCTGTGACATAAGTGGACTAACTCACTGTATCTGATGTATCTGGGCTTCCCACGCCCAAGGCTGTGTGAGAAGGTATCAGGTAATGAATCGAGTTCTCTTGAGAGTCAAACCAATACCGTGCACACAAACCATCATTTATTTTAACACTTGCCCTACTAAAGATAACAAAGCAGATGATGTGAAAGCAAGACATGCTCCATAGTAAATGAAAGTGGCTAGTGGCTGTTGTCCTGGGCACGCGGATTTTAATTTTTGGAAAAGCTGATGACAGGCTGCTTATGGTACCCCAAATTAGATTCAGTGATGCAAATGTCCCATCCAGGTTCCTAGATGGTCATATGGTTATGCAGAACCTCCTTCAGTAGCCATTCCTTTGGCAATTAATTATAGCTTTGTTGGTTGCTATGTTAATATTTCTGTCATGAAGTACTGGCTGTGGAGGATGTGAATATATAATGCAGATTTTCAGAGGTGAGGATTTAATTATGCAAGTATTGCCTGCCTTCTCAAAAGAGCAATGTCTGACTGTCTCTCTCAATATGGGGTGATATAAGTAATTCAGGAGATCTGAGCCTAGTCATAAAACTCGCTGTAGCCCTGACACTTGAGACATAGGGCCAGGTTGTCAAACTCTCAGACAAAGAACAGTTGTTCAAAATACTCTGAGGGAACCTGCATCTCTGCCTGTCAATGTCTGCCGCAGTGTATGTGGTAGCGTAATTTGCACCTATAAATCCCAGTAAATATTGGTACTGCCTGCCGATAGTGAAGGTTATAGGAACTGATCTGAAAGAAGGCCTACAAAGCTGGCTCCTTGCCTTACTAGTTTAGAGGAAAATTCCTTCCAATTTGGCTATTTTAAACTTATACTTCAAGTGACAGAAACACAGAAATTAAAAGTGTTTGGTACATTTTGGCCTTATCTTAAGGTAGTTCGATTTAAATTAAAATGTGATACTCGACATGGGATTACCTCTTAAAATGTCCTTGTTTGATTCCCTCTCTAAATAAGAGGGGAGAAGAACAGACACAAAGAAACAGTGATCAAGATCTAGAGATTTAAAAATCGGCTGCTGCTCTTAGTCTAATGTATTCCCTGATCTACCCACACATTCATTCTCTTGCTCACACACAGACAGAATTAATTCATCCCAAGATGCAATTGTGCATCTGTTTTATATATTTGACTAGTCACTTCAGAAATATTTTTAACTTGTGGGGAGCATTTACAAGTGTAAGAGCAGGAAAGGTGACAAATAAAGGTGAGAGTATACATTTGCCAGACAAGAATAATGAGACATAATAACTATGGACAAAAATCTACTCTGTGATCCATCCTATACGTAATCCCCGGTAGGGATTCAGTGATTTCACCTGGAAAGTATTGAGAGGTTATAAGGAAATCCTGCCTGTTAATAGAAGGCATAGGTAGGAGCCAGGTCGTCTACATCCGCGTCTACAGTAGCACAAATTTCTCCTGTTTGGTTTGAAGGTAATCTCAAGCTGTCGGTTAAATCGGGCCAGCTGCTATTAGCTGCTCATCCAAACCAGCACATGACAATATGAAGCAATAGATAGGAATGCACAAGGCAGGATAAAGTCTAAATAAAGGACCCTGTCACCTTCCAGACAAACCCCTTGTTTCCTCGGGTGAACTTTTGCCTCATTCCTACTCATGAATTCTTAATCTTCCTACTAAAAAGCAAAGACGTTGTCCCCTCTCTGACAGCAGTTGGGTCTTGAACAGGTTTGCTGACTTAATTGGCCCTCACACAAATGCAAGCTGAAGATCTATCTCTGTTCTGAGCCCCTGCTTCTTTCCAGGTTACTTAAGCTGACAGGGATTTCTCCTTCCTTCTAACCTGAGGATCCCTACTGACAGGGCTGCAGATGAGGAGAGGAGGCTGACCACAAAATGCTGAAAAGTGAACCACCTCCGGCTTCCTTCAAATCCTTTTCCAAGTCCCAAAGGAATGCATTCAGGAGGCCAAATGTCTCAGGAAGCAGCTGCCACACTAAATACTTCTAGCTGGGGATCGGTCCTGAGATGGTGGGAAAGTTGAATTGATTTGGAAAATGTTAGTGAAATTGCCTTCAAAACCAGCTTAGCAGAGAGCTGCCACTCAGCTCATGTTTCAGTGGCATAGAGGAGATAAGAAACCCCCCTCACAGTGCGGAGGCAAGGAGCTTTTAGCACTTGATATGTCAAATCTTGTGTAGGGTAAATAAGCAAAATTGCAGTGCTTCATTGGTTTGGAACTGGGGTGGGTTTTTTTGTCCTCCTGAAGGATGATAGTCCATTTTGTGCAGTATACCCAAGGGGTGCAACATCAGGAATAGACGTCTACAGTCATGCATTTGAGAATTGCGGTGTTAGAGCGGGATTTAAATCATGCTGTAGTCTCTGAGATTGTGTTCTGGTACCACTTCAGGAGCAAGGCTGCAGCCCAACATGGAGTGTGTGTGTGTTCACTGCAAGGGAAGAAAAGCTGATTGCATTAGGGACTTGCTTTACTTCGTATGTCCAGAGACCTTGGTTAGTGCAAGTGCAAAGGCTGGGCTGCAAATGGCAGAAAAAGCCTTGATTCAGCATATTTATATGCAAACTTATCAACTGTGACTAGTTTATTCTCCAGTTACCAGAGTTTTGGGGGAAATAAGATCTATCCTTTGCTCTTTGCTTTTGTTGGGATAGATGATATAATTTAGGAGGATTTTTTTTTTTTTAACATAAATTCTTGTAAAAAGAGTGCTTCTCTGTTGTACAGAGAAACTCCAACAAAGCTTTCTGGGGGGGGACGAAACCATCCCAGATTTTGATTCTCCTAATCCCTGAAGTGTTTGGGGAGAGTGGAACAGACCTGCTGTTTGCAGAGCATGAGAGCTTGCTACTTTGCAGAGTGTTGCAGGCAAGACCGACCTCTGCAGGACAAAGTGAAACAAGTCTAAGGAAAACTAGAGTGAATGAAACTGTGGCTTGCAGTAGGAGCAATAAAAAGTTAAGTGTTCTCCCATCTTCTGAGGAAAGTCTTTCCTCTCTCCCTGTTTTCTTCAGTCATACTCATAGTGTATGTTTACAGACAGGGGCAGGTGAAATTTTTGTGTGAGCTCCGGCCCTCCTCAAAGAGGGTTTCATTTGCTCCCATGGATGCACAGAATGGTTGTGAAGTGTAACAAGCTCTTCTCACTGGTTTTATTCAGGGTGAAAAGCTCCTTGAAAAGCAGTTGTTGGGCCCTAAGACAGACCACGCTTTGCTATGAATTTGAAAGGTTACATGATGGTGAAACCCAGCCTCAAACTGAAAAAGGTATTAATGTTTTTTGAAGCCTCCTTGAAAATGGAATTTCCAGGCCCCCAAACCTGAGGTGGGGGAAAGGGGGTGGGTGATTGTGTGTCAGACTGGGAAGTGTTTCTCCTCCTACAGGCTGAAACTTAGTTCAAGTTTTTTTTTTTTAATTCTCTCCTCTTTTTATTTTTTTTTAAAGGGTCCTGGATCAAAAAGTTACCTTGACTGCTTTAATGGCTGTTCTGGTTCTTTTCCTTCTAATTACTTGCCAGTGCCAGAGTGAGTTGTTCTTGTAGAGTCAGCACTGCAGATTCTTTGGAGACCCCAAAACAGTTGAATAAAAGCTAGTAAAGCTAACAAGTTGCTCAGTGAGCAGTGGAGCTTAGGAAGCCAGGCTTCCTGTGCCTCTCCAGTGTGGATGCTTCGGAGTCTAATAACATCAGTGTCCCTGAAGTGGTTGCACATGTGGGTTCTCTGATGGCTGATAAGTGGTGAGCTCACACTGTGGTTTTTCTCCTCTGAGGAGCTCCTGACTTCGATCTCTCCCATTTTCTGATGTTTATTTAAGAAGTAGGAACTCAATGTATTTGAGTCCTCAGCCCTGCTGTCAAGTTTGGTTGCGATTGCCAGACAGATTTAAGAGCTATACAGGGAGAGGGAGGGAACTGCAAAGACTGATGAACGCATGTGCCTGCACACGCATGAACACATGGAGTAGTTTGGTGACCCTTTAAGCTAGACATTGAAAAATGCAGCACCCTTCTCCCTCTGTGCTCACTGCAGGCTGTCCATTGCTCCTCTCTGAGTGTTCTTGGCACAGGCGTTTACACAGCTGGGTGGTGAACTGATCACACTTTAAAACGTGTGAGTGATTGGGTTTGGGTTAGTAAGACTGCACGGCTTATCTTTTTTCAGCCAGCACCATTCCTTCATCTAATTTGCTGCAAGGCTGTACAAACACTTCCTGCAGAGGCAGGAGTGGGTGGCCAGGAGGAGTGGGTTGAGGGGGTGCAGGTATTTTTTGCTTTACACTGGCAGCACCTGCTTTAAATCCACACTGAACTATAGCCATGGACACATGAGAGCACAACCCTCCTTTCTTAAGGAAATAAAGCTAAAATTATCTATATAAAAAGTGGTGGGTTTGATACCTAGCAAAGGAAGAATAAATATAAAAACCAATGGTCAAAACATGAAGATTTGTTTTTCAAGCCACCCTAATTTACACAAAGAGAGATTTCTTTTTGCAAGAATAATGAAGGGGTCAGACAGAGCAAAGAGGTTTTGCAACTACATTGAGCTCTCAAATGTAGAGCCAAGCATGAGAATTTTAACAAAAAATTCAAATTACCATGTAGAAAATAGCAGCGGGGAAGTCATGGCAAAGAATAAAGTAGTCCTGAGGAGATAATCACACCACAATCATTGCCTAAGGATGCTTAAAACTCCATCACTTGGACTCTTAAAGTTGGTACTGGATACTGTTCCACGGAAGAGGTAGTGTTTCTATGAACACCTAACAGCTTTACTATATGTCCAACTTGCTTTCCAGCTTGTGCGCCCTTCTCATTTTTTTAAAACAGCAAAATAGCATTACTGAAATTACATCCGAGATCTAGGCGAATTGCATGTCTGCACAGGGGAGTGTCAGGTGAAAGTTCTGTGCTTGTGTTATGCAGGAGACCTGATTTGGTTATCACAATGATTCCTTATGGCCTAAAAATCTGTTAATGTGTCATTACCTGGGCTTTGGCTACTGAAAAACAGGTTATTGTTGAAATGGAGTTTTTGAGAGCTGGTTTCTAAGTGCTGGAAAGTTCTTGGTTTTCAGATGTATTTTTTATGTGGTTCTTTCTCTTTGGCATTGAGAAACATAGCCTTGGTTCCTGCTTCTGTTGTGATGGACTGGTAATCTTCAATTCTGTTCCCACTGATGTTTTTTTCAGAGCCACATCTGGTAACAAAGACACTCTGATTCTGATTTGTTTCTGGACCTCTGTGGGGTTTCAGGACTTGCTTCTTGACTGGCCAGGAAGGACTTAAGACCCTGCTATTATTTATTGTTCACTCTCCCCATTACTGTCTGTTCTTGTCCTTATTCCTACCATTGTTGAAGCTGCACAAACCCAGAAGACAACAGGCTCTCTTCCCCAAAGTATTGGTTGTTTCCACTTCATGTTATATTCCTGTTACATCCATCAGCATACTGCTTTCAGTCTCCCAGCTCTGCACTATGCTATGGGATGTGGCTAAGGAAGAGCTTACGCTCAAAGTACTATTTTGGGAAGAAGTGTTACTTCAGGTAGAAAAAATTACAAACTATGAACACACGGATTTCCCCCTCCTTAGACAGTGTAACTGGAATTGCTGTTGGGCAAGCTGTTCTGGAGTTAGAGATCAGGAAACCTGACAATGTCATGGTTGGTAATCATCTGACAACTGGCCACTGTTCTGCTTAGTGCCAACTGGCAAACGCCTGCCATAACCAATGCAATGGAAAAGCACAGCAATGCAATGTCCACCAATACCTACATTATTCCTCATTTATCTGCTTTAGCCTTTTACTGAAAATTTAATTATGGTCTTAATTACTCTTCTGTAGTCTATGTGCTGCAGAAATACATTGGAATTGATTAAAATGCCTATATTTTTTGCCCAAGGCAAAGTACTTAAGTGATTGATTTGAAGCAGGATTTTGTTTCGATTATACCATGGTCACTGGGCTCTTGAGCTACTTCAGTTCCCTGCTTGCTTCCAGGAGGCTTTCTTTTTGAATAAGCTCAGCCTCTGCTCCTCAGCATCTGGCTTCCAGCTCTCCAGTATTTTAATCCCAATCCCTTTCATATGCAAACCCAGATTACAGGAGTTTGTTGCAGCTCCAGATAAGTAGTAGCTGGATTTTTCTCCCCCAGTTGCCAGAACTGCCACAGTCCATCACAGGAAACATAGTCCAGTTATGCATTGCAACCTACAGGGCCTTGAGGTACTTGGCCTGCAGCCCCTATTTTGGTGACTCATGTGTGCAGAAATGAATATTGACCAAAGGTAAATATCCCAGGCTCCCAAGAGGAAAATAAAATTGTGTCTGCAAAGTTGATTACAGCAATGGATGTTTTCTTTGCTGAAGACATTGCATTTTTGCTATTCCACCAGAAAGTCTGAACCAGCACTAGTTAAACATGAGGGGTGGGTTTCATTTGTCCAAATGGAAGTGCCTACAGTGTAGCCCTCCACACTGTGCTAATATTTGGCATTTCTTTATAGTCCATGGAGAGAAAGGCACATGGAGTGTGTGATTTATCTTATTGAGGATGTCTGAAGAAATTCAAATGAACTAGACGTGGAATGGTGTAGTTCATCTTCTTTCTCTCCAGTGATTAAGGGGAGCATAAAGTAATTACAAAACAAACCTTTAAGTGAAAAATCCTAACTTCTTTTATCTCTCTAATCCCTCAGAGAAATAAGATGTCAGGATGCCTGCAAATTTGTTGGTTATTACATTTTTTTCATCCTGTCCAGGCTGAGCACCTACTGGTCATGAACATCTTAGGGTGATTCTAACAATCAGGTATTGCAGCTGTGACGTTATTACCATAAACCACAGCTCAGAAATACCTCCAGATTAGCTGAAATGTGCTTTCCATCAACACCAGGTAGGGACATGTCCCTTTCCCTCCCTTTTTGTTTGCAGGGAGGGGGAAGGGAAGCAAACCATGCCTTTTGCAACTCAAAACTTAACAGTCTCCACTTGTATAAGAGTTCCCATATGACTTTCTTACAGTACAGTGGGATCTTATGGAACAGAGGATCTTGTTTCACACACATCTGTCTTTTCGAACCCACATCATCGCAACAGCAAACACTTGGGTTTTAGTGACCTCCTGTGCCAATACTTGTGTCTCATTGGGAGGGGGAAGGATTTTCCTCACTTGGCAGGTGAACATCTAGATTGTGTCTTGTATTCTGTCTTCTCAGAGCCAAGGTCTGCAGAACATGCATTATGAAGGCAGCAGTCTTAAGGCCTCAGGAGAATGAGCCAATGTTATTAAACCTGTGCTTTTTTCCTTTGCAACAGTGTTTTTCAGCCTGTGGTCTGTGTACCTCCAGGAGTCTGTAGAATAATCCCAAGAGGTCCATGAAAAACAACTAACAGAAGCAAACTGACTGTCAGTTCGTTTAAATTCTCCATACAATAATACATACCTCTTTTGGAGAAAAAAAATAGGGGGCTTGTAAATTGAAAACTGTTGAAAACTGCAGGTCTGTAATGTTACAAGGAGTAATTTTTCTAAACGCTTAGATGCGTGAAGGGTCAGAGGGTGAATTATTCTACCTTGGTGATTAACACAATCACCTGGGCAACATCAGCTGCTCCAATAAGCATTTAATTATTTTCTACAAACAGGAGAGACTGAAAAAGACCTACCTCCACATATCCTATAATGCAGTAATTAGGAAAATCTCTAGGAAGGTGAGAGGCTTAAATGGGGCAGGAAAAAATGTGAAGCTTAGCACATCTGTGGGGAAAGTTCCCACCTTCTTTATACTGGATATATAAAAGCAACACCTTTCCACACATCTTTCTTCTTGACGTTTTGTGCTGTGTGGGATCTGGTAAATGTTGCCTTGTGGCTGAACGGTTGGAGTTGTTGTACATGTGCTCAGTGCTGGAGTGGCTGTACACATGTCCAGCAACAAGAGACTGTAAGGGTGGTAATCTACATGTATAGGCTCAAGTAGCCCTGTATCTAGGGTGCCGAAGATCTGTGTTTGTGAGTCGGGCACCAAAAGATGCTTTATGATTAAGCCTTTTGTGATTCACCCAAGTGAATCACACAGGAGGTCCTTGGTAGAGAAGGGATGTGAGCCCGTTTTGCCAAATATGAGGCCAGTACCTTAACCACAGGGCTGTGATGTCTCTATTAACACAAGAGAGGCAGTGACCAGATTAAGGGTAAGCAAGAGAAGTTTTCTTCCCCACAGAAAGTTTTAAAAGGGAACCAGTAACATGGGAGTGCTACCAACAAGCAAGTAGTGCCAAGGCGTAGAGCACAACGACCTGGGTTGGTTGCGCAAAGTACAGAGGTGGTACAGAAAGGAATGTAAAGTTAGATTTACAAATCCTTGGAGGGTTTACAAAGAGGGTTACTGCTATTCCATGAGGTGCTTCCTGTTCGATTTCCACATGGAGTTCATAGCATCCTAATGAGAGGCAAAGATGGGTTCATGCTTCTAGTAGAAACAATATTTGGTTTTAAAAAATGGATCAACTTCAAGGATGAACAGCTTCTTGTTCCTTGAAAGAGCTGTAACTGAAATCAAGACAATCTACTACCCCCCAAGGGCTTTGCCATACTGTTCAGACATCCTGAGGAACCGTAATTGGATTTTTACCATAAACAAGCATTGAGAAACATGTTTCTTATTTAGGTTGGTTCATGTGTTCATGTCCTTTTTTGTCTCCCTGTTAGTCAACAGATTTTCTGTTGACACAAGTGGGAACAGGAAGCAAATATTTCAAGTGGGGAAGGGCAAACCTCCTGAAGTTCACAGAACTCAAAACTATTAACCTATTTGGGGATTTAGAAAACAAAATGTTTACCTTCACAAACTTGTTTTGCCTGTAATTTAAACTCATTTTCTCTCCCATGCCATTTAAGGAGATCACATTTCAAAAACAAACAGATTTTCTAGGGAGCCAATTCATGTATTAAAGAAGGCTGACAAAAACAAAGCAGCCACAAATCAGTCCTCTGTAAAGGATTTGACTATGTCCCCTCGTCAGACTTCCTAACGTTTCCTCTATTGGAAATTATTTTATATTTTTACGTTACATTAATTATTAAATTATAGGTTATATACATTTAATACTAAACATTAAATAATTATGTTTGTATTTATACATTTGTTGTTTGTGGTTTTTTTTATTTCATTTATTATATCTATTGAAGCCTTTGCTTGTTGCTTTCCCATTTTATTTGTTCAGTCTCTGTCAACTCCTTGTGCCCATAGGTGTGTGTGTGTTTTGCATTTTCTAGTGCAAGGTTATACTCTGTTTAGAAAACATGAATCCAATAATGTGGAAAAGAACTTTCAAACCTAATTTATTGGCATTGTCAAAGAATTTGGAAAATTTCTAACTTTAAGGTAAAGACAGCTCAGAAAGCAAATGTTTAATATGCTAAAGCTTGGATGATGGTGAGTTATTCTTCAGACTCACCTTTCTTGTCTGTCTCATTTTGATGCTTAAAACTGAGTCAATTTTGCAGGCAGGGCTCTGTGAACATGAGTGAATAAGATTCCTGTTTGTATTACAGTAACAAGCTGTTAATGACATGGAGATTTTCTTTTTTGAGTCATGAGGTACTGAAGGGAAGAGCAAAAATTGAGCTTTCAGTTTTGACTTTCCATGTTCTGACAGTTGTGTATTTGATTTCTCAACATTATGGTTATCTGCTAACCCAGAAAGATGATAATGAGGCTTCAGAAGCACAGTGAGAAGATTGGTTTGTACCGTGGTCCCTGAAAGTAAATAGTGTGAAAACAATTTGGCTGTGGTGGCTTGAATTGAAATACTTTTATATTTATTGAAGAAGAGGAATATTTCTAAATCTTCTAATTTTTTCACCTACATGCAGTATTTTTGTGTTTGTTGTGGCTTCTACAGAGTTACATTTTATTCTTTTATCTATTCAGAAAGTGTTTGAGCATATGAATAGCAAAAACCAGAAGGGTGGGTGGTTTCTGAATGCAATTGCTGAAGAGCCAGACCCAAGCCCTGTGGAAATCTGGGTCCATGTGGATTCATGTGGGTGAATTGTCCATGTGGAAAAAAAATCCACATCGTGGGTATATTCTCACCCCATCTACATGAAAAGTAGGTCTGGATTCACAGTGGGTTTGAGTCAAAACCTCATGAAATCATTCTGAGCTTTCCCTTTGACTCCAGTTGTCTTTGGCTCGGGTTCAGTGAATGGGGAGCCAGTTGACTTGTATTTCTGACCCCAACTTATTTTTATTTATTATGAGTGGACACCAGCTGCTTCTTTGTTGTCTAAAATATACTGTCTGCCCTTGAACTTCGACATTTTCCTTCCATGAGGATGATTTAGACTTTGTCCATGGTTTGCCAAACCAGCAGGCTACATCATACTTTTGGACTTCTGATGGACCATGAGTGGCTAATCCCCCACCTACCTTTGGAGAGATACATAAAGTAAAATATGAAAAACGTATACAAGGCTGTATAAAATAGAGGTATTGATCAACAGGGCCACAGTTTGTGTGATTACCTTTGCTGATATGTTCAATTAACAGTCTTGTCAAGGAGAACCTGGGTTTGGTCACTCAACCTTACTTCATTTAAGTTGATAGTCCTCGGTATCCAACAGTGGGATAAACCAGATTCCTTCACTTTGTTTGTTTTGGCCTACCGTGTCTCTTTATGAGGAAAATGGTCAAAGTAAAGTGCTTCCTCTGTGTATTTTGACAGGAAACAGTACTAATATGCTTTCCTTTTGTCGTATGCCTTGCTCTTTTCTCCCGGTGTTGTTTAAATATTTTCAGTCCAATGACATATTTATTAACCCACCACTCTCTGCATGGGGTAAGACTTTGATTGGCCCATCTGTAAAGACTCTCGGTTAAGGTGGTTTTTTCAACGAGAGTTAATAATATTACTACAATTCACGTAAAACTCTGAGACAATCTCTTTAAAAATGGAGCACATTTATCTAAAACAGCTGGTTAAGAGAGCATGAGGGCCCAGCTAGAGTCGGCAAGGTCGGGGGTCAGGGTTAACACCAATCTCTGTGGAACTTTGAAGCTGACATTTTACAGATTATATGTGTCTCAGTGCACAGTGGGCATGGCATATAAATTGGTCTTAGAGGCCCCTATTTGTTCTCTGCATTTTTATGAGCCCACAGAGTTGTTCTTTGAAGCAGCACACACAGAAAATAAAAACTCATTTTAATGTTGTGGAACTATTTGCAGTAAATCATGTTAACATCCTGGCTTTTCTTTAGAGAGATTCAGTGTGTTTTTCCATGTTCTTGGGTGCTGTGATCGCCTCTGATTTAATCCTGTATTTTTCCTTTTAATCTCACTTCATACATCTTGTCTTCTCTCCTGTTCCCCACTTTGGTATTTGCACAGTTATCCTGTATGCCTGGCTGATTTTAAGCTAGCAAGGACACCTTCATTTTGCTTCATGCAGTGACTTAGCTATTGTAAGTGCTTACTCTCTCCTCTATCGAAAATCCCCTGGCACTATAAACCCCTTGCTATTGTATGGCACTGTAGCCTTAGAAGAAAGCATCTGATTTCAAAGAGACTATGTTCCATTCTGGAACTAATTATATCATTTGCTTTATGGATTTTTTTTTAATTGCTAGGTGTTTTAACTGGAAAATTCTGATTTCTGGAGAACCACAAGGAACAGACACTGTTAACAGAATCTGCTGGAGGTATTTTAGCCACCTAATTAATTTTCAATAAATGCTTCCAATAGGTAATTTGCTTCTGGCCAAATGTAAATCAACTGGAGACAAATAGGGTTAAAATTAGAAATGTGCGATGGGGGCAATGTTTATGGACAAAATAACCTGGCACTCCTAGAAATAACTTGCTGACAGTAATAGAAAATTAGACCACACAGATGTTAACAAAAACTGAACATTGCATGTCACATGGCCCTGGTGGAGTTTCTCCAGCTGGACACACAACTGGCTCATAAGCGTGGGTCTCACCACGCAAGGCCTGCTTATCCTTAATCTTCCCTTCATGTGGATTGGGCATAACATCACCTCAGTCCTCCTCTCTCTGGCATGCTTCCTAACGTGCCTTTTCTCTGTTCTCTTTTGCAAAAATGGACCTTATTGTCCACTGGAAATCTCCACAAAGCCTCAAAGACACTCCAGCTAGTATGAATATCCTCTGCAGAGCTCCAAGATTTTATGTTCTCTAGTCTTAGAAGTCATATTTTCAGAGGCACATAATAGCTGAAACCCGGTCAATGGATTAAGTTTTCAAAATTTGTTAATTAATAACGGTACTAATCTACATCAACTTCTGAGAAAAATATACAGATTAAAAAAAACCAAAAAACAAAAAAGACAAAACACTTCTTACATACTTGCTTTTTAAGTTTCCTCACCCCTCTCACATGCTTTTCACTCAGAACCTTCTAATTCTAGGATAAATCCCCTTGTCTTTTCCCCCAGAAAATGAAGTCAGCATCTCTCCCTTCCTAAAAAGGCTGGTAAGAGATTCCTTTTATAAATTCCAGTGTCCCATGCCGGGTGGCCCTTGGACAGGTCTGTCAAATGGACAAGATCCCCCATGAGGCAACATGCTGCCTAAGTCCCTTTCTGCCCTTAAATTCAAACTATAAAAAATTAGTCTGACCTGGGAGGAGCAGACTCTTTATCCACGGAAATTTTCATATGAAAAGAGGATCGTTAAGGTTTGATGCCTCTTTATTATGGGTCTTAAGTCACTTCTTAGCTTTATAATTCTGAATAAATTGGACAACTTGGTTCAGAGAAAATGACACGATTGGTGGTACGTGCTACTGAGTGCATCTCAGCTCACAAGCTGTGGATACTGGAAAAGCCTTCAGAATGGATACCAGATGCTGTACAAATTGGGAAATCTCTCAAAGCTGCCATTCATGGGCAGACCAGCAGAAGTACTAATAAGACATGGTGGAGTGGCAGTGACATTGCTGGCCTGAAAAACAGGCCACAGATAACTATGTGGTATGGGGCATGACAGACATAGGCTGCTATTAGATAACTGTAAGGACAAGTGACATTTGGAGGCATGTGATTACCCTTATAGAAGGAATCTTGCTTAAATCTTAGCATTATCTGAAAGCAAAAGCTAATGACACAGACTTGCAACTTGTATAAATTTCTCTAAACATAAAGGGGACAAAGCAAGCTATGACAAATCTCCTGGCATTCTCCTGGTCTCTGTCATTGAAAAGATCCTCACATGGTCTCAATATTTCCCTAAGTTTTAGTGGATTTAGGTCTGGTCACTCTCTATAGATAGAATCTCTGTCAACTTCAGGAAGAGGGCTTGGGGGCAGCAAATTTGTTGGTTGATCTAGCAATAACTTTTAGCACTGTAAGATCATGAGGAGGGTCTGGAAAATTTTGTTCATCTTTTTGAAGCCCCACAAAGTTTATTTCTGTCACTTTCTTTTTCCATGATGGCCAGTGTATGGAAAATGGCAACATATCAGACTCCATTCCTGTCTCAAGCAGCCCCAAACAAGGTTGTGTGCTGGCTCCCATGCTGGTTTCCTTCTTTTTCTTGGCTGTGCTGGCGGAGGCATTTTGCTGACATTGAGAGAGGAATATTTATTTAGTTCTATACCAATGGAAAAGTTTCGCCATCTGCAGTGCTGCTCGTCAGAGATCTTCTTTTTTCAGACGACTTAATGCTGGTAACCTCTTCATCTGAAGACTTTTGCTTAAGCAGTGACCATTTTGCTGACCAGCCAGTCGAGTAGGTTTCATGACTGAACAACAGGATGTGCATGTCCATCCTGTTCCTTCTTCTCTCCAGTCTGGGAGAGGTTTGCTGGTTAGTAAGAATGCTGTCACGGAAGCTGCTGATGAGATTAGCCATTGCATGGCTTTGCATTTTGGCTGTGGTCACACCTCTGTAGAACAATGTTGTGAAACTAAGTAGTAATAATAATGTCTGTCAAAATGTTCAGCTCACACTATTCCTTCCTGGTTATAAGACATGGGTAACTTACTGTTTCTCCATCAAAATACCTAACCTACACAGCCTATATGCTTTGGTTTGGCCTTTTTGTGAGATTAGATGGTGGGGTGAAATACCTAATACACAAATCCTTGTATATTGACATATTTTTCTTATTGAGAGCTGAAAATGCCTGGACACCTTACTATACAGCTTGAAAATTCTTAAGGAAATACTTTATGATCAACGAAACCAAACCAGCTGTTCCCATTTTGCTGGGATAATGCAAATCTAACTGGAAAGTGAGCTGGATTGACCTGGCCCTGAGGAGGCAGCAGCCCACAACAGAGCAGGGTGGTGGCAACAGTGCTGTAAGCACCTTTGAAAGAAATGGTGAATTGTACAAAAAAAGAGCACAGTTCCCTGAAGCCCTTGATAATTCCACTTATTCCACATCCTATTCTTAAGACTTTTGCCTTGCTCCAGTTTCCAACATACCTGTCCAAGTTGTGTGTTTTCTGGATTCATGTATGCTGAAATCAGCATGAGGCTTCATCGTTTCTGATGAGATAACAAGAAAGGCAGGTAAGAGCTGAATTCAACAGGATTGTGCAGCTTGACACAGAATCCCAGTATAAACAGATATTTTAGATGGGTTCCCCAGAGCGATGTTCTAAAGTATTTTAAAAATGGATAAAGGAAATAACTTGCTAAAAAAGATTTTGAAGAGATGAGGACAGATCCTCAGCTGGCATAAATTTCTGTAGCTCTGCTGAAGCCAATGGGGGCAGGGCTTTTTATACTAACTGGTGTTTCAGTCCATAAAGTTGTCCTTTTAATTCCATCATTAATTATGAGACGTATTTTTGAAATTCATAGTCAGACAAATAGCTTTGTACTTAACATTGTGACTAATCATGCATTTAAGGGTTGCAGGAAGACGGCCCAGTAAATCTAAAGACCAGTATGAGAGCAATACCACTCAGGCAAGAGAATCTGATTCTGTATGGCATTTTAAGCACATTCTTCTGCTGTATCATGCAGTGGGTTGATTTATTAACCCTGAATCACCTTTAATAATCAAGACACAAACAATCAACGATGTATTCCAGGAACTCTGATTTTATGACCCATCTACCTACAATAGCAAATTACATTTGCTAACTAACTGTGTTTTAGATGAAATTATTCCTGGCTCTTTTCACCGCTAAAAGAACTGATGGTCATAACATCAGAAAGGTGAATCAGTTTTGGATAATGAAGTCCTGACTTTTGGAGAAGGACAGTTTTTCTATTCCTAGAATTCTATTAAGATAAATGATAGCAAGTTTTCCTTAAGCTCAGTACTACCCAGTAGTACAAGCTAGTTAATAGGGACTTAGAAATTGCTGGAAATACTTTATTTTTGAATTTATGGACATTCGATACAGTGCTGAATCCATATATTGCCTTTAAATCTAAAAAGCAAAACAAAACTCTCTACATTTTCTGCATTAAGCTAGATGTATTTAATTCGCAGTAAAGCACAAGGCTGGGGGCCAAGAGGTCTGGGTTGTAACTGCTGTGGGGATCCTTTGGGAGCCTTGCCTTGCCTGTCACCTGGGAATAAAAGTCTCTCCAGGGAAGGTTTGCCACAATGGAACTTAATTTACTGATGTTTTTAAAGCACTTTAAAGGATTGAAATGGGAGGCACAGGAGAAATTAGAATTGTGTGGAACTATTGTACATTCTAGTAGCCTGGTAACTGTTAACGATGGGCACATTTCGGAAATTTTACAGAACAGCTTAGATGATAGCCGTGTATTTTGGTACATACCATACTCAAAGCCTGTGCCTGGTGAAATCAATAGAAGTTCTATGCTAAACCTAATGAAAGCAAGACAAGTCCTTGTTCTGGGTCTGTGTCAAAAACATGGTGCGAGGACAGGTTCTCATAAAATTTTCTCACCGGGACTGCCTGTAACACACCAAACTAGAAAGTGGAAAAGAAGAGGGAAGCAAGAAATACATATTTTAAAATCAAATTGAATTTTATTTTTAATCTCAAGACAGGCTTTTCTTCAATGCTGTGCACAGGTTTGTTTTTCTTTGTTAATGCCAAATTTCTTGAGCTACTGCCAGTCATAATTTGAGCTCTCATGTTGTGATTAAACACACTGACTGAATAAATGAAGATGGGAAATGCCAGTGAATATAAATCACAGCAGACTGCCAGTTGTTCTCCATTTGCTTCCTCCTCCTCTCCCCACACTCATGATCAGTGCTGTTTCCTGTTTGCTTCAGTCGAATGGAGATGTGGCCTGATCCTGCCTTTCTTACCACTTAGTTTATGTAAGCCTCTGTTGTTCTGCTAAGTAGCCCTTGTTTCTGGGGAAAGCCTGAGTGAGCCCTGCTGTAACAAGCAGATGAGTCAAATCCAATGGTGTCCATTAAAATTGCAGGGTTATGTCCACATTAGTGTGAAAAACCACCTGAAAAAAATTTTAACTTGACATTTTAGCCTTCAGTTACATGAGAAATGCCATTAACTGACATTGATCTGTTCTCATGTGTCTACCCCAGCAATAGCTCCTACCTCAGGCCAGAGAGCCTTTAACCTCATAGCTAGTGGAGAAAACTAGACAGAAAGCTGGTGCTACATTACAGCCCTGGCTGATGAAGACAAGGAGACATGCTCTGGGCTGCTGGCAGCTGTTTCCTTCTTTGGAAGAAGGTCACAAAAATGATAAGCAAAACACCGAAAAAACGGTAAATCACTCAAGGAAAACTAGATCTATTTTGTTTTGTCCCAAAGTGTTTCATTATAATCATAAACTATAAGGTGTTAAAGGGGTTAACAGGCTCTCAACTCATTGTCAACTAATTATCTTTAAGGTGTTGTCATCACATACTAATCGCTGGGTTAATGCCAGTTCCACCACTGGGAGGTGCCCAACCCCAGGGTGACCTTCTCTCACCTAACAGATGCTTACTTCATTAACTTCAACCATCACTTGCACAAAAAAAGCTTTTAGGAACTTTCATCTTTTTAAAAGGGCAGGGGAAAAAAACCCTAATAAACTGGTAGCCTGGTTAGCAGTAGGGGATAGCTTTAGCTTAAGGCACCATGGGTGGCTAAGATGTATGAGAAACAGATGTAAGGCCTTTGGTGATAGGTCTGCACTTTCTATTTATTGACAAATGAAATAGGCAATAGAAGGCAATTAAAAGCCAATGATTGCACACAAACCGTGCAAACCTAACAGCAGAGAGGAAAGAAAAGCAACAACAGTGTGCAGCTCAGCTTGTTCAGGGCCAAGTGACATTGATTGGCGAAGTAAAACTGTGATTTCTTTGTAAAGAAAATGTTTTGAAGGGGCTTGATAGCTGGCCTTGCTTTTGTATTCTGTTTTTCCCTAGGTGCTGCCTGGTTATAAGGCACTTTCCATCTTTTTGACTCTGGTTTTCTTTCTGAGGTTCAAAGAGGAGGTTTAGTACTGGTTTTAATTGATAGAATGAATAAGAAAGATAATCAAATGTGATTAGGCAGCAAAGGGACAGTCCTTTCTTGCTGTGACTGTGTCAGCAATTTGACGTCAAACTGCAAGTTTGATAGCGTCTTTACATTTTAATGTTTTCTTAATAGACTGTTGAGACCAGGACATAAAAAGATAAATTCAAATGCCTGCACTCAGCTTCTCTAAAGAGAGAGATTTATCCCCTTTTTTACTAATCTTTGGTCCTCAGGAAACAAGCTCGTAAGATAATTTATCTCCTAAAGAACTCGAGGAGTGTCTGTTCTGTCTGTGGGCTGACCTTCCGATCCCAGAACGTACAGATAGGTAATGTGGGGTAGAGATCTTTTTTGTAGGCATTTTAACAACCATTTTATACTCAGACCTGGGATAACACCTACTTTTCACTTAATATGATGAAGGTGAAAATCCATAGGCCTAATTTAAATGCGTCTTTATTCTGCAAACTATAATTTTGCACCAGAGGCAAGGGGAAAAACAGCACACTCTCCCAGGATGATGTTACGGCCGAACAGAATCTCATTAAAAATCAATTCCTCATGTCCATAAAACAAGTTTATTTTATCTTGTGGGAGCCTGCTGTTAGCACTCACACAGTCCCATTGTGTGGAATTCTTGCCTGTAGTTGTATGCCAAACTGCACAGTGTACCATTAACGAGTTTCAATTTTATGCTAAGCTTTTCAATATTTTTGGTGTCATTTACTGCAGGTTATTTTGCCAGCATGTGGTGTCTTATAACATATGTTATTAATAGTGATGACATGTTTAGGTTCTGAAGGTTTAAACAAGACCTCCAATATTTACATTTATGAAACTGGGAAATGATGAGAGCAGGACTGCGATTGGCCACCGAAGGCTCCAGCTGTGCAGGTATTCATCCTAACCCTCGCAGGTCAAAGCTTGCTGGCCAACTGTTACAAAAACATAACGCAAAACACATTTTAGAAGCACTGCAAGACAAGTCAATACATGTTAATTATCTATTAATCTGCCCTTTTTTGCAGAGGGTAGTAGGAAGCACATGTGTTGGGCCTTGTGCTTCACAGAACCCCGTATACCCACAGTCCGCAGGGGTGATTGCACCCTTGCCTGGGTGATATGGGGAGCGCCAGGGGGCTCAGGTGCTCTAGGGAGTTACTCTGACTTAACAACACAGTACTTCTTCGCTGGAGCCATGTTTTTAACCTACAACAAAAGCAAGGTAAAACATGTTCACTTACATCTCAATAGAAGAGGTTTGAATTAATGCATTTTATCTGCCTTAACTGTCTTATCTGCAACAGATTAAGAACAGGCCTGTGCTCAGTAACTATGTTTTTGTTGACCTGTGGTAACTTAAACTGCTGTAACTAGATTGTGTCTCTGGGCCTTTCAAGTACAGGGCTTTTACATCTCTCTCTATCTGTGTTCTGTTTGAAAAACAGTATTTGGAATTTTTAGGCACTATTATAATTAATAAATAATGATCTCAGTAATTTAGAATTGCCACTTTTGAAAGCTGGGAAGAAAACATCATATGTTCAAAGTATTGCTAATTGTCTGTGCGTGCGTGTGTGTGTGTGTGTGTGTGTGTGTGTATTTTTGTGGGAAGAGGGGTGTGCTGCAGTCCTGAGTACCAGACAGACATAATTAGGATGATTAGTCAAGGCTGACTACACTATAAAATACAGGGAGCAAAGAATGGTGCTCGAATGATGCATTGTGGTGCTAGGAAATCATTTATGTCTAGAAAGGATAAATACAGAATCTTAAATGAATTATCATGTATTGTGTTTAGTAATAGTGGCAGAAAGAGTCTCATTTTGCATTCCTGGTGCACCTAAAATTCCAGGGCTAGGATTTTCAAAAGGGCAACCAACAGCTGTTGACTTTGCTTGCTTGACTAAGCTTCTCTTAGAAATTGTAGTGACACCAGTGGAGGTTTTCGGTTCTCCAAAAAGTGCAGGCATGGAAAACTGCAGCTTAAAGTGATGTCTCCTGTGAACAACACAGAGTTGCTGTGTTTATAACAGGTATGTGTAGGCAGCAGGGAACTGATGGCCACAAATGTGCCTACGGGCCCAGATGCCAAACTTCCCATATGTTTAACAGAACTAGGCATGGCCATGAGACCTCTTGGGAGAACACGACCATTCTTCATTCTTTACTTGTACTTCGCTTGGCACAATAGCATCCTTGAGGGCATCATCTGTTCATTCATAGTGTTGAATAAATACAACTTATTGAGTAAGTAATAAGCTGATGTTTCCTTCTGATCAGACAATTATGTCAGGTTTCAAAATGCCTTGTTTTGTAAATGTCCTCTTTACCAGAATGAAACAAAATGTATTGCCCTCACAAATCAACCACAAGACCTTCATGCATTAAAATCACAGTCCTATTCTCTGTATAAGCCCTAGCAATAATAGGAATGTCACTATGTATCTTCTGTCCAGTCGAGGGCAACGGCACATATGTATAAAATAGCCTTGAAAACTGATAATCTTTATACTACATTGTTTCGTGAGGTTTCACTACCTAGGAAGTATCTGTGAACCTTTTTATATCCCACTGTTGTCTGGAGGCTGAGAGTAGCAAGTAAAGGACTGAGCAATTATTATGCTTTATATAACAGTGATGTTATTTGCTGTAATCTCAAATGCTTGAATTAAAATACAGATAATAAAAAATACAACATGACCTCATGCTGCTATCTCTGAAATGGATGGTCACAGAGCACAGCCAGGAGCTTTGCAACATGTCACTTCTTTGGATCAGCAGTGAGCCCAAGTTAGCTGTTCCTTAAACTTCTCTGGGTATAGGAGATGTTATGGTTAGTCAGTTTATTTTATTTCTGCATTATTTTGAATTGAAATGTCACAATAAATAAACTCAGTGATAAAATATAGCTGAAATTATCCTTATGGTTAGGGATAAGGAAACAAATCAAATTACCTAATACATAATATTTTTCCCACACCTGTATTTCTGGCTTCCATTTACCCAAGAAAAGTTTTGAAATTTTTAGGGAATTTCAACCAAATCAGACAAACAGGAAGAAGGTTTAAAGTAAGGATTCAGAGAGGATTCCTACAGGTTTTATGGAAACAGGTGTCTGTGTAAAGGAGAAAGACACAAATGAATGCCCCCTCTGAGAGAAAGGCTGCAGCACCGCCTTTGCTGTATTAATAGAAATGGGAAATATATGAGAAACAGTCATACTGAGGACCCCAAGAAGAGGAGAAGTCTCTGCTGGAGTTCAGGCTGTATTAGACAAGGTATGATCCAAGCATGAGACAGCCACAGGAAACCAGTTTTCAGAAGTTACACAGTTCACAGAAGCCCTTTGTTTTAGACCCTCACCCCCAGAAATTACAATTCAATTTGAGCTCAGCATCATAAGAAAATGTCTATGAATTGGAATATTTGCATTACAGTCAGAACACTTAAGACCATTTTTATTTTGTTTTAAAGACTTGTTTTTATGAGTTCTACAAAGTTCCCTCAAAGGTTACACATAGAAGAAATAATTTGTTCTTAAATTTCTTAAAGTCAAGAAAAATCACCCAAATTTTATTTTCTTTTTAATAGCTAATGAATTTCAAAGTGATATTCACTGGAGTTTTTCAAGGCAAATGAACAAGTTAGGCATGCATCTCCTGCTGGCTTTCAGTGGGAACTCAACAATTCAGTCATATTTTTACTTTAAAAATCTCCCCCACCGGTATGCAAGTATTCATTTAGGCAGGACTGATTTTGTATAGAAGGAAGTGCCAGAACATTAACACAACTTGCAAATAACAGAGGGCTCAGCTGGGTGGTGAACTAGGTCCTGTCTCACCATGCCACAGCACTCTCACAACAGCTAATCCTGGATTTAGGCATCCAGCACTAGGAGTGCAAACTTGAAAAATGCAGCTGGTAACTTTTTGCTTTATTTTTATTTATGTCCTCTTCTAAAAAGTCTCCAGGCCAGCTAGAATTTCACAGCAAGGCACCCTGCAGTCAGTGGGAGCAAAGTAGTTGGTTGGAGTCGGAAAATTATGGAGAACCAGAATGATCTGATCTTCACTATTGATCCTCTTGGTTCATATTTTATTTCTGTTTTGGGAAGTTGTCACTGCCTCAGTGAGGCACCCCTTAAAGGTCACCCATGAAACTTTTCAGATGTTTAAGAGCCCTTGGTTTTCTCCAGTTCATCTGGTAACAAAAAGGTGGGGATAGCACAGTGCTGTCCCTGCCACAGGCGAGGCAGGACAGGCCCTGGGGAAGGGGAGCGTGGCACGGACTCGAGTGTGCGAGCGGCTGCTGGGGCCTGTATGCAGTGTGCTGGCTCTCCCGCACCCTTTCGTCAGGTTAGCTGGCAGTAGGGGCTCTGTCCTGGGCGTGACCCCAGTACAGGGTCTGTTACCTCTTCCTGAAATACAATTTACTGGTCCAGCACCTGAACAGCCTCAGGACCAGTGTTTTTCTTTGTCCTTGCCTAAAACAGTCCTTTCCTAGGGCTCTAACCCTGCAGTTCATTGCTTTGGGGACAAGGGATGGTGGAAGCACACAGAAACTCAGGTTTTGCAGAGCATTCTAAATTCAGGTATTGTTTTGAAGTCATTACTATAATCAACACCAAAATCATACAGACTCAGATGCACTTCCCTGCTTTCTTTGCTTTTGTGTGTCCTTTGGGATCAAGGCAGGGTTCTTGCAGGTCTGGCTCTTTCTCACTCTTACTGCCTATGCCTTCTCTTCAGGACTTGGGCGCCTTTTCTGCTCCTCTTTGGCT
The DNA here is from genome assembly GCF_963921805.1 of Phalacrocorax carbo. Taxonomy (NCBI): domain Eukaryota; kingdom Metazoa; phylum Chordata; class Aves; order Suliformes; family Phalacrocoracidae; genus Phalacrocorax; species Phalacrocorax carbo. The sequence continues at coordinate 31,769,705 of NC_087521.1, read as the reverse complement.
GGATTTCTTTATCTCAGCTGGTCTTGCAATTAACAAATATCCTTCTGTTATAAAAGCATGCCCCCATCTCCTGTTTCCTGCACATGGCGTCTTTCCCAGAACATACAGTCCCTTTGGTCTCTTCATTTTCAATTCCCCGCCACTGCTTTCTGCTATACCCTCCCTTGTCAGGTGACCCCGAGTGGCCTCCGAAGTCGCCAAAGTCCCTACCTGATGATCAGCAGCTTAGTTCTGTTCCCTCCCTGTCCCTTATTTTTTTTTATCAGACTTAATAAATGAGGTAGTAGCCTTCTCTTTCTTCAAGGCTGTTGCAGCTGAACAGGCTAGTGGCAATGTTTAATGATCCCTTTTTTTATTAGCCCTAGGCAAAGGCACAAAAGTTTCTCTCATTGCCTCCTGTGGATTCTGGGACACTGTAAGCCAAAGGGAGCCAAGAAAGAAAAAGATTGCCAGCCCAGAATGGAGTTTGTAGCCTCGCAGACATGCAGAGAGAGTCCCCTTGTAGCAAGCAGAATTCACAAGCTATATGTGGAGAGATTGCCCAAATTGTCACTTAAGTTAACATGAATTTTTATAGTCTTTCCCTAGGAACATATATTACTTTAACAAAATAAAAAGACTTTCCCCTTATCAAGCATTATTCTTTTACATTTACAGTTTGCCTGACATACAGCAGTAATATTCCATGGTTTGCTACAACTTATAAGTTTATGACCCTTCTGTGGCAGATCAGACTAAACATAATTCATTCACAGCTACTTAGTGTTCTGGGAAATAAACCCCTGAACTTAAATAACTATAGTGTGACCTCTGTAAAATATTATTTATGGGTTAAGAACTATTATTATGTACATATCAAGATGTGCCAAAGGTTATAAAACAAACACTAGTCAGCAAACTGCACTGTTTACTGGCCTAGTCACTCATGGCTTGCTTTCTGGTTATAGTATTACAAATATCTGTAAATGGAGAAAACTATTACTTGGCTGCCTTGGTAATTAGAATGAAGTTGATGCTATGGACCATTAAGGATTCAATAACAAATAATTCTCTGTCATAAACAGAATGCCAAAATACAGCTATGAAATCCAGTTGAAAAACATGGTGTTTTCCATTAAAAAATATTGATTGCCACAAGGGTGCAGCCAGTGTCAAAATCAGCAGGGAAATGACAGCCTTTCATCTGCTATTCATTTTGTAAATCAGTCGATCGAATGCAGGGACAGAGCTCCACACATGCATGTAAGGCTTCCAAAAGGGAATTTCAGGTTCTGTTTTTGATATCAACCAACCCACAAGGGTTTTGGGGAGCATGTGAGTGTGCATTCATTGCATGGCTTGTTCGTGTATAATCCACCTATATCAGAACACATCTTGTGCACAAGGCTCCTAAAATGTTTTACAAGCAGAGCTGTATAGACACATACATCAGAAATGTTCATATTAGTCAAAACCACATCATATAATTTTATGTGAGAAATATGTCATGCTTTATTCCCCCTTCCCCAAATGAACCCCCTCCCCCCCCAAAAAAAAAAAAAAAAGACAAAAAAGCTTTGAATGAAAATGAAAAATGAACCACCAACTCGATCCAGACAAGTTTTATAGCAGTCACACTTATGTTGCAGGACAAATCCTTATATCACTTTTTCAGACAGGAAAGTTCCCCAGAGATGTCAATGGGGTTTCAACAATTTCTGCAGTAAGGACAGACTTCAGTACCTGCATACAGGTTTTCCTGGCTCCCAAATCAAGTCTGGTAGTGCTCAGCTCACAAAAATCCCTTCCTTCCAACTTGGTCTTTAGACATCAGGGACAGTTTCAGGCATGTAAGGTAGATGCTAAGTAATTAGTATGGCAAAGCAAATAATTTTCAGCCCTCTGAAGAAAACTGTTATTAGCTCAGCATTTTTTTTTTCTTTTCTCCTTTTACTACAAAAACACTGCGTGAATAAGACAGCTGGTACCAAAATAGCAAACAGCTCTGTGGTAAGAGCTGTCCCTAGAGATGTTGAAGACCCAAATTCAAGTCCTTTTGCAAACCTAGGATTTATACCTTGGCACGCCACAACCTGTGAGAGTGCCTTGTCTGCTGACCTGTCTTTAATGCTGATCAAAATCCCTTCCTGGGCCAAACCAGGGTTCCCTCTGGGAGCTGGGTGGAAACCAGCACCTTTCCCATCAGAGGGCGTTGTTTTGGTGGAATGTTTCAATCCATTTTGCTGGACAATTCCCTGCTGCCCTGCCAGTTAATGACTCTTCTACTGTATTTACTGTGACGGACCTCAGGCTATTACATATCTTAACTTTTCCTTCATAATTTGATCATCAGTGACACCCCTGGAGCAATTCCAAATATTCACATAAGCTGTCATTTTCATTTGTTTGAGGCTGTTGCAGTTTCTTAGGGTATACAAAGTTGCATATTTTTCCCCCTCATCTGTTCTATCCTGGGGATATACTGTCCTACCTAATCCACCCAGTGCCCACCTTCCATATTCCACCTTCCCTGGCATCTAAAGAGCTGTGAGTAGGGAAGGAACTTTTGGAAAGTGGGTAGTAATGGAACGAACCTGAGAGGAAATTTTTCCTGCAGTTTCCAGTGTAAGAATGTAAATGAAAGATCCCAGTTTAGTAGAAGGCAAACTAAACAAACCAGATCGTGCACCAATATGGAGCAGAATGAGGGTAGGGAGTTTTCTTTCTGTAGCCAAGAGTTGTTTCTTCCCATTGAAGTGAGATGGAGTTGCATGAATTCCAGGATGATATCCCTAACCTGGATGAAAAATTGACCATTAGCGTAGCCAGTTACGTGAGCCAAACTGCTCACTAAGTGTTTCCAAGCTTCCCTTAGAATACATCAGGTGCAGACTTAGCCACCAGTCTCCAGGGATATGGAAGGTATTGAAACAGGCAGAGCTTGAAGTGCTGGGTGTATTTTCCACTGACATGAAAATAGGTGGCATTTCCAAATATTTGGCTCTTTTCACTAGGTCACAGTTTAGGCTAATGTTTACTCATGCTAGGTCCTTCCTGTGACCTGCTTTAGTTTAGCTGAAACTGGACTGCAGGGGACCTGGCTTTCAGAAGAGCTGTGTATCCAGGTTTGTAACCTCGCCGGAAAAAGCAAACCACAGCGAAACAAGGGCACGCTGTGAACATATGGTATTTGAGGTAGTGTGAGCCAAGGAGGAGGACCCTGGTAGGGGAGCTGGGTGACCAAGGTCCTACTCCTGGCTCTATCCCATCTGCAGGGTAGTCTTGGGCCACCACTTTTTCCGTCTTTGGTTTGTTTTCCTTCTTCCCTTATGCTTCGTCTGGTTTTATTGCGAGTTATGTAGGACAAGCTGTGTTCTTCTTACTAGGTGTTCATCCAGTTCCTAGCACAAGGCAGTCCTATGCTTATTCGACTCCCCTCAGGCACTGCTAAAATGCAAATAATATTAGAGATCTGAACATTTTTTCTCTTATCTCTTCAATAAGACTAAATATGTATTTTAAACGTGAGCTCCTGTGGGCCTCCTGGTTTTTTTCCATTTACTCCCCAGAGTAATTTTCAGCTTTGATTGCACAGGAGGCTTAAACATTTATGTCCTTGGAAGAGTCTGGAGCTGTTAGTTGAAAGCACAGCCGTATGCTGTGCGGTGCGGTCCCAGCCTGCCCAGGGGGCTGCTCTAACTAAACAGAATCAAATTAAAGCGCATCATAAAATTACAGCATGCTTTTCTGTAAAGTTTGAGTTTTACTTTCCTGGGCCTGGCCTTCAGGTTTCATTAGGAGCAGCACTAGCCGAGCTCCCTGCGCAGCACCGCTGCGGGGTGAGGGTACCCTCTAGTGGAACAGGCACCGGCAGCAGTGAAAAACGGCTGCCAAGGGAGGGCAGGGCTGCCCTGCCTTCCCAGGGTTTTTTTTAGGGCTGGTAAGAAATAAGTGGAAATGAAATGCTGACTGTAGACCCTGTCCATCTGTGCTCTTCACCCTGTGCAAGGGTGACAGGGTGTGGGTGGGTGCTGGGGTGATGTTTAAAGGGAGATGTGCGTTGCCTTAGCCCTTCCAAAATAAGGGCTTTGTGGTTCTCAGGCCTGGAGGGAATAGTGCAGTGCAAAGAGGGACAAAACATGGTTAGTATTTCCTCCTGTCTGCCCATAGTGCTGGCATGGTGGTACCCTAAAGGCTTATTCTCCAGGCTTCAGGATCACACAGGCTGAGCATGACACTTGCACAGTCAGTTCTCTTCACACTGGCTGCTGCTGCTGCAAGAATTGCTACCATTGCCCGTGGAAGGGGTAGGCCTTCTGGAAAGGAAGACCCCCATCATGGGAGGCAAAGGAATTCTTTGGTGACCCAATTTTTGCAGTGTTTCCCTCTTCAAAGGGACCTAGTCCAGCACTGAGCTCAGCTCCCAGGCTTCCATACATGAGTGCCACACCACTGAGAGAAATTAATCTGGCTGCTCTCTGTCAAGCTGGGGACCTGGCTTGTTGTTTGCATTTGGATCTCAGCAGTCTGCAGTCCAGTTTGACTCTCTTTTCACTACCAAAAGTTACTCTTCTGGAAGGGCTGACTTTTTTAAGCAATACAAGGACATTGGCAATACAGCTGATTTCTCGAAGGAGATATCTTATAATATCTAATGACAAGCACAACATGCATGCAAAAGGATGCTCTCATGAGGATGCTTTCATGCTGCAAACGCCTAAGCTTCCTTCCCTTGTGCAGCATTGTACTTCTCTTGCTTTGCCTGATGGCTGGCGGTACTTCACTAGCTGTTGCTTCGTTTGAAACCAGAAGGGGTAGCTCCATCTAGAGGTCTTCCATAGAGACGAAAACCTGGTTTTCATAGCTCCGCCCTGAAGAGCTTCTGTCTGATGCAGTGTTGTGTACCTGGGGGTGCTTTCTCTTGTGCAGTGTCGCTACACCTTCTAGTTTTATAAATTCTAAGACTTTGTAACAGGGCCTCGAAGTTTTAGAAAAATCCAAAGATATTCCTTTTTTCCCCTGCTTAGTATTCAAAGTGAGCTGCAGCTCAGCAGGAACATCCATATGATCGCAGTTTGCTGCCTGTCTGCTCTTTGGGGCTTCCCAGCAGAAATGGGATGGGCAGGGAAGTCCCGACTACTGTTTCTCCCTGCTTCTTCACAGACATTTCAGAATTTCTCAGTGCGATACGTGAGAGAGGGCTGTGCTTGAGCCTATACTGGTATTTAGTGGCTGAGCCTAGACTCTGAATTCAAAAGAAGAGGAGAGTATCGCTGTGGTAACCACCACGGAGTGGGGATGGGGACATGCAGATAACTTTTACTTGTAGGTGCGCACCCACAGAGGTGTTATTTTAAGTAATTAGGAAGCTAACAATTTGTCTCAATGAGTACTTGGGATGGCATCTAGGTATCACACCGTTCTTGTGATTTACTGAAATTTTAAAGCTCTCAGTAAAAGTGCATGCACAGCATGTTTTCTTCCTGTCAGAAGTAATTAAAGCAGAAACATAGATTCATCTGATGCACAGCATATCCCAGAAGTGCAGCCCTGCCACAGTGTTTTAATCATATGCTGGGGGAGGTTTTGGGGTTTGGTTCTGAAGCAAGAGGATAGTTCCTTGTAATGGACAGAAGAAAAAAAAAAATCTATATTCCTTATGTAGAATTTAAAGGTTAATAATGCCCAATACCTCCTATGCATTTCTTTTTCTTCTAGTCACCTAGTCCAGGTAATTTTTCCCTTCTTCCTTTGACCACTCTTTGTCATTATTGTATTCTCTACAGTACACTCACCTCAGTATATTTTTAACTCCACTAATTCTAAGCCCTTTCTGCTGGCTTTTCAATTTCCATCTGCTCTATAAGGATTAAAGATGATAGCTCCTGTAGTTACTAGAAAATGTACAGATAAATAGAGATTATTGGTGAACTCCTGCATTTCAGTGCAACAGAGTTCAGCACTTGAGATGACGAGAAGAATGTGCAGTTCTCGGCAGATGGGACTTTTTTTAAATGAGAAAAAGGAATTTAATGAGAGCCATGGCAGGAAACTGAAAGATCAGGCTAAGTCTTGATCAAAAAAAGAACTTTGAGGGCTTGCTGATCCTTTGCCAGTGTTAAAGGAGTCAACTCAGGTATTATTAGCTACTATAACGAGTCTACAACCTGTACTCATAATAGTCCCATAACGTTAATACATTTCTTTTTCTCTCTTCTTTAGCCTACTTACTGTTAAACAATATCTACTATTGTTTTAGTGCAGGTCATAGTTCAGTCTTTTGAGGACTTAAATACGAAGTTAAACTACTCAGGAAAAGAAAAACATCCTACTTCTTAAGGAATAATATTCATATTAGATAAACAGTTCTGGGGAACATTTGGAGTGTTAGTTCTTAAACAGATCTTTGGCAACCACTGCAGTGGTTTTGTTTACCAAGCTCTCTATCATTTGCTGTTTCATCTATTTCAGTTTCAGACTCTTCCATGAGGGCCAGGCAGTTGGGCACAGTTCATGCTGGTTTCTCATGGAGATTAGTCCTCACTCAATGCCAGCAGATAGGGGTGTCACTTTGTCTTCTCAAGGCCAGAGCGTGGCAGCCCCTGGAGCTGCCTGCCAAACTTCTGTGTATCTCCTCAGCAACACAGCCCCCAGCTCTCCATAGCCAGCAGAGTTCTTCTCCCAGAGACATTGTGTTGACACCTGCACAGGTCTAGCGCAGCTGGGAGTCTGTCCTGTTGATCCAGGAGCATGCAAGGTTTATTTGGCGGTGGCAGGTACCTGCTTCCAGAAACTATCTTAGCATCTTTGACCTCAGAGATGTGCATCTGTGCCTGATCAGGGGTGTGCTGCAGAGACAAGGACACCACAGGTTTGAAAGCTAAGTGCTTGTTCTCACTAAAATCTTGCTTCTCTGATAGGGAACCCTGGGGCTAAGTCTCCTCAATCTGAAATAAAGCTACATGCAGTTGTAGCGAGGGACCCTGGCCTGGTTTTCCCTTCTGATTCTTAACATAATTTCCTAATTCACTTTCTTTTAAAATGAGCTGAATGCATCTAGGGCTTGTCGACTTAGCTTAAGCAGCAGCTCCTGACCAGAGTAATATGGAGAGTATGAAAAAAGGTATCTTACAAACAGAAGGATCAGCCTGCTGGTGTGCTGTGGCCGGGCGCACTGGCAAATCAGTATGTGCTCTTCAGTTGCTGTGGCAGGATCTCTTCCTTTCTGAGCTGACACCCAGATCCTCGGAGAAAGAAAAATGATCCAGTGAGAGCAAAGAGAAGGAGTAACATGCTGCACAAAGTACAAAGTGACTGCTAGAAAGACCCATTTCTGCAAGAGGAGGTCAAGGGAGAAAGAGAGGAGACAGGAAAGGAGCTTGGCACAACGGCACAGGATCTCATTCAAGAGCAGGGATTGGGGCACTCCACCTTTTTGTGACAGAGGTCTAGATCACAGCTCTGGCACCTACTTTCTGTATGTAAAGCAAGGACTGTGGGGTCTCCTCTGTTTTTGAACAGTCCTGCTGTTTATGGAAAATCCTCAGATTTAGTATGTGCTGAGCTGTACCAGGAGCCGAAAGAGGCAGAGATGCTCTTTTTATTCTACCCTGTCACTGCAAGGTAAGGAGAATGCATACATGGCCAGTGATCTGGGGCCATTCCCCTCAAGTCTCCGCTGATGCTGATGTCAGCTTCTTAATGGCATAATGTGCACATCCTTGCGCTTCTTAAATACTTAAATTTCTTGTCTGACTGGTTTTGTTGCACAATATCTTAGCACGTGCTAGCTTGGGAAAGAGGGTAGAAAGGAAGTTGTTATCAGAAGCTGATAGGAGGGAGGTTGTACCAGAAGTACCTTGTTTATAGGCAGGAGCAGATAAGTATCTTTCAGTCTTCAGCACCACAACGCTACACATCCCTATGAACATACCAGGTGAGACACAGGCATGGGCACATGGAAGAGGCTTTAACCTCTGCCCCAGGGATAATAAAAACACTTTCCAATCACCTGTGCTGGTCATACAAAATAGCAGTGTCTTGAGCCTGTTCTTATCAAAATCTCTCACCTTTTCCCTCCTGATGCTGCATTGGATCCATTGGCTGCCGTAGCATCCAAATGGGTTTGCAGATAGCACCTGGCTGTTATAATTTGGCCAAATTTGCACTCCATGACCATCCTCTGACCACTTTGTGTGTAATCAAACCATGACAAGACCCTATTTCACAAGGCAAATGAGAAGAGGACTGGTGGGGCAACTCCAGTGCAACATGTTCAGATCCCACATTGTGAATCACTTTATTTGGAGGAGCGTGGCCTTTCTTCTTCAGAGAGGTAAGCACTGCGTGTGCCACTGATAGGCTGTGCCACAGTGATGGTTGTGGCCCTGTCTTTCTGATTGACCCAAGCCTCTAGTGAACAGGTAGGGTCATTTAAACGAGGTGCACACTTGTGCCTTTGTAGGAGAAGAGAAGAAATTATAGCTACCATTAATAACTGCAGGGCAGTAGAAAAAGACCAATAGCTCAGAAATTGAGTTATTTCAGTCTCATTAAATATACCCATCTGCACAGAGGGTAAACCAGAGTCACGTCACATAGCTCCACCTCTGAAGTACTGATAGTTGTCTTGCAACACCAGACAGGCCTAACACTGATTGGTTGGAGTCTGGAAGATCCTGCTTCCAGAGAGCACTGACAACACATTTCTGGGTGTCTCCTCCCTCGTTTGTGTATCATGGCACTGCAGGTTGAAGAAAACTGCTCAGACTGCTTGATGAAAGCCACTTTCATGGCCAGCCGCTGCCAGTTCTTCATGACAATTTGACACTGGTATTGTTTTTCCACTGCTTTGAACTGAATCAGCGTGAAGAAAGCAGACCAAGTAAGGTGTGCGTCAGGGGTCTTAAGCATTCAGATTGTGGAAGGTCTTTCGTATCTTGATAATACTGGGTAATACTCTTCACATAAAAGCATTTGCAAGATTGTGGATCTCAGCTTATTTGCAAACCACAAGGCCAGAAGAGACCTCTCAAATTATCTGGACTAAACATTTGTGCAAGACAGAAAGAGATCACCCTTACTTGATGCATCAGTCCCAACGAAGAGGAAGTAAAAGATATTTTTGAACTTGACTGTTGGATTTCAGTGAATTAGAGAGAGATAACCATGACTGAAGCCGATTTTTACAGCCTCCTAGATACACATTAATGTATCTTAAATCCCATTATAGTATATGTGGGTGGACGTGGCTGCCTAACAAAAAGATACAGAAAAAGCAGAAAAGCAGAGGCCGCTCAGGACACCTGGTGCCTCGGAGCCCTCTGGCTCGAAGGAGAGGTTTGTTGGGCTGGGTGGGGCTGGCATGTGAACTGACTGTCGACATAGGTGGCTTGAACCCATTTCTGAGTGTGTCAGTCATGTTTGGGAATAAGTGAGGAGCTGAATTATAAATAATAGGGCAAGACTGCTGGGAAAGAAATAAACCCCAGTAAACCAAAACAATCAGTTTGTTCTCCAGTGTTTCCTGTACAAGTAATAAAATCTAATAACTGAGTTGCTGTTAACAGTTAATGACCACTGCATTTGTTAATGGACCCAGACAAATGAGAGCAGTTTAATACAACAAACAGGCCATTAGTTGTATTAATGGTTGGCTTGTAGGAGTTAGTGCTCTTATAAACTATATTCTGCAGTTTATAATACCAGCACTTTATAAAATGACCTGGTGTTTTCCAAAAAATAAAAAATAATAAGGATCAGGTGAGCTCCAATTTAGTAGTGGAAAATAAGTATGCATGCTAATGGAGAAAAGCTGATATTCGGCTAAATCTCTTTTTCTAGTTTGCACTGAATAAATCAGGAGCAACAGCAGACATACAAACCAGGCCTGATTCTTGTATAGCTTAAATCAGTGGCAGCTTTGCTTTTGACTTCACTGAGTTTTGGATTGATCCTGTAATTATTATCATTAGAGAGGAATTTGATCTTTTTTCTTCCTTTTCTTTTTTTTTTCCCCCAGACCACAAATGATTCCACACATGGGATATTCAGTTTTTAGCAGCTGTCATTATTTAGAGGTTTAACAAGCACTCTTATAGAAAGAACTATAAAAGGGAAGTTGTATAAATAGACTAAAATTAATAGAGGAACCAAATAGAGTTAGTTCCTGCTTCACTAGCCTCTACAGCTCTTTTAATTTTTGTATTTTTAAAGTGTATTTAACTGCAGTTCCATTTACAAGAAACGTCAGTAGCATTTTTGCAGTGGTAGTTGTGAAAGTCAAAGTTTTTCCATTGCTTTACAGACTCACTTCTGAATGTAACCAGTGTTCAGTAGAAATTTAAAGTGGAGGAATTTAAGCATTTGCCCTTAACTTGCCAAATGGGGACGATACCAAATTATTACAGAATTACAGGTTACTGGTGAAGGGAATAATGCACACTTTGGTAGGAAAGAGAATTGGAGGTTTTCACATGGTGCATGAATGGGCTCTAATTTGTGTATAGCTGTAGTGTGAGATGAGGCCGAGCTTAAATCATGAACTTACAACAGGGCTTAGCCAAGCTCTTTGGCTTCGTTTGTGGAGCCAAACTGCAAGTTTTCCAGATGGACTCCCAAAAACAGAAGAGACAACTTGCATAAACCTATCCTTAAGGTTATTGTGACCTGAAGGAAGAATGCAAGAGTGAACTCGGAGAGTTGTTCCCGTCTTTGGCCATTCATCCACGTGCAGGGAATGGTGCCTAAGCCAGCCTAAAGAGGTGTCACTCCTGAGTGTTCTTACTTAGATATGGAAATTACAGCCCAGAGGAATACAATAGGCACACTGGGTCCCTCCTAGATTCATCATACCTCAGCCATGCTCTTCCAAAGAGCAGCCAGTAACTGAGGCTTCAGAGTAAGATGCTTAAGCTGGAAAGCATAAGGAATAAGAGAAATGCAGACTGGTTCTTCCTCTGCTAAATCCCCTCAGCTGACAATTTGTGGTTTAAGAAGTTCCTGGGTCAGGGTTTATCTCATGGTAGGTAGCTGCTAGTAAGTCTATTCTCCATAAAGAGCTGGCCCTTTATGAGGCTATTTATATTTCTGGCTTCCATTTTTGGCAATGAATTCTATACTATAATTATGCATTCTGTGAAAAGGTGTTTGCTTCTGTATGTTTTAAACTTGCTACCACAAAATTTCAGCAAGCATCCTTTAGGTCTTGTCTGGGAAAGAATGAAAAATCCTTTCCCATTCATGCAGCTCATATGCTTTATGATTGTACAGATCTCACTCACATTTTCCTCTTCAGTCATTCTTTCCCAGACCCAGAAATCTTAAGCGAGGCACTCTCTCTCCCTTCCCAACCATGTTTCATACCTTTGATCACCTTCATTATCTTCTTCTTTGCCTTTTCTAGTTCTACTCTGCATTTTTCGCACTAGATGGAGAAGCAATCTTGCACACAAGACAAATGGTATGGGTGTATCACTAATACAGTGCCTGAGTGACAGTTCTGGCTTTGCTCTTAGTTCTGTTTCTAATAATTTCTAATAGTCTACTTATCTTTTTGATAGTTGGTGAGCACTAAGCTGTTTTTTCCAGGGGGTTCTCTACCACTACGCTAAAATCTCCTAGAGTGGTAGAAGGTTAGTAAGATTGCCTGTTACCTGTTTGTTTATCCTGCAATTTACCTTTAATTCAGCTTGTATCACCTCACATACTTTATTTTGTATTTGTTGCCATTGCATGCCGTCCACCATTCTGCTGCTCAGGCACAACATCAGGAGATCTGTTCATTCTTCTCAGCAGATTTCTTGAACAACTATGCGTCATTGCCCGACTGCTCAGGAAATCACGCAGGCTTGGCAGGAAGCGTTAGGAAGAGCTCAGCCTCCCTGAACACTTGAGGGCACAAAATGAATCAACTTGCCATGTGTGGAGCCTGGTTTCTGAGGTCCTGCTGAGGAAGAGAAGAGAAGCCATGCTCCTGCAGACCTGCCTGGCACCGAGAGCCGTGCAAGGAGGATCAATGCAGCCATCACCAGATGGTGCTGCTGCATTCAGCCTTGCAAGGTCATTGTGTGCAGGGATGTTTTGATTCTTGGAAGAAAATACTGGACTGGGGATGTTTTTCCACTGCTTGGCTGTCTGGAGAGTAGGCAGGGTGTGTTCTGACTTCATGTCACTACTCAGTTCTGAGAAGAGGACATTCGGGCTTTGGCTGGGAGTTTAGAATAGGGGTGTGTTCAGATGCTGTTTGAGATGATCTGTTCCAGACTGGTTCAAGTAGATAAACAAAGTTAATTAGATTCACCCCATATGAGTCCACAGGATTGATTTTTTCCTCCAATGGAAAACCGGCTAGCAATGGGTACTGCAGCTCATCAGAAATATTTATTACTATAGCTCCCCTGTTTTTTCCATAAGTTTTACAATACTTGCTGGGTTTTTTAAAGGCCCAGGTACAGGAATCATATTATCACATGAGATTCCAGTGACCCACTGGATTGAAAAAGTTCTTTAAGTCCCCTTTCCTATTGCTGTTATATGTGAAACTTCAGTGCAGCAAAGTACTTCACCTTTTGTGATTAAGCAGGTGAAATGGCACTGTCTGGACCTTTAACTAGCAGATTTTGGTCTTCTCCCTGTTTGTGCCAGTAAATAGGTGAGCCTGTTGTTACTTCTGACAAGTTGCTTGGGAAGGCTTTCAACTCTGCTTCCTCAGAAGACTGAGGAAAAGGTAAAAAGAAAAATTTTTACAGTATTACAGCAGTTTGTGATTGTAATTAATGTTTATCTACTAACTATAGTGTCCAACCTCCAAGAGCTCCTGTGAATCTACGTTGATATTCTGCAAAGGGTTTATCTGCGCTGTTGCGGGAGCCTACAGTGGTCTTAATTTTCATAAGGCAAAGGGATCCAGACAAGAAACTTAGAGGCAAACCAGACATGCTGCACTAAGCCAAAATGTGTTATTTTTAAGTCCCCATTCTTCAATTCTATTGCACTGAGCTCTTTGAAGGCTTCTGAGCAAAGTAAAATCTGTTTGACGATTTGAAGTTTAGAGAGTGAACACTCCAGCCTTTGTAAGGCCTTCAACGTTGTCCTATGGACATTCACGCTGGATGCTTTAAAGTTCAGGCTCTCTTTAGTCTTGTCTGTGGCCATTGCAGAGGGTCCTGGTGAAGTCCTCTAAGAACTGTGGGTTGTCCATGATGGGCAGTATGGACTGTCCTGGCTCATATGGACTCCAAGGGACAGCTCACAACTAGGAAGGATAGAGGTGATGAAAATGCAAAATGACAAATAACGATGCTCTTGAGATGGTAAATAAGGGGCTTTTTCATTTTATGGGGTCATGAAAGAAGAACAGTGGCAAATCAAGAAATTAAAGTGACAGCAGATATACAGCTGATAAAAAGAAGTATTTATTTCTGACAGCTCACTACTGTGGGATGGAGGAATCCAAGAAGGTATGAAGATTAAGAACAGGGTATCTGTAGGGAAAAGAAAGCTACCCAGAATGATCATCACTATTGCTACAATGCATTTCAAAAGGAACATCAACCCAACAAAAAAAAATCCTAAATCTTTAAGTCTTGTGGGAAGAGCCTACTCTGTGTTTGCTTGGCCATACCTTCTGTCAAAAGGCCTGGGGCTGGACAGTCCTGGAGACAAGATCCCAGACCCTGTGGTGCCTGGATTTTGTGGAGTTTGGCAATTTCTGAGATTAAGCCTGTGTTCCTCCCCTGGATGAACTGTCCTAACCAAGCTTAAAAAATTCTTAAACACTTCTTTCTCCGTCTGACAGTGACAGATTGATGAATTTACAAGCCTTTGCAAGGGGACCTGTCAAAAAGTCTGATTTAAGGGTCTACAAGTTTTTCTGGCAGAACTGTTGCTTCCATGTGAGGAATGATCACATTACTGAACCTGTTCCACCTGCTCTCTCCTGACGAGGCAGTAGGAGGCTGGAAGGAGCCTTAGCTCAGTGCTCCTGCAAAAAGGGGAACATCTGGAAGGAAAAAAGGGTATGGGGAGGAAGGCAAGGAGGAGAGGGGGTGGGAAACCAAAGACAGTCTGCTAGGAGATGGGTAGAATGTGAAAGATGAAGGGCTGAGGGGGGAGGAATAGGCTGAAAAGGTAAAAGAAAAGAAAAAAGGAAAGCAACACGCACACACAAAAGAGGCTGCCTGCTCTCAGCCAGCCTTGGCACCATCCAGCTGCGGCAGAGACATTCCAATGGTCACATCTTCGCTGCGGGGATGGCAACCTCGTTCAGACATTGGCCAAACGGCATCACCGGGAAAGCAGGGTTTCCTTGTTCCCCCACCCAGTCTGCACCAGATCACTGTGAACTCCGGAGAGTAATTAAAAGTATTTAAATTCAGACTTTATTAAGTGCAATGAAAAACCAAAAGAAAGCCACCCCAAAACAAACCCTGCGTGTCGAGTGCCAGGAATGTTAATCACACGCAATTAATCCCGAACAGCAGAGTTGTAACAATAAACTTATCGATAGCAAAAGCGGCTCCCCCTCGCTCTCCGCCTCCCGGCGGGGCTCCTGGCTGCTGCCGGCCGCACCTGTGCGAACGGCGGGGGGCACCGCCCGGACGGCACCGGGCTGAGCCGAGCTTAGCCGAGCGGAGCCGGGCGAGCGCCCTTCCCGCCCGCTCCCCGCCGCGGGCCCGCCCTCTCGCCGCGGGCTCGCGGCTCCTCCCCGCCCGGCGCAACCCCACGCCCCAGGTGTCCCGCGCCGCGCCGCTCCCCCTCGGCAGGAGAGGCCCGAGCCGGACGCCGCGGCGGAGCGGGAGCGGGTCGGGCCGGGCGGCGGAGCGGCTGCCCGCTGCCGCGGGAGGTGGGCGGTGCGCGGGGGGCGGCGGTTCCGGGGCCCCGGCATGGCCCGGGGGCGGGCGCGCCGCCGCCGCCCGGCCCCCTGAAGAGGCGCGGCGGGGCTGGCTGCCGGCCCGGCTCCGCCGGAGAGGGGTCTGGCTCTCCTCTGGGCTCCCGGGCGCCCTGGGGGGCCGGCCATGTCCGGAGCCATGAAGTTCAACGGGTACCTGAAGGTGCGGATCGGGGAGGCCGTGGGCCTGCAGCCCACCCGCTGGTCCCTCCGGCACTCGCTCTTCCGTAAGGGCTACCAGCTCTTGGACCCTTATGTCACTGTCAGCGTGGACCAGGTGCGCGTTGGGCAGACCAGCACCAAGCAGAAGACCAACAAACCTACCTACAATGAGGAGTTCTCCGCCACGGTTACCGACGGCCATCAGATTGAGCTGTCCGTCTTCCACGACACCCCCATCGGCTACGATGACTTTGTGGCCAACTGTACCTTGCATTTCCAGGACCTCTTGCGCTCCGCGGGCCCCAATAACAGCTTCGAAGGCTGGGTGAGTAGCCGTCTCAAGCAGAAGCTGGAGCCGTGCTCTTCTCCGAATGAATGAAGGTGTTGGAAGGGTACTTGCAGAGCTGGGGCTTGTCCTTGCATGCCTGTGCTGCAGATGCACGCAGCCTGGCCTGTGTGTCTGCGTGTACGCAGGTGTACCTTTGTGTCTCTGTTTGTGCTCCTGTGCTTTAGATTTGCTTAGAATGCTATTTAGACTGCTGTTTCAGCTGATGTGTTTTGGGACCCTGAGAACAGAAAGTCTCAGCTGTCACAGCTTGAGGGTCAAGACCCTGTGGCTGAGGGCTGTGACGTCTCTCCTAGCAGACTAGCAGAGAAGAGACTTGGAGTATGTAACCAGCAAAGTACACCTGCAGACTCACACGATCATGTACCTTCCCTCTTTTGCTTAGCACAGAGACATACTTGCAAACTTGGATACCTGTCTCTTAGATTTGCTCAGATCTACACACCCTTGCACAACTGTTTGATGTGTGCATGCAAATTTCTTTGACTTCTTAACAGAATGGCAGGACTAGTCTTGTGTCTGTCATGTACACCACTGTGCTGGTTGAACGCAGTTTCACTTACAGCTAATTCTAGGTTATTTCCAAATAGATGTCACTTGCATCCGGCCCAGAGAACATCATTTATGTCTTAGACCTATGGTAAGTGAAAGGAATAGTTCAGGCTCTAAACTTGTGCCTTTGCTTCCCAGTACTGTACAGGAGGAAGCGACTGTATTAATCCAGACAGTAGTTTGCTTGTAAGTGTTAGGTTAAAAAAGAGGAGAAAAAAGGCATTTCTGCTCAGTAGAGAAGGTGCAGAAGAGCTGAGAATTTCTGAGGTTAGGATAGGTATTAACTTTTTGAGGCCAGGAAGTTCAGCACGTGTGGTCAGGTAACCACCACAATAAGATCAGACGTGGAGGAGGGAGAGCTGACACTGTAGAGAACAGATACGCATCTCGATCTTATCGCTGGGGAGAATGCTGGTGCTTTCTGTTCTCAGCCATGTCTGTGACTGAGGTGTGATGCTACACCCCTGGGGTGATTACAGGGAAATACCAGTCGCAGGATTGATTAATAAGTGTATATTGGTACTGTGTTGTTTTTTTTTTTCTTATGGTGTACTTAGGTACCCTATAGATAGGCTTGAGGTCATGCACTAATTAATGGTGGTGTCTCTCAGACAGTCGCTGATGTGATTTTGTGTTAGGCTGAGGGATCCAAGCTAGCCTCGAATGAGTTGGCTCAGGTGTTGCTCCTGACAGCCCAGCCAGAGCTGAGTTCACAGGGGTTTTGCTTTGTGGGTACGTATCCAGCTACCCAGGCGAGTTGTGCTGCTGGAGAGAAACTGCTCCTGGGACTTGTGCTAAAACAGTTTTAAATAGAGAACAGAGCCCATCAGGCCAGGGCAAAGGAGTGAGCTCAGTATAGAGAGCTGTGGTTTTGAGGATTTTCTTCGCGTTTGATTTGCTGAGGGTGTTTCCTCCTCGCTGTTGAGAGAGGCTCTGTCCTCTCAGGAGGCTGGAGTCCTGGTCGCGCTGGGTCTGGCTGCACGTGGGATTGGACTGCTCTGTTGCAAAGGTGGTGGCCTTATTTACATTACTAAAATATCTATAATAATATTGCCTCCAGTGTGGATGCGTGCGTGTCCAGGGGCCCACTGTTTCTTTCATTTCATCCATCCTGCAGTGCTGATTTTCAGGACAGGCGCAGTCTGTGGCCTGAAATGCTTGTTTGGACTTCGGTGAGGGGAAAGTTTTTTGTCCCTGCTGGATAGGCATGTGTTTCATGAACTCCTGGACCCATGAGTTGATGGGTGCAATGGGCTGGGAAAGCAGTGAGTTTTTTAACTAGACTGATGTAAACTGATGTTTTGTCTAGGCCTGTAGATAGAGGCTAAAAGCTGCTGCTCTCCTTTTCAGTTAATACCTAGAAATTACAAGTGGGGTGGATTTAGTGGGGAGTGGGCAAGTTCTGTTCCCCTTCTCCTCTCCCCTCTCTTTTGGCTTGCATAGTTTGCATCCCTCATAGCGTGCGGCCAGGGTCACATGATGACAGGGAACAGCATCTTTCCCTGATAATTTAATATGTCTTGATAAATCCAGCAAGGCTGTCACGGGGTTTTGTGTAATCAGAAAGATAGGAAATGCTGGTTTGTACTAATTCAAAGTCCATGAACTGCTGGCATGACACAAGACACCGCAAGGGATTTGCAGATGATTTGCAACACCTCCACTCTGAAATCCTTCATGCTGCCCTTTTTCCATCCCCAAAGCAAAAGCACATACAGGCAAAGAAGGAGCGAATGGAGCACGGGGAAAATTGGTGAATCCTCAAAGTTTAACCTGGCTTACGTTTACTTGGCTGTGCACAATTTTTCATTTTGATTTGAAATAGAATTTTTACATTCACTTTTCAAAGACAAGGACAACAACATTCTAGTAAACTCCAAATGCTCCATGCATTGATAACAGCCAAACGGGGCAGGGCAGCTGGCTGCCTCTGCTCCCCGAGCTCTCCTCTGGAGAGCTGAGCTGCTGGGGATTTCCCTGGACAGTCCCTCAGCTCACGTGCTGGCCTGAAAGTTTCAGTGGGAGCTCTCAGGCTCATGCTGCTCAGTTTATAAAAGTTGGTTTTCTCCTGCTGAAAAAAAAGTGATTGGTTGTAACGTTGGTCACCACCTCTTGTGACAACTGCAGGAAGTGTCTGCGAGAGGCAAGTTGGAGCGGTTGGTGTGTAAGCATTAGTGCTTCCCAGATGACTTGCAGGCACATCACCGCAATTATGACCCCAAACACTTAGGCAGATGAGTAAGTGTATGGACATGAACTGTCTCATCAGTAATGCTTATGCACCTGAGTCATCCCACTGGGTACTGGGACAGAGTTCTCTGTTCGTGGTTTTCATTAAAATCCATGTTCCAGAGACTCTTTTAAAATTACCCTTTTTCTTCTAACCATTTTGATAGTTTTCTGAAGTCTTCCTAGTAAACACATTAGCATGGTCTGGATATTTTTTAATTTGCGCATTAGTTGTTAAACTCATTTGATTAACTTTACACAGATCAAATCTGTAAGAGCTTATTAACTTCACGATCCTTCTGTTTCCCATTTTTTATATTTGCCTGTCAAGTTGCAGAGCAGTAGTTTTTATTAATACTGCCAATTAAATGCCATCTTGCCTTCAACATGCCTTAATGGAGTTAAAACCAGGAGTGATCTCTCTGGTACCATGTTCTTTCTGGAAGGCATTTTCCTGTGTGGGTGTGAAATTGTGCAAACCTGAATGGTAGCATTTTACACAGGTGCGCATGACCCTGCCAGGTGCAGTGCAGGAGAGAATTAAGCTGGCTGCTATCCGAAAGCTGTTATGTTATGATTTACATCAGGGTCGAAACTTGTCTTTTGAAGTGTTTAATTTTGCACTAGGATGTGCCAAGACCTTTTTACTTGGTATATGCATCTTTAAAAGGTGGTATCTCCTCTTCAGCTGTCTCAGAGTGCAGTATAGGAAACAATCATTTGTCAGTGAAACAACTCAAGTAAGTTGGAGTACCGAGTTGTAACTGAAAGGGGAGATGTTTACAATACATAGGATTACTCCTATGAGTTTTATGTAGTAGCTGAAGTAATTTTTAAGTTTGGGGAGACACTGTTTACAGATACTGAATTGCATTGTTACTAAGGTATTATTTAATTACAATTTTAAAAATTACTAGTCCCTAGGTAGCAATGTAGTAAATTCTAGGGCTTTAACAAGGAGTTAAAATTAAACCTTGATCTTGAAGTAGTAAATTATCAGAGTACACTGAAGGAAATTAGATAACAGATGCACTATAAGATTAATGAGCCAATCACAACTTCCTGATGAGTTTGTTACCGTTTGCTCATGTGTGCAGGAAGAGATTAAGACAAATAATTCTCATGCATCCCTTACCTTGAGCTCTCTTGCCTGTATCCTTTCCTATGATTGTTTCTTTCTTAAGGGAAAAAGAATTGTGTTTTACCCATGTTTATATGCAGTTGTATTTACTGAACATTAAATTGAGGAGTTAAAGGAGAATGCAACTTCTTCCCGAGAGCATCATGACCTGGGCAGAGAGCCAGGGTGCTGCAGGTCAAATACAATACGGTTGCTTCTTGTTTTAACTCCCACTTCACTGCGGAGTGTTCTGCAGGTGGGCAAAACCTGCATCAGGAAGCCAAAAATACTTCATGGCTGTTGACAAGAGGATTTTGCGATGCAGTGTTTTGTGTCTGCATCAGCCTGTGCCCACCTGTAGCGATGGACTGCAGCTTGTAGAGTGGGAGTAAATGGTCCCTCTTTCCATAGGTCAGTAGCAGGCTGAGATAAAGAGCAATAGGGATGTCTCTATGATTTCTCTTTCCATGCATATGACAACTGCGGACATAGTGCAGATCTCTCATCTGTGTGAAAGTCACGCTGCATGTCAGTTGCAACCTAGGCTTGAGTAAAGTAGGCTTCTTCCCTACTTGATAAGTTTTAAGTTGTTTAAGTAATTATTATTACTGATATGCAATTATTGTATTGAATGGGAATAGTGGAGAGAAACATCCACTGCAGAAGGTAAGATAGCTTTTGAAAGCTACCAGAATTTCAGCTTCTGTTTCTTTACTGTAGCATACAGCTGTCCTTTGGCCCTACAAACAAGCCCTTCAAAACGCCAGCAGTCCTGTGTACTAAGGCTACCCAAGAGTGCCCTGCAGCCTAAAACAAAGGCTGTAATAAAGAAATAAAGCTAGAATTGTTGCTATGTCTCAGGTATTAAATAATCCTGGGGCGTGTGATGCTAAGTTTTACTGATCAAGGCAGATGAGAACGACTAGAGTTGACTGTGTCACGAAAAGCTGCGTGCTTACTGCCTTGTTTCAGCATCAGAAGTGGAGCTAGTTAGGAGTCTTATTTTTTGCTCATCCACGAGCTTCTCCCCAGTAAACGGCCTGTCTGGCAACTGTGAGCATCCTTGGAGAACATAGGCATTTTGCCTGAGAGTGCATTAGGCTGGAAAGATTTGGTCAAAGCATGAGAATAGCCAGTTTCCAGTGATCAGAGCCACTGTGTCAGTAGGGCTCTGTGGGACTGGAGTTCATGCCCTGGCTTTAAACTAGGTACAGCGGGATATGAGTTTGGCTGTGCTTCGTGCAGCTGGGTGCCTGCCGTGCTCCGGCTTTCTAGTGTGTTCTTCAGTCTGGTTTTCCACAGCTATGTCTTGAGAATTGTTGCTTTGATGCTGTTGGAGTTGGGAAGGGCTCTGGGAACGCTGGAGAGGTGTGTGGGAGAGGAGCACACTTTCCCACCTGGTGCAGTTTGGCTGTGCAAGTATTACCATGTCATTCTCCCTGGCTGCGAGCGGCTGCTGAGCCAAAAGCTCAGCTCAGACGCCACTGAAAGGCACCCGGGCCCTATGGCCCCACGGCATCGTGGGCACGTAGGTTTCCAGCTAGAGCCTGTTCTGCTCCCTATGCAGATGGCGTGTCAGCCCGCGCTGCCTTTGCCTGCCAGCCCACGCACTGGTGCCCTGGCGTGGGGTGCAGTGGGTGGCTGGGAGAGGCCGCAGCATGCATAGTCACACAAGGTTTTCTGGAGTCGTTTGTTGAAGCCCTTGCTAAAGTGGTTGCTGGGTTGTGGGGCTGACTTTGATGCCAGGCTTAGCTTTCTATTTCTGCTGCTGCCTGTTTCTCAGCTGATGGTGTTGCCACTGAATTATCTGCAAGCTCTGGTCAGAGGGAGAGGGAGCAGGCCAAGGGCTGCTGCCCGTGTCTCCTTCAGCAGCGTTAGTTGTGTCAGAAGCAGCTCCTGAGGGCGTTTGCAGACCTGCGCCCCCAGCCCTGGGGTTGCTCTTTTCAGAGCGGCTGTGTGCGGAGGAGGAAGAGGGAGGCAGCGGGGTGACTGCGGTACAAGTGAGCCCAGCACCCTCGGAAGCTCTGTCCCCAGACCTGCTCTCTGTGCCCCGCTGGCCTCGCCTCGCTCTGTTCATATTTCATATTTAGCTTTTACCACAGGTCTTTCTGTAAAAATACATTTTGTCCAGGCTGTCCGAGGCTTTCCATTTGGAGTATTTTCTGAGTAATGATTTGGGTTTTGGCCATTTTGAGCTTATAGGCAATAAACCCCGCAGGAAAGATTGTCACAGGGACCGTTTAAGCTATTGAAATGCCATTAGAAAGTCTACTGATTTATAGTGTAATTCAATATGAAAGCATATCCCTTACTGAAGTGAATAAGACTCCCACCCTTTCTTTGCAAACTATTAAGGCTCCTTTGATGTTTTAGGCTTGATCGTAGCTATTGTGCTTTGCTAATACAATCAAGAAATCGGGGACCTTTTGTGTAACCATGGAGAAAAAGACAGCAGAAGAGTTATCAAGTGAAATGAGTTGCTGGCAGCTTTTGTAAAGGATTCTGGACCAGGCATCGCACCTTCTTGCCTCCCAAATCTCAGCCTATTTAGGCACACAGTTAATATATGTCAAACCATGCTGCAGACGTAATGTGTTCTGGATACAGTGAGTAATCTTTGTTCTGATCACTTATTCCACCCCTGTGTTATTTGTGGGGCTGTAGAGCAAACCAGGCTGGAGTCCTGGATAACTAACCTGGCATTGTGTCCTGGTGGAGCTTGCCAGGCGGTTATTCCTCTCCCGAGCCATGCCCTTGGTTGTGCTGGTACAAGAAGCCCTGGCTGGTTGCGAGGGAAAGATTTGCTTTATAATTATATCAAAGATAGCAAATGTATGTCTAAAACAAAGTGCATCCTGAAGCGTCCAATTAATGTTGCTAAGCCGCTTAGGGTAGGCCAGACAAATGACTTAAATTTCTGCAATGCCAGTGACATTTTTTTACTCTTTGACATCATGAGATGTTCTCATTGCTCAGGGAAATCAGTCGCTGAGGAAACCATACTGCTTTATTTTGACAGCTAGCGCCATGAACAGATACAAGCTAGGTTTTGTTGCGTTGGTGCGACGCTGTGCAAGAGCAAGTGTTCCTCAGCAATTCTGGTGCTACCGATACTCAATGCTAAAATCTCAGTGTTTGTGCTGGGCCCAAGGTGATGGAAAAAATTGCTTTTTCACTGCCCCTGTGAGGCCTTGTGCCGTTGTTACGCTAGGCCAGAGGCATCTAATCGACGACCAGATTTATCCCACAGGCCTGCCAGAGCAGTTTTACTGGCTGACAGCCTGCTCCCTGCTTTGCTCTTTCCTGGGGCTCCTTAGATGTGGACTAGGGGCAGGTTGCAGGCAGAAGAGTTGCTCTGGCAGCTGCCAGCGTGTTTTTGGTCACTGTCTTCCTTGAGGGAGCCACTGCATCTCCAGAGAGCCTCATGCTCTGTAGCCCATCAGCGATCTGTGTCCTGATGGAGGGATGCAGCCCTCAAGACGCAGAGATGCATCTGCCACAGACAGGGGATCCCTGCGTCTTGTGTCTGGCAGATGGATGTCATGTCCAGGGTTGTCTCCTCCGAGTGCTGCCTTGCAAACCAATGAAGCCCAGCCTGGGAAGGATGGCAGCCCTGGGCTGCACAGACATAGGACGTTTGGGACTTCAGGTCTGAGATGAGATTTCAGTTTATCTGCCAGCCCTCCGTGTTGCTGGATGGGAATTTCTGTGCTCCATTAGATGGTGTAGCCCTGCCCTTTAGGTTGGCGCAGCTTGCACTGGAGGAAGAGCATGCTGCTATGGCTGTAGTTACCCATGAGCTTTGTCAATAGAAAAAAGTGTTGGCAGGGATGGAGGGAGGGGACTGTGAACCTGTAGATGACATTACATAAAGACTTTTCCTTGGTGTTCACCTGCCAAGTTTCGTAAGTATTGAGTTTCACGAGTGAGTCGATTGTATTTGTATCAGTGATATGGTGGCAGCTTTCCAGGCACCTTCCAGGAGAGGTCTTCTTGCTGTTGAACAGACAAGAGATGAAGTACTTGTGCAGAAACAAAGGTTGAGCAGCTTTGGTAGCTTTGGTTTGTGAGATGGGTGATAGAATATTTATTCTATTTTTTTAATGAACATGACAATGCTGTGTAGACCTTAGTGGAATTTTTCTGCTTTTTTTTTTTTAACTTTTTATTGCAATACAGATATTTCTGTCAAAAGGAGGAAAGGAAGAAGATACGTTCATGCAAGACCTATTTCTAAATGTGATTTGGTGCATGACTGTTACATGTCTGCCGTGTGTTTTAAGAAAAATAGATTGATAAAATCAGTTGCAGTGTGCAATCACTTGATAGATCAGCAGAGCCCTCTCAGAAGGAGGCGAGTGATGGTAGAGGATGTGAGGAAACAGGCTGTGTATCTGTGCTGTCCCAGGACATTACACGTAATAGTAAGACACGCATACTGACAGCCTGACAATGTCCATCTAAGGGCTGAGGAGAGGTTTGAGATGGTAGTTCTGTATCTGAACACTGAGATGTTTTTTCTGCCTTTGTCTCGTATGTTTAGTGTAAGCCATCCTCAGAGGCAGGATTTTAACTTGTCAGCTGGTCTCATTTGGTTTAAAAAAGCAGCTTATACCTTCCTACAGCACTTCTGGTTTCTAGCCCCCTCTCTGGCCTGCTCTGTGGTTTCTGTTTTTCCTTGGCTTGTTTCTTTTTTTTTTTTTTCCTTAGGTCTTTGTCATTCATCTCTATTTTAGCAAAGTACTGTATTTTGTGCTTTTTGTCTTGAGTAAATTTAATTTTACTCTGTCGTGTAAGCAAGACATCACTTGTAAATTAAAGTCTCTACATACATCTCCACTTCCTTTAGTATCTTAAGCCTCCTATTTGCAAAGGGGTCTTAGTTTGGGAATCCTTTTATTGCTTTTGGATAGAAAATATTTGTTATCATTGACAGTTTTATAGATGCTGTAGTAGTTCCAAGCAGGGACCAGTCATAACTATGCTGAGTGCTGGAAGTATGAGTCAGAGATGTGCACTGTCAGAAAGTTCATTTAGGGTTGTGTCAGTTCACTGGAGCTGGCTGTCTCAACGGTCTGGATAAGAAAGAGGGTGACAGTTTTACTATGACAGTAAAAATCAGCATGGGATGTCGGTTCTCCTAAGGGCTTTGATCTGGCCAAATAGTTGCAAATAAATGCTGTCTCTGATAGCACTGGAGTTGGCTTGTCTATGTGCGAGTTGGTTTCTTGAGTTATATTCTCCACCTAGACTGGACAGCATGCTAATCCCGTACTATATGTATTCAATTCTGGGCTAAGTTTCTTCAGAATAATGAAGTTCTAGATCACGAACAACTAATGAAAGACTAGCTTATCCTGTTTGAATTCCTACTTTGTCCTGCATTTATTTTCCTTGGTAAACAAGGCCAGAGAGCTTGTTAGCGCTTTTTTGTAGGATTGAAGAGCAGAGGTAAAACATGTTCTAACTGGTGAAATCTGGGGATTGATTTACTGAATGTTTTCTTCTATCTCATTTCCTTTAATTCTTTTAAAATGTAAATGCTTTAAATCTGAAGAAGAGAAGGAGAAAGTTTTCGTGCAGTTGGGCCCAATTCTTATCCTTGGCTCATGTATAAACTCTAGCACACTCCATGGAAAGATGCTCTCCATCCCTCCTTTTTCTGGCATCTATTTTTAATAACATTGACACGGAAGTTGTCTTTCTCCTTTCTTAATACTTGTAAAATGTCACTCTGTAAAAGGTTTAACTGTGTCTTCTGTGAGATTTCAGCAGAACAGGAGCCCAGTGCTTGCCTCTGCTTTTGCTTGCCAGGTGGATTCCCGGTGGCATCAATGGAGGTAGGCTGCCAGCTTTGCACCGGTCTAATTGAGAAGAACCGGACACATTTCTCTCCTCCTTCTTGCATGCAACAAGGGTTTATAATGATGGCTGGGTTGTACATTATTTATTGAGCACAGTGAGTGCTCATGGAGCTTTGAGAAAGAGGAAAGAATTGGCTTCCGTGCAATGAGTTTATTATCTAGGTCATTCAGAGGCTGAGGCATCTAACATTAATATATTCAATGAAAATTTATTCTGTAAGGCACTTCGCTCCTGAGCCTGGAAGAAAAATAAGACCATGTGAGGAAAATGTTCCTGCACGGTCCAAATCCATGGTGGGGTTTCTTGCCAAAGTTATTTGGGTGGAACACACTATTTAATACGAAAGCTACAGTGGTGTCAAATGTGTAGGATCATCCTCCATCTTCTAATAGGGCTTTGTGGGCATATTGCTGTTGATAATCAGTTTGCAAGATGGGGCCTCATGCATATCCCTTCATTATCTGTTTACTTAATAACAGTAAAAAGTCCAGTGTAGGAGCTTTGGGTACTCTCACCAGAATTGCTCACAAGACTGGCTTGTGAGGGAGGGTGACCTTCTGGAGATTGCTGGAAATGACCCGACAGTCAGTTTCCTTTCTTAGAAGTTTCAGCCTCTTGTTTCTGCAAGGGACTCGTGGCAGCTTACAGACCTACATCAGGAAAAATGCTGGTTTAAGTCTTCCTTAATGTAGTGGGATGTAATTGTGGTGACTTAGTTGCTTATGTAGTAGCTACTAAGTTGTTCTTGGTTTGGTGTGGAGCAGAACTGGGTAGAAACCCAGCTGTGCCAGGTTAAGCCATCGTCCTCTCAAAAAATTAGCCCCTATTATAACAACCCCATCATTACTTAATGATAGTAACTCATTTTAACCACATTTTCAAATAATTAGCTCAAGTAACATTTAGCCTGTCTTGCCAATAAAGATGATGAAGTTTTCCATCTTGATTCTAGGAAGGAACTTGTTTCACTTTCCTTTGCAAAATCTTGCTGAATGGTTTAATGCCTGAGCCTAGAACAGCATCGAGTTTGTTGTGATCATATCCAGGAAAGGAGGAAGGTTTAGAGCTGTGCTAGCGAGCCCAGACAGTAGGGCTCTGTCCTTTCCCTTTGAAGGACAACGGGAGTATGATGCATACGAAAGAAATGGGCAGCGATGTTACAGAAGCAGATATCGTTTCTCTCGTATGTTCCAGATCTGTATAGGTTGAGGCTAAGATATCTAGCTCTAGCTGAAGGACAGCAGGACCACTGCACTCACTGTCTGTCTCTACAGGTCAGGGCTCACTATATCCAAATCCTTAGGGCTTGTAGTTGTCTTGCAGTGACAGTGTTGAAACGAAGAGCAAACTCTTGGATTCTGGAGTGTCCGGCAGGCTCAGGAATGAAGCATCAAAAATTCAGGCTATGCTGCACATCCTCACAGAATGGTTTTCAACCCCTTGTAGACAAAATATGTAGTGTGCTAGTGTGGATGAAACCCTCTTCATTTGCGTGGATACTTACAAAGTCATCCAGACTAGGGATGGGTTTTGTGTTTAACCATGATGGAGCACTTTTTCAGCAGGCTTGTGACTTGTGAGCTCTGGCAGTTTGTGCAGGGCAGAGCTAGGAGGATACCCAGCAGGTTTTTGTCCTCCTCTGCCCCATGGGCAGTTGCTGTGCAGCAGGAGAGGTAGAGCGCTTCCTGCTCGTGTCTCTGCTTCTCGCCTACTCCATTTCACAGCCGAGCTTGCTAAATAAAACATCAGTCAAAGGCTGAATGAGTTAATGTGGTGAGCTGTGGTTTTGGAGTTGTGTGAGAGCAGCGTCCATTCTGCTGCCTTTGCAGAGAGTGGTGACAGCCGGAAGAAAAGGGGAGGGAAGCTTTGGGGGGCCTGGGGACAGCAATCTCCGTTTGATCGAAGCTTGGTACCAAGATGCCTTTTCCCTTTATTGTGTATCTACTGAAGAACTTGGCTAATGATTTATCAGTGCATAATCAACCCTATGCTCTTCCCAGCAGTTAACTACAGCCACTGTCGGACATGTACAAACCCCCACTCTGATGTTACCTAAGCTCCACCAAAGAGGTGTTGAAAGCTGTGTCTTTTCCCTTGTCTAGGGTGAGCAGCTGCTGCGTGTGGCTGCACCTCTGCAGGAGCACAGGATTTTAATGCTCATGGTGTAGAAACGCCTGTGAACGCACGTGTGTTGTGGGGCAGACAGGGCACAACGCACACTTATTTCAGTTCTCGCTTAGAGCTGTGTGTAATGAGCAGAAATCCCTTTGACTGGGTGTATTCCCTCTGGTTACCACTTTGTTGGGTAAAACTCTAAGAATTAAGAACTTTAGAACTCCAGAATTTTAGGGGAACCTTAGAATGGAGAATTGAAGCTATATCCAAAATTATCAGGTGGTTCATATTAGAATTGCACTCTTCTGACTTTGTCAAGAATAAAATTGTAGGGTCTGGGTGGATCTCTTCAAAGAGAAGCAATGATCATTCAAGTCATGCTATGTTTTGGCTTATGCAGGTGTGATTTCAGAAAGTTTCTGATGTCTTTCAAGTTTGTAATTTCCTTTTGTCGTAGAGAAAGGAGTGTTTGTGATTAATGAGTTCAGTGGATTTATTTCTATATATAAATAAGCTTACTGCAAAAAGGCTTGCTTCAGCAATGGTTATGCAGTACTCATTGTTTTTAAGCAATGCCACTTCTTATTTTAGTAACATTTTGGAAGTGCCTGTTCCTGTTTTGAACACGAACGTTAGGTGGGAAAAGAGTAGCTGACGCTTGCTAGTTTTAAACAACCTTTGGTGCCCCTGTGCTTGGCTCCTGAAAGATTGTTCTGAAAGAATCGTCCTCACCTCAGAAAAGCTCATCAACATTTTCTCAGTGTAAGTTTTGTGGTTCGTTTCTACGTTGACTAAACAGTGTCCTTATTTCATATGCCCAGGTCTATTAACATTTTATTTGCAGAGAACTGTGGGGTTTTTTTTTTAATTGCTTCAGCTGCACAAAAATAGTCTTTATCCATGCCTGATTTTTTTCACTGTCAACAGTAAGAACAGGACCTTTTTTTCTTTTAAATATATTTTTAGTCAGTAAATGGGTAGTTGCAAAATTCTGTACGCCTATAGTATTTAGTCTTACTCCATCTCTAACAATATTAAGCAACCGTTTCCACAGGAACGGTGCTCTTTACAATAGGTAGTGTTGTGGCTTGCTTCGAAGCCACAGCCAGAACATGTAGGTGTTTGAAGAGTACCAGATCTTTCCATCTCTCGCTGTGAATTTTCCAGTGGGTCACTACTTGTTCAGACTTTCTATCACAGTTTCTGAAACCACCCCAGTGCTACATATTACTCTGTGTGTCCCAGAAGCCTTTCAAGTGCTGCTGGGCTGCAAGAGGAAACTTTCAGGTACATAAAAAGCCAAAATTCACGGTGCAGCAGTGGTAAGGATCTAGTCAGCAGCTCCAATGCCACTCACTTAGGATCTAACTCTTCACTTCTGTGGTCTTATTTGGGGGTCTTTCAATCTCATGCATACTAGTTGAACAACGTTAGGTGTTTTATCATCTTACGGGACTGCGTTTTAATGGTTCACTTCATTGGATGTATGGCAGTTATTAGAGGGATTGTATCTCTTTCATTTACTTTCCCCCAAGGTTGTTACAGAGAGTCCTGCTTGTACAGAGGAGAGGAACTGTTTGACTGGCTTCTTGGCTTTATGTTACAGGGCTCAGTAAACCCTAAAGAAGGGAAGTTACTTGATTTTATTTTGAAAGAAGATAAATGCTGTCCAAGGGATTTCTGCCCTCAGCTGGTGACAGCTCTCTGGTTAAGGTTATAAGACTAAAATTGATGTGACTTTTCCTGGAGTGAATAAAACTTTGCTTTGGGAATTCAGGTAGTGTGTCCTCCCTCAGCAAGGGCTGTTTGTCAATGGGAAGAGGAGCGTAAGGTCCACATTAGCAGTGCCAACCAGGTAGGGAAGTTCTTTGCTCCAGAAGGGAATTTATACTTTTAAACGTCTTAGCTAGTGGGCTGGAGTTAAAAGCATGTGTGTTTGTAATATAAAGCACAGGCAACACTGGCTGTGGCACAGATAAAATGCCAGGCCTTCCATTCACAAAGGAACTAAATATTTATCAAGGAGGGAACACGACAGCAGTTGTCCTAAATACGAGGGCTTTGTAACGGAGCCTGTCCTGCTCTTGGCTTACCTGGGATTGCCATGTGCTTGGACTTGCAGTCATCCCCAGCAAAAGCTCTGCTTGAAGAGAAGGACATTTATCTGCAGCTTTGCAGGTGATGTTGCACTTTGAATGGGAAATGTGATCAGCATCAGGTTATGTTCTCCATTGACATGTGAGCAAAATCACTCCAACCATGTTCTGACCTGTTCCTCTGCAGACCCTTTCTGTGTTTCCCTCCCAGCCTCCTTTTTTTAATCCAAGGTCACATTGGTTGAGAAGTGCTTCTTCATCTTGAAACCATGCTTTGGAAAGGGAAAAAGAAATGTTAAAAAGGGGAAATACTGACAACATGTTGGTGGTAGGTGCCAACAAGCTGCCTGTTGGCCGGCAGTTGCACACAAACCCCAGAAGTGTCGCCTCCTTCAGATGGAGGCAGATGGCTGGGTCAGCTGAAGAGTAAACCCCAGTGACACAGCGCCTCGTCACCCATCTGGTGGCCTGGAGAAGGCTGAAGGCTGATGCTTTGCAGCTCCTTCCCATCTCAACTCAATTGCTGTAGTCACAGCTATGACTGTATGGTCACAAGCATGTGGTGAGATCATTTCTCTCATGAGGTAGATGAGGAAAACTGTAATCACAGACTTGATGGGACTAAAAATTGCTTGATCTTGGACAGTCTGTCTCTTATTGCAGTGCTTGGCTTCAGGATTTCAGGACTTTTTTTCCTCCCCTCATAATCCTTACAATACAAATATAAACCTAGGGTCCTTTACTATGAAGAACCTCATCTACGCACCCTTTTTTTCAAACTGCTGTTTTACAGAAATATTCCTGTATTGTACGCTTCCCCTCCTTCTCCCCCACAAAAGATGACCAAACAGAAAAACAAACCCACAAAAACCACTATACAAATGATCTAACTTGGCAAAACAAATGTTGGCAATGGCATGTCCTTTCTGGGTGTTGTCAGCTGCGTACTGGATCCCAACCTACATTCTTTTTGCTGCATGAAGACTTGACTGTGACTCCCCGTGCTGGACCTCGTGGGATTAGACTGCAGACGTGAGTGGTAACATCTGGACACTAGGAGCGAGCATCATACCTTCAGGAATGCTGGGGGAGTGCACGCCTTGGCACTCCTTTTTTTGTACCTTTAGAAACATCTAATTGGCTATGTGGCCAGAAACTGCTGCTGCTTTTACATGATGTTCTGGGATGTGTGTACCAGGGATGTTAAACAATCCCATAAGCTGTTGGCAGGGAACGGGAGAGGGATGAGTGTGTAAGTTAAAATATTTTTAACCTTCCTCTCCATCTTACCCTGTGTCCCAAGCAGATTCTCTTGTGAGACACCACCCATATTTGATAGCTTGCTTTCATCCTTCTGTCTCAAATCACTTGATAGATCATCTTACAACATGGAGTGTGAGAGATGTGGTGGATTAATGCTAGCTGGATGTAAATGTTGGTCCTTAATAGTTTCAGTGTTAAGAAACTGCCAGGTGAGGATGGGAGAGGAGGAAGGAAGAAGTCACTGTGACTAATTCAAGATCTGGGAAGAGTGGTCAGAGCACAGGTGGCTGGGCTTCTCCATGGTGTTACAGCCCATGCCAGGATCCCGGTTTCACAAGTTGCTGGAATTAATCCCTCCTTTTTGTATCCTCACTAAGGATGAGTAATGCAGTTATGGCTTTAAATGGGAATATCTGTGTGATGGGGGCTTTAGTTCTAAAGACTGGCATGCCGCTGAGTCGTGTCATTTGAAACCACGCTTTTTGTCAGAAATATTGCTGATAACTTGGTTTTTGCACATAATTCATTGTAATACTGACAGATTTGGTGGTGGTGTACCATTCCCCCACCCAATGCACTTAGAGCAAGGCCTTATAGTCACTGAAAAGAACAGCCTGGTGCCATGGAGCAACTGACTTTTCTTGATGTCTGAACCACTCTGCAGCCCAGACACACATTGCTTTCATGGGTTGTAGAGTTTTCCTTGCACTTTTTCAAGGCGCATGCCTGCCGTGCGGTCTGCTAGGTCAGGCTTTTGAAAACCACGAGTGCTGCTTCTGGCTCTGCTCCTGCCATCCCCGTACGTTGCTCTCCTTGTCTATAAAATTGGTGGTGCAGGGTTTCCCCCAGCACCCCAAGGGGCTTTGCAGTTGTTGTTTGAAAAGGCGATGTGTATGATCTCACATATGCAGCTCCTTTCATACATCATATTGCCTTTAGGAGAGATACAGCAACACCGCTGTAGGAATGTGATACTAGGGTTGCAACAAGGGGATGGCAGCCTGCGTGGGAAGCTTCCCTGAGTGAAAGCAAGTGCTGTGGGTGTACCTGGCATGGAGGTTCCGTGAGCCCTACCGTCCATGTTTTGGGGTTCCAGCTACCCCAGTGTACAACAGCTCTGGAACTCAGGCTGAGGTAGGTGAGCGATGATCAGGACAGGTAGCTGTTGGCCCCTTATGCAGCAGACAAAACGTTTGCCAATGAACAGCATAGGGTTTGGTACTGCAAGGCCCTCTACTAAGGTTAGATGTTTTGAACAGTTGGTGTTGAAGGGAAGAAGAGAGTAGGTGCCTGCAAATCAAGCCCTCTGCAGAGTTTTTGGTTTGCATTTGAATCTCTGTGTTGCAAAACCCCACCTTCCTGCTGCCAAGCTGCAGGCATCGGGATTCTTATCATATCTCACTCTGGGATCCTTTTTTTTTTTTTTTATTTCATAGCACCCAGTAGTAGTAATCAAGCACCATAAGTAGCTGGACTTCTTCAGTAGATTGCCTTTTGCTATACCACCAGGACTTAACTTTCTGTTATTCAAAAGACGGGATTTGACTCTTCAAAAGTAAGTCTCTGACAGAAATGGCTGGAGTAGCAGAAAGTTGTGACCTTTCTACCCGGGGTGTTGAGAAATTTGGTGGATTGTATCTGGAAGACTATGGATTTTAATGGTTCATGATCTCATCAGCTGTGGCAAGGTTTTATAAAGAAGGAAGAACTATTGGACAAAAATGGAAAAGCATCACATGAATTATATGTAGTAGGAAGATATTTTAGAAATAGTGACACACCTAGTGGAGACTTAAATGAGAAGAATTTCGCAGAAGTGTAAGTTTAAGTTTATGCAATAAACCTTACAAATAACAGGAAAATATTTTCCAGCACTGAATACTGGAGAATAAAGCAAGTGTGTAAATGAGTAAGGTATTGGGGAGCCAGCTGCAGAGGGGTTCATTGCAGAGTATTGCAGCTGGTTTAGGGGGCCACAATTCTTTGGGCTGGATCTATGAATAGATATTAAGGGCCCTGTGTGGCATTGTATGACCCAGTGCGTTTCCCCTAGGAGACATGGCGCTCTCCTGCTGTAGCTGTGCAGTGACGATCCTTGGGAGTCCAACAGGAGTGCCTTGAACACAGAACCTCAGACCACGATGAAGGCTTTGCTGCTTAATGTAAAGTCATGAATGATTCATAAGCCTGCCTAGAATTGTTAATAAGGTTAATTAAGACTGCAGGTGAATGCTGTGCCTCGGAAGAATTTTCCTCAAGACCGAGAGCATTGTTATTGCTTCTCTGCCCAATCTTTTTGTTTCTTCTGTATCTCCGTATGGTGAATGTTCTGTTCCTCTCCAGGCAAAACCCAGGTCTCTGGTGTTCACTGGCTGGTGCATGGGCTACCTGGGCTCGCTCCCTCACTAGCACTCACCTGCCCTTTCCTTGTTGTGGGACATTGCAGTGGCGCTAAGCTCAGCTATGTCAGTGTTTTACTTTGAGGAAATGCCACTCACCAACTCATTGCTCTGTCCCTTGGAGTGCTTCCAAATGGGAAGTGCCACCAACTTGCCTGCTTGGCAGTCATTTATTTCTTTATTACTGTAAACAGCAAAACTGGCAGAAGTATCTGTTTTTTCTGCCAAGTTATAGTGAGCTGATATATGTGATGGAAAATATATTTGTTGATCATCTCCAGAACTTGGAGATAGAAAACAGCATTTCCTGCATTCTGTGCTCAGTGAGAGACCTAAAATGTGAGCATCATCCCTTTGCAACTCATGTGTCCAGAATGTAATAGCTAAAGTGGTGTCCCAGGGCTCTGTAGCTGTTGAAAGATTTTTATTTTGTTGGTGATAACTGGTTGTTGAGGTTTATTGACTTGTTGTTACTGTTTGTTGAATGGAAATACAAGATTATGCTTTGTGTGTTTGTCAAAGCTCCTAGGTCCTCTCAAGTGCAGACCCCCTGACCCATTTTCAGCCTCTTTTACCTGCAATTGCATATATAGGTGTTTGCAGACAGATTTCCACACATTACATATGCAAAGTTGGTAGCCTGATATCAGCTACCAAATGTGTACATGGCTGTATTTGCTGTAATCAAGTGTTCAAATAGCTGGAAATGAAGCCCTGCATTTGCCATCCTTTAATTTAGTAGAGCTGCATGGATATCAGTATCTGCCTGTTAGGAAATGAAAGTAACCTCTGATTTTCTGCCCACTGTGCCCCCTTTTTTTGAAAAAAAAAAAAAAAAAAAAAAAAAGTTGCTGTAGGAGAAAGGCAAGAGGAGTTGGGAGGAAAATCTGGTGGACTGGACATGGTGGTGTTTCGCATGGTGTTACAAAGCAAGTTGTATGTTTAATTGTGCACAGCAGAGCTAAAGCTTGTGTGTGCATGTGGTGGGGAAAGGCAGAACGCGTCCTGCTCAAGCGATCTTGGTTTCGCGCGGGCTGTGGTCGTACGGGCCGTGGGAGGCGGCGCGAAGGTGCTGAGCGGCCCCCCAGGAAGTGGGGTCCTGCCCCGGCTCTCTGCGCTCGGCCGCCTTGCAGAGGCTGTTCAGGGAGGCGCAGAGCAGCCTGTGCCCTCTGCCTGACATCTCCCCTGGCTGCCACGTGCAGTCACTAGAGCAGACGAGATGCTGTTTGGTGGCCAGGTAGGAAAGTGGGGCAGTCGCCTGCGACTTGGTTTCCTGGCTGCGAGGTTGGATCAGAGCAGGCGTTTTGCTGCCTCACTTCTATCCATTCCCCAATGCTTTGCTCAAAAGTGGGGACCGTGGCCTTCCAGGGCTCTGTATCCCAGTAGTGCTGCTCCAACCAGCTTACCCCATCTGATGGTACAGGAGCTCTCTGGCTCGCTGCAGGAGCCGTGTAGGACAGGAAGCTGTGCGCCGCAGCGCGGCTGTGCCCCGGCGGTTGCAGAGCTGCCTGCGGTAAGCTCGGGCTGTGCACGCCGCTTCGAGCTGCTGACAGCGAGCTGGCAGCAGCGTGGGAGACCACCTTCCTCCCCTGACCTGTGGGGCCCTGCGGGGGGTGGTTGACAACAAACCGCCCCGCTGACTTGAGAGGGGAAGGCTCCAAGGTGAGAGTTTCAGCACCTGTTTTGCTGTTTGTGGGCAGTTTGCAGAGTTGTCCCGTGCTTGGCATGTTCTATGGCCTCAGAAATTGGACCCTTGCTGCTAGGGTCTGGTCATCTTTCATGTTTTCGTGTTGGCCCGTTTACTACCCTACTCATTTCTAGTCCCACGCTTGCCTTGGAGTTGTGGATGAGAGCCCTCCTCTGCTGCAGACTCCAGTGTGTGCATGGGACTCTTGGACTCTCCTCCATCTCCCATTTAATTTTGAGTTTCACTTAAATTTCTGAAGGAACGGATTCTTGCTCAGTGGTGGTACTGTTGGGGTCAATGCCCGGTCTTCAAGAACCTTCAGTCAGGGAAAAGAGATCAGAAATCCCTCCAGAAAGGAGTAGTAGTTCTTTAAAAATGTAAGGAGAACAAAAATATAATAGTCCCTGAACCAATTGTGTGTGTCTCTCTTTTTAATTTCATAACCCTACAATTTTTTCTAATATATTAAAGAGCAGCCACCTGCACCTATTACTCATAAATCATTTGCTGTTTTAGAGATGGGATTTCTCAAAAGCAATATAAGTTGGTGTAACTCTATTAGGACCAGGCTTTGGCTCATGCCGTTGAAAGTGGTGTTTTGTCCGTCCCCCCCCGTCCCCCCCCAAGATTTGAAACCTCCTTTTTAATCTGTATTTTATTTGTAGCCCTTCAAGCAGGTTTTCTTGCCAGGAATTTTCATGGAATAGATAAATCTCATTGCAGACCTTGCTTTTCCTACCTGAGCAAATCTCCTGTGAGGCAGGTAGTCTCTTGGATGAAACCAGACTAAAATTGATTAAAGAGTCCAGGATTGGCTAAGAGTTGTTAGTTATGCATGATTGTTCATGGCTGGTGCACAGCTTGTAATTATGCAGCTTGACTGAAAACAAAAGTAATATTTTAAACCGCTGTCCTGGAACAAAAAATTAGAATGACAATATTACAGTAATAGCTGGAATAACTGGTTATAGGAGTGATGAGAGAGACTAACTTTCCACCCATTGGTGGGTTTACATCCAGTCTTAAACATACGGCAGTAATAGTTGTTGGAAAGGTTGCTGAAACTTTGACAGTTACCATCACTTGCAGGAGGCCGAAGTTTTGAGCCTTTGTCCCCTGCCAGGGGACAGCCAGGCGGACCCCTAAGGGACAAGGTATCATCTCTAGGAGCATCTACTGCAGCTGGAATCAGTGAGCTGCGAGGGTTTCGATGCTCTGAATTCAGCACGGTGCGTGGACCTACCAGTTAGAGGTGGGATTGGCAGCCTTTCCACGGCACTGTGTCATCCTGTGCTTGCTCTTTATTTTGAGAATTGGCACCAAAATTAAATCTTGGTGGGAGCAGGCAGATGCTGCTCTTTGGCAGCACCAGATTCAAAGCTTGGGTGGAACAAGAGCTGGGGTCACTGCCGTTTACCAAATAGCATCTCGTAGGGCCTCCCCTGCACAGAGCTTGCTGTGGGTCATTGAGAAACTGTCTGCGTCTGCCTTTGGCACCTGCAGTGGAAATTACTGCCCTAAGCACTTGCCAGCCTTTGCAGGAATAAGAAGATACTTGCACCCCATTGTTCTTTTTTTGTAGGTGTTTTTTTTTTTTTTTCTCTTTCTTTTAGGCACACTGATTTGAATCTTAAAAATTGCATGCTGTGCATTTGTAGGAAAAGAACTTTAATTTGTTGGCCTGGAAATGAAAAATCCCCTTTGTACTAGATAGCCCTAAGGATTTTTCAAAGGTGCTTGACTTGATAGACAGGTGCCTGTCAGCCTCAAAACGTACACAAGAAGGACTGATTAATCAAGACACTGTATATTTCATTGAGAAAGTTGTTACTTGACCTGTCCAACAAAGGCATGATCAGGTGGAGGTGCTACCTTATTAAAATACAGAAGGATCTGACATTCCATAACCATGATGTTAGGAGCTTAAACAAGAAAAATTAAAAGAAATAACTAGAGGCATGTGAAAAACCAGCTTTAGCCTAACCCAGACTTTCAGCTCTTTCAGCTGAACAGAGCCTTGGGAATTGCCTCTACAAATGACTGATTATATATGCAGTTCTGTTAATTAAACTTAAAAACTGTGTAGGAAGTCAAAGGATACAGCTACTTGTTTAATTAAGCTAATTAAGTCCCCAGGTAGCTTTTATATTTGCTTTATTCACTGCAAGTGTCTGGCTTGTTCTGTTTTTGAAGCCACGTCAGCACTGACATGGCTTAGAAAAAGGTTGTACTTCTAGGATGCTTACTAATTGTGCCTGTGGGGAAGAAAGGACAGAGCAGCAATGGGCGAAAGGATGTTCTGGGCTCCAGGGTAAATGCAGTCATCTTTTGTGTCTGATCCAAAGACAATAAAAAGATTCCCACTGATTTCAGTGTACTTCAGATATCCCACTCTAGGAAGACTGATCTGTTATGGGGAGGGGAGGAAAAAATATATTCTGATCTTGCATTTGCAAGAATTAATATTCATGCCAGATGCAGCACTGAAGATGTCTCTTCATCCTGGAGGTCCACCTTGTCTCCATTTTGGAGAGCAAGCGACTCACTGGTGGGCAGCCACCCTTCGGATCTGCCTCTTCCCATCTGCGGTGAGTTTTTCAGAGGCATGCCAGGCTCTCTGAGAGGCTGACTGACTATACCTGCTCTTCGAGTTCAGTGCATGCTTCAGCTGGGTGTTGATATGTTGCCTGAGAGATTACCGTCCTCCTGAATTTGTTTTCCAAACTCTTCCATTGATGAATCACACACGACCAGTTTTTATTATATGTGTGAAGGCTTATGATTAAGGAGTCCTGTTTCTGTCTCCCTGCATCTATTCGCTCCCAAACTAGCTTTTTTTGTAACGCAGAGAAGGGGAGTAAATAACACCTGTTTTGTCGGGAACAACATTAGTAGAATCCTTTCCTGGAGAAGGCATGCGAGATGGTTGACTGAGGCCCCTCCTTGTGGGAAGCCGATCCCTTGCAGCTCCCTTTGAAGTCACGTGGAGCTGTGTGATCTCAGCAAGTTCAGGCATGGGGCACTGTGTGAGTGGTTTCAATTAGGAGCGAGGTCCTCCTTGGTCCTGTGTTCAGCCTTGCTGCCAAAGTGTTGCGTCTCACAATGGAAATGTAATGAAACCACGGCTGAACTCATCAGTCCTTACCTGCTCATTTCCAGCTTGCTTGCCAAAATCCTCCAGCACTTGTTTTCTCTTAGGTATGGCTGTGAAGTTCAACAGAAGTGTATGCTTACCTCTGGGCCAATATCCTGTGTTGCTCTTACAGATACAAAGAGGGTTCCTGGGCTCCAGCAGTTGTTCTTATCCACCCTTTGTGCTCTGGAGGAATGTGATGTCTTCCATTTCCTTGAACTAGAAGAGAGTGGCCATTAAAGGCTTTACTGCACTGATAAGCACAATTTCCTTTCCCGGTTAGCTGAAACTTGGCCAAGTTACCTCAAAACCAGCCATTAAATCGATGTTTTTCCTCCCAGTTGTTCTCTGGGGGACCAGGCTGAGGATGAAAGCACCTGAGAGGAGGGCGAATACTGTTTACAGCTGCGCGTGCCAAGGGTGTGATGCTGCACACCACCAGTTCAGTTTGATTTATTCGGAGATCAGCTTACCTCATAGCATTTGCAATATCATGCATGCAAAAAAAAAAAATCAGACTTCTCCTTTGCTTCTCCCAACAGGACTTTTCCCACTATGGTGCATCTTCTGCCCTGATACTAAACGTTTCAGGCAGAATTCTGTGATTCCCTAAGAGAAGTTATACTGTGCCAAATAGA
Source organism: Phalacrocorax carbo (assembly GCF_963921805.1). Taxonomy (NCBI): domain Eukaryota; kingdom Metazoa; phylum Chordata; class Aves; order Suliformes; family Phalacrocoracidae; genus Phalacrocorax; species Phalacrocorax carbo. The sequence goes on along the minus strand of NC_087521.1, from coordinate 31,731,231 downwards.
TTTTGGCATTAGGAAGCTTTTATCTGTACTTATTACTCTTTGAATATTGTTGTCAAATGCATACAGATGGTTACATTTCTGTATCACTTATCTCCTGCACTGTGATATAGGAGTTCCCCCTTAGCATCGTCTGCACTGCCCTCAGGCTGTCGAGTTTCTCCGAGCCTCTCCTGTTTCTTTGAGAAAGATCAGCATCAGCTGCTTTGTTGACCCAAACTGATTGCATGGTCTGCTTTGGACTTTAATTCTGTCAAGAACAATACTGTGGCCTCTGCTTCTCTATGAAAACATGGGGGTTTTTGTCTTTAAGCAGCCATGGTCAATTATGGGAAGAAAAGAAAGGAGTGAGAAGCAAAACTTGCTTATGCGCGGTACTTGTGTTTCACCCGCACTGCTGTTTTGAGACTGGATCCCAAGGGTGTTCGCTGATGCTGGGAGGTACCGACATCGCCGGAGCCTAGCCAGCGCGCAGTCAGGGCCTGGGCCGCCAGCCAGCTGTCAGTGGATGGGGTTATCCCTTCTGTGGCTGGAAGGCCAGTCCTTTGGCAGTTGCTTCCTTTTGAAGTGCTTGAATCTTATTAAATCACAGAGCATAGTGAGAAGTCCTCTCAGTCTGTAAAAGTGGGTGCTTGTGATAGAAGTTCTTTATTGACTGAGGAGGTTGAAGTAGGGCTTATATAGGAGTTCCTCCTTTTGGGGGAGAAGTAGGGTACCACATTCCTCATTTGTGGGCATCTGGTTTCAGATGGTTATGGGCATATTTATGCTTGCCCATATGCTGCAGTTGCTCGCTGGGTCGGTAAAGCTACCCCGAAGCCTGCGCTGTTTCTGTGGCTGCACCACAGAGCATGAAGGCAGTAATGAAGGTGTAAAGCAGGGGCAGGAACATGGGGAACCGTGCTGCGAGGATGGCTGAGGCTAGCCCTGGGGCCCGGGCTTAGCGCCGCTTGCTGTTAACGCTGGCTCAGCGTGTGAGTATGTCTGGCTGCACAGGCATCGCGGGTTGTGGTCCAGCAAGCATGAGGAGCTCACAGGAGTTAACTGCCACCAGCATGAGGCCCCTCCATGTTGTGTGCCTGTGGGGGTCTGTGTGATGACGAGAGGAAGCGTGTCTCGTCAGGTGTTGCTGTCCGGGAGCTGCTCGATCGTCTGATCTCGGGTAGGCTTGTGGGAGGGCAGCTCTGAAGTCAGACGTTTTCCTTTCAGTTTTCTGGGTGAAAGATTATTTATGTTTCAGGCACATTCTACATATCTGGGAGTTGCTCTCAGATATGGCATTACCAGCTACTTAGCTGGCCAAATTTTATCTTTAAAGGAAATCACAGCAGCTCTAAAAGCCAGACTTCTACCAGTGGTCTATTAATTATTTAATTTCATCATATCTTATCTTTTGTTGTTGCTGTTGCTGTTTAAGACCAGAGAAGCTCTTAAGACTGTCTGGTTTAACCTCTTGAATAGGACAAGATTTCACTGTTGGTCCTGTGTCCAGTGGGGTGCTGGTGTGCCAAAATTTCAGCAGCTACTGGCATGCTGGGGCTTCAGTCCTCATTTTGGAGCCTTTCAGCTGTAAACTTTCATTAGGTCGTACTGATAGGTGCTGCGAGAAGATCTTGAGTGTAGCTAGATCCTCTTTATTGAGTGCTCTTAAACTATGGTATTATATGGGCATGGCTGCTTAGTTGGTGTAGGGATTTGACTGGTCTTTAATCTTGGAGTCTGGAGGGGAGAGAGATTGTTTTAGAACTCTTGTAAATCTTCTGTTATCACTTCCAGAATAATTTTGTTTCTCTTTTGGAAGAGTATGCTACCCTGAGCAGAGGAGTCCCATTTGCAGTGATGGAGAGCAAGATGTGTCACAGAGTTTGGATCAACATTTGTTTGTACCCTGTGTCCAAGGTGGATGATGCTTTTGTTGTATCTCCTGGCCTCAGCCCAGCTGCTTGTGTCTTGACAAGCCTTTGCTTTAAAGACTAACCAAGGAGCATGGGATTTTCTCTGTCCCACTGGAGACAATGTATGTCAGAAGGCGAGAGGAAGGATCCTCTTTACGAATGCAAAAGCAAGAGTTTAACATACTGCTGTGTATGGAGACTGGCAGAAAAATGATAAGCACTGAAGAATGATTTTGGAAACCTAATTCAGTAAGGATTTTCCCAGAAAATCTGAATTCTTGATATCCTATTAATCAATTTGGGTGACTGTATATATATAAATATTATAGATATTTTTTGAAAGAACTGTTTCTCTATAAAGCTGTGTATCTCTCCAGTGAATTGAAATTTAGGCAAAAATGATGCATGATATCGCTGGAGTTGAAGTTTATTTGTGGAATGTCTTTCATATTAATGGAGACAGAGGGCTGTTCAAACACAGCTTCCTAAAGCCAGTGTAGTAGGCAGCCCAAGCAAACGTGAAAATACTGAGTCAAAGCTAAATATTAAATTTAAATTTTCGCTGTGAGGTGATTTTTTAGTGGAAAATATAGTGTCCATAAAATCAACATTTTGATAGGATTTTTCTAAGCCGTTCTAGCTTCCCTGTTTTTTATTCCATTGATAGAGATGTGCCACTTCTGGACTGTAGCTAGAGTCATTTGAATAGGATGTTCTCTCATCCTTTCTCTGAACATATTTGCTCTGCTCATCCTAACAAATTCCCTCTGGTTTAAAAAACAATTTCCCTACTTCTGCAACAAACTGTAGGCTAGGGAAACGCATGGTGACTTACCCCTCACTTACCCCAGAAGATTGTTTTCTCTTGGCTCATGTTAGTGAAGCTGCAGTTAGCATTCCTGGGTGTGGAGGTGCCAGCAGAAAGTGCTGATATACCTTAACACTGCAGAGTCAGTCCAGCTTGGACACCTTCTTCCCGTTTACGGCCATGCAGATACTTTCTGTCCCTTTGTAGCATGGCTGTTTGGCTCCTCTGTTAGATATATAGAGTTCAGCTTCCGCTTTTACCTGTATCTTAATGTTATTCCCTTAAAAGGACCAGTTGGTACGTGGCAGGGTTTAGCAAACCACGGGCAAGTGTTGCCTGGATTAGCAGTGGTCCATACACCGTTGCTCTGGGAGCTTAGGCTTATGGTTAGAGGTTTATTTGAGTGATGTGATATGTGTTAACACTGGAGAGGAATCAAAGGGTTGGCAGGATACGTAGTGTGTTACCCGAGAAAAAAGAGGGAGCCTGGGCTGCTCATCCTTTCTTGCAGGACTGGGAAATATTTTTGTACTCAGCAGTGTGCACACCAAGGTGTATTAAATTCTGGGCACCTCCGTGATGAGACTTGATGCTGCTGACGTAGAAGACTTGCTTCTATTTCTGCCAGACCAAGGAAAGATGGCTGTACATGAGCAGACAGGGTTTGAACGATCATCTTTAGTCATTTCTCCAGCGAGCTCTATTTTCAGAATTTCTGTTCTGCACAGGTTATGGATACGCACGAAGTGTGAAGCTCCTCTTTGTTGACTTTAACCTTGTAATTCGGATATATTGGGGGGTGCCTTGTTTGGGTTGTTTTTGTGGTTTTTTTTTTTTGGTGATTTTTGTTTTGTTTTGTTTTTTTTTTAAGTGAGATTTCTGTGTGACAGCCTGACTCAAACTTCAGGGATCCTTAGCTGTGATTTTTGCTAAAAACTAGCTGGTGAAAAAAAAAAAAAAGAAACAAACCAAACCCTAAAAGCAAGACCTTAATTAAAAATGTAACTAAAATTGAAAAACCTACTCACCAGATAATAAATACCTTCTTTCAAGGACAGGTTGACTGACACTTGGATTGAATCTCTGATCCCTAAAATTATATTCTGTGTCTCTATCTAATTTAGATTAAACAACCACAAGTCCTTAGGTAGCAGCACCTATTTTCTGTGGTTTAAGGCCAAAAGGTGATTTATGTAAGAAATCAGCATTTACCCCAGTACTGATGGTATTTTGAGAGATGGAAATAATTTCAGTGGGATAAGATGTAATAGGGAAGAAATATCCATATAAATCACCAAACAGATATGCATAGATTTTTCAGAGAATTGTGTGTGTTTTAATGTTACTCCCACTTCTTTTATCTGACAAATTTGAACAGTGTTAACCATAATTTATTTTTTTCTTCTTTGATCTCTGTTTCCTCTAGCAAGGTTGAGATTGTTCAACACTTCTAGGAAAAAGAAGGAAGCAAGTTCCTTATTTTTTTACGGAGCCCTGAATGTTGAACAACTTGAGCCATGGATGCTTGACTTCTTTGTAAAATTAAGGGCATGCATTAGGATATATAGCGAGCTTCAAATATTACCAAACATTAGCAAGATTTTCTATGCAAAATCCCAAGAAGAGATTGAAAAACAACCTTTTAATATTTCCTTCACTTTTTCAGGTGGATTTGGAGCCAGAAGGCAAAGTGTTTGTCGTCATAACTCTTACAGGCAGCTTCACAGAAGGTAAGGGAATTATTTTGGCTTGTTTCCATTAAGAGCTGGACTCTGGTGTATACTCTTGCCATCACTTACCAAGCAGTATATAAGTGGATGGCATTCTCCACATGGGCTGTCTGCTGTTGTGCGCCAGAGGTTTCTTGAGCGATGGGGGAAATGTGGAAGGGCCTGTTCATGACGGGTCTCACTGCGTGTGCCCTTGGCACTGCTGTTGGTCTGACCTCGGACCCAGGGAGCAGATTCGTGCTTGATCTGGTTTATTTATTTGAAGTTGTCCTTCACATGGGTTGGTTTTGTCACTCATACTTTTCACCTGGGTACCTCTTGAAGGGCCAGCTAAGGAGTGCGTAGAACATGTTTAAAATAGAACACGTTTAAACCATCTGGGTGATTTTTATTCCATAATGATTCCCATCTACTTCACATGCATTTCTGTTTCCCGAGTTCACTTTGCACAGGGAACTTGAAGTTTTTAGTGCAACAGCTGCCCTGAAAAAGTGTCTGGGTGGATTTTTTTCTGTAACTGTCTTTTATAGAGTGATGTTTTTAATTTCCCTGTTGTTTACTGTGATACCAGCTATGAGTGTGGATGTGAGCTCTGCTGGAAGAACCCAGGAAACCTGGAATGGGGCTCAAAAAAAGGTTATTTTCTTCAGACCTACACCATGGTTCTTATTTGTTTTAGCTGCGGCCTCAAACTGCATTTGTTGGGGGGTGTTTTCTGTACAAAAGCCAAGAATTGAGGCAGGATCTGCTCTGCTATCTGTTACCTGCAGTCTGGGAGAGCTGGATTTTTAATGCTTTCTCTTGTTCTGCTCCAGAAACTGATTGCTCAGCATGAAGACTGTGCCAGGGGCTGCAGCACGGGCAGCCCACCCTGCCGTGCTCCATCCTGGACGTGAGGAGGGTGCAAGCTGGAGGGGTGCTTGCTTCAAGAGTTACAGGGGAGATCTGCTCTCCTGTCTAGCAGCTCCCCTAGCTCACACCTGGTGCTGGGTGCCCAGGCCTATCAATGCTACTGCCTTTGGTTTTCAAATGCAGGTTTGAATACAAGCTTGTACTTTATTTGGAGGCTTTTGGGGAGCTGTCTCACTCTTGCTGAGCTTGCAGCCTTCCGAGGCCTTGCTGGGCCCTGGGCAGCTGCTGCATCAGAGGAGCTGGTGAAGTTTTTGTTTTCCTTTGGGTGGTTTACACCCCAGGAGTGCTCTGCTCCTGGCAGGACAGCTGTGGCCTTTTAAAGTGTTTCAGCCCAATCCAGTCTGTAATCAGCTGAGCCACGCCTGAGGGCCCAGCAAGGGTTCATAGGGTGATGGTGTCCCCCGCAGTGGCAGCGCGCCCAGCCCCGTGGCGTGGTGTGGCAGCGGTGGCAGGGTTTGCAGCTGGGGCTGCTCTTACCCCTAGGGACCAGGGGCACAGCTTAATCCTGCCTGCAGGAGGGAGACATGTACAGAAAGCCTGGCTGGCTTTGATTCCTAAGGAAATGTATGGTCTTGGAATGATGGAGAGGACAAGGGGTGTCACACCCTGGCACTGCAGCAGGGCAGAGGACCAGAACTCACTTTTCCAGTGAAGTTCACTTCCCATGTAAAGCTGGGCAGGCCACATAGCATCACTTCAACTTTCAGTTCTTTTATCTGTCAAGTAGCAATGCATGTTTTACTCTGCCCAGGTGTTACCTCTGGGGTCTGGGATGGATCTCACCTGTATCCATGCATAAAATGTTAACACATCATTTACCCTTTTCTCCTCTAGGGACATGCTCCCTACAGCTGTGCTTTGACAGAGAGACATGAGGATTACTTTTTCAAGTTAATTTGGGAGAAGCTTTCTATTTGTAACCAGAGAACAGGGAGAGTGCAAAGGTGTGCTAGGGAGACACGGAGGACTTTTTTGCAGGTGCAACGCAATGGCTTTTAGGCACCAGTAGGGGTGAAAAGGACATTAGAAATCGCCTTTAATTGCCTGTGATACAGCCAATGATGGGGAGAGAGTTGTATTGAGATCAAGAAACTAGAGGGCTTTTACTGATCAGCATGCCAGTTTGTATCCACATGTTAGTATGTCACGCTTGGCCATTTAAAGCAGGGTTGAGCAGCGATGGTGGGTTTGAGCATAAATCCAAAGTGTTGTTCAGACTCATGCTGGTGGTTAAGCTATTAAGGCATGATGCTGACAAGGTCTCAAAGATGAGAGATGGAGAACTCAAATGTTTGTACCACTACTGCTTTCCAAGGAAAATGAGAAATGTTGGAAATGGTTTACTTCTCTTTCCTCTGTCATTATTGAGGATGTGTGGACTTACAGAACAGGAAGATCAAAGGCAGCTCTTGGGGCTTTTCTTGACTGGTTAGTCCCATGTGTGGTCACATTTGGACCTTCTGAGAATAGACATAATCCAGGGCAAGCCTGAGTGCAGATACTGACTTCTCCCAGTTGTTGGATAGCGGAGGCATCCGTCAGGGAGGGGGTTTCCTTCTGAAAAATGGTTCTATTTTTTCCTCTCGTTTTTTCCTGGAAATGTGAAGGCTCAGAATTATACTTGAAATTTAAGTTTTTGGAAAGAAGTCTGACAATAACTCACAATTTGAAACACAAAAAGGGGCTTCGCACTTGTTTGCCTTGATCTGGAGGACAGCTGCTACCACACCCTCTCTGCTAGTTATGGCTAACACGTCAGGGATGAGGTGAAGGCTGTCTGTGTCTATGGGTACGTAGAAAACCCAATGACAGCTGGCATTAGACCCCATCAGGGTAGAACGTAGATCCATGTGGAGTTCCTAGCAATATGATGTTTAGTACTTTTGATCATTTTCTTGTGACTTATAAATGATTAAGTGTGTAACTTGATGAGTTTCCTGCTCTGAAAAGAATCCAGCAATGGTGGTGATGTGCTGCAAAAAAGCAGTTAAAAAAAGCAACATGGCAGTGTCCTTAGACCAACTCTTCTAACCATCTACAAGCTTTTTTAGCAGTTCTAGCCTCGCCACTTTCAATAGACCGTGGGAACAAAAGGGTAATGTAGGGGAGTCAGTTTGAACTGTGGGGAGCATCTTCCCTTGAAAAACCTCTGAGAGCTCCACTAAGCAAAGGTTGGAGGGTCAGTGCATACTGCTGGTCCTCACGCTGCCAACATGTGATTCATCTCAGAAGTTTTATGCCAAGCTAGTTCTGTTTATGGAAACAGCCAGATTCAGTGTCTCAGCCACCATTGTCTAACTCAGTAAAGTAAAAGCCTAAAGAGTGGCTAAAGAGAGGGGGGAGGAGAAGAAGAAGGAAAAAACCAACCCAAAACCAAGCAAACAAAAAAGCCTGAGATGTTAGGTTCACCTGAGACTGAATTATTTTGTTTTCCCAGGTGTTGGCAGCATGTGCTTTCTTTAGCTTCAGGAGTGGTTGGTTTTTTTTGTTTGATCCAAAGTTCTTTTGACCAAAAGTTTAATTTGGTTCTGCTTCACCTATGGTGGGGTTGGGGAAGAAGGGTGGCCCTCCTGTGAGGGGCACAGCGTGTCTGAAAGAAGCATTTGTGTACTGTCAGGATGAGGGCAGTATAGAAAAGGTACAGCTGGAAGGAGGTTAGTCCTTTCTGCATTCCCATATGGCTCTTCTGTCCATCAGCGTTAACCTGCTGTTTTGAGGCAGGGAAATATGCCTGTTTCATTTGTTAAAAATGCATGTAATTTGTCAGGAAGAGAAAGGAACGGAGCAATAGGAAGCGAGGGAAGACTAGTGAAATTATCCCTGCCTATCTTTATTTTCTCTGCTGGATGTATTTGTTGCTGTGCTAAGCTATATCTGATTATATTAACTCCCCTCATTCAGCTGACATTTCCTGTGTAAAGTGACCAGTGCAAAATTAAAATGAAAATCTCCTTACCCTGGGAGGAGATTACTTCTCCAATCATGACTGTGTCTCTGCAGGTTGTGCTGGGTCCTGGTGGCCCTGGCACCCAGCTGGGGTGGAGGGAGGCACCCTCTTCCCCAGCCATCTCCCTCACTGACCTAAGACCTGTTTCGCTCCAGGCTGTTCCATAGAGAAGGGGAGGACTGACTTCTGCTGCTTAGGAATCGATTTCTGTCCCCCACCTCCCTCCCTCAAATAATGTTATTTAATCTTTCCTGGGGTTTCTTTATTTAACCTGCCTGATAATGGGATTTTTTTCCAAGTCATCAAAATTATGATTTACTTTTAAATTTCCTTATTCTTTTCACTCTGGATATTAATATGTTTGTTTTTTTCTGATGCTGTCTTTAATATTTCTTATGTCTCTCTTTCTCTTTGTGTCTCCTTTCCCCTTTCTCCTTTTAAAATAAGAAAAATGGCTTCTCTGAGAGGTCTGTCTTTGCCATGGACGTGCCTCATCCATGGGTGTGAGGCACGTTGTCAGCTGAGGAACTGGGGATGGGAGCAGGGCACAGCATGCTGCAGGTAGGACCAAGCAAACCTGTAGCTGTCAGAAGGCTGGTCAGCTCTGCCCCGCCCTGAGGACCACAGGAGCTGTGGTTTAGCTGAACTGTTAGTGTCCTGCCTCCCTCCCTGTGATGACCCATGTGTGTGCCAGGATCTCTGAGGCAATCCGCAAGATCTCAACTGTTTTAAGCCTCCTTTAAAGGAAAATTTCTGCTTTATTGTTCTCTAAACCAGGTAGTGCTGCGTAGGGTGTAAAGCTCCCTAGTCTTGTTCCTTTTCTCCTAACCTTGGCAGTAACCATTTCCACATGGGCAGCTTCTGAGTAAGGTCATCTTCCTCACTGCTCCTGGAAAGCACTGGGGAGCACCCTGGCAGGAAGATGCCATTGACTGGGGACGTTTCTTTGTGCTCTCTGGGGTGTCATCTAGGTGCCCTGGCTCTAGCTGAAGGTGTCCCCATGCCTCTGAGGAGGCTCTGTGTTTGGGGCTTGTTTGTAGTAAGTGAATCTGATGCTATCGTGGTGTCCCATCGGGTGTTGCAGAGTCAGTGTTGGTGGCATGAATTCAGGCCTGCTCTCTGTTACATGTCTCTCTTTGCTACTGAGTACCAGTTTCAGCTGTGAAAGGGCAACCCATGAGTTATTTTCTTCTTGGGAAGGGGGTGATTGATTTGAAATAAAAAGCATTGCAATGACTGTGGGTGAATTACTTGTGGTGGTGGTGCTTCTGGGACACCTGCGAGGCCAGACTGGACACCGAGAGACCCCAGGTATGTGCCTGAAGGATGGCATGAACCCCTTTCTCTTGCAATACTGGAGTCCCACAGCAAGCTGAGTCCCCTTGCAGCTTTGCATGCAAGGTGTGTTGCTGTGCCCTCAGTCTGCCACCTCTCTTGCTATTTGCTTTTTTTAATTTTGAGCAAAGATAATGAAATTAATACAAAATAATTATTTGACTGAATTAATGAATGAAGCAAGCCCTGTAGGAAATAAAGTGCTTCTATTTTAGTGCTTTGAACTCTTGCAATTTGCTTTTTTCTTTTTTTTTTTTAATGTTGTCACTCAAAGTGATAATTTTGGCTTGAAGTTCAATTTTAATTTCATCCTTGTGAGGTAAGTAATGGTTGTTTCTTTTCTTTCAGTGTCAGGAAAGACAAAGACAAATTTGAGTTCTGGGCAAGAAATAGAACAATGAGAATATTGAAAAGCCATGTGACTTGGTAGAGCAGATATAGCACCCATTGCTAAATATTTAATGTCAGTAGGCTTTGCAGCAGCAAGGAGGCCTGAACCTGCCTCTAGAGCAGGAAATGCTTCTTTAGTTTGCAACTCTCACATCATGTGTTTGGGGTGGTTTGTGCTCAGGCACAAAGACTTTTGCTGTTGTTTTACTTAGAATATATTTTCTCTAACATGAAGTGGGTTTTGGCTTAAGAAATGACGTTTCCTCAGACAGGCACCAGTAAAGATCTGCAGCTGTAAAGTCTCAAATGGTACATAGGCATCGTGCTAAGGAAGGTCCTTGCTCTGTAGTGTGATGTAGCCCCTCAGCCCCACAAAACCTCTGTTGCAGATACGTTATTAGCTTCTTGCAGAACAGAGAGAAAAAAGATGTTTACCAGTACTCTGTAAACTGCAGTGATAGTTTTCAGCCTGATTTTTTATAGTCAAGGGAATAATTATTGGAAACTAGGAATCAGGAACAAAAAACGCCCTGTTCTCAGCCCCTGGCTAGTTGGGCCACTCTTCTGTTTGGGTTACTAGCCCAAGCAGGAGAGTTTTAAGGTATGTGGTAGATGCCATCCAGAGAACCTCCTGATTAAATAAGCAATATCAATGCAGAATAAGATAGTTTTGATATCTTTCATTCACAGTCTGAGAACATGGAGGTCTTCAATGTCTAGCCCAAAGTCTTACATGGAAGAGAGCAGCAGGACATGTCTTCTTTTTATACCCCTGCGTTTTTTTCCAGTGCTTACAGTTTTTCCAATGTTTTACACTTGCCACATACGTGCGTGCTGCAGGCAAGGGGTTTCCAGGTGTGCTCCATGTTGGGTCAACTCTGCATTTCCAGATGGAAATGGGCCAGAACAATGTCTAGTCCTGTGGGTGAGAAAAATCCACCCTAAGTGCACTCTGGAGAAGATTGAGCCCTTGCAGAGACCAGGAATGTTGTCCACAGATGCTGTGCAACTCCGCGTGGAAGGCAGGTGAACTTGCGCTGGATCTCCAACCTTGCTGGAAGATGCCAGTCAAGGTAAAAAGCAAAAGGCAGCTCCAGAGGCTGATCTTGAAGCCTTGAGCAGGTATTGCTCTCGTGGAGGTCAGACTCTGCAACCCTGCACACCAATGGAGATGTGTCCGCCAAGCCGATGGGAGCAAGAGTGGATTTATCCTTGTCATGAAGCCTCTGTGAGTTAAACACAAGGATGTCAAAGCTCAGCAGCACTGAAGATCTTGGGAGAGAATTTCCAAGACAGTGAGACCATGAAGAAACCTCTAGGAGATCCTTTTCACAGGGAGGAGCCTTTGGGTGTTCTGAGAAATGTCTTTTGGGCTATGAGTTCCATTAGGAGAAGAGACTGTGCTGCATCTTCCTGACCGCTGCCTTTCACTTGTCCTGTTCAAGCTGACAGCAGCATGGGAAGGGGTCACTGTAATGAGAGGTAGTCCAGCCTGGGAAGTGAGACAAAGTGGATGAACTTGGGTATAATGAATAATTATTACTGTCTGTGGTGGGAGGGCAGTGTGAGCAATTTTTTTTTTTTTTGAAGTGAAGCCTTCAGAATTTACATATTGCATTTCACATTTAAATATTGCAGAGGGACCCCAAGTATTTTTGTACCCTGGCACCCTTACATCTCACATATGCCTCTCCTCCATTAAACAAAAAAGAAATAAAAGGCAAGCTTGGTAAATTCTGGGTTTTCACAGGAAAAAAGGATTTCAGCAGGGGGAAAAAAAACTACCCCAAAACTGTTCCTGATTGCCCAGGGCCTAGATCTTTGAGCAATGATGTACTTTGCTCAGTGTTATGGAAGGACTGTAATGCAGAGCCAGGAGGTGAACAGCACCCCAGCCCACTGCATAGCCACAAGACTGCCTTTATTTCTTGGAAAATGATCCATTTGAGCTCCACAGGTATTGCAGTATGTCTAATGCTGAGAGGTTTTCAGCAGTAATTCATGACTTGCCAAGATCTGCCAACTGCGTAGATATCCAGACATGCAACAAACAGCAGTATCAGGGTTAATTTTGCTTCCTCAGTGGGCTGTGTTTTGTCTGGGCTCTGAAACCTAGGTGTAAATATGCAAGATTGCGATCTGCTCTGGGATTTCAGTGTTCCCGGCTGTAATGAGGAACAGAGGATTTTGCTTTATTTAATGTGATTCCTGGAAGAAGTGATGGTGGTTCCCAGAGGAGCTTAAATCTATCTACTTGGCCTTGGAGGACAGCGCTGTGCTGGAGCAGCTATGTGTGCTGGGTGGCAAATGTGGGCTGGAAGGAGCAGAGTATGAAGCTGTTGGAGGTCAGGACCATGATCCTGTGGCCAGGGATGATGACAGCAGCCCTGTCCCCGGCTGCTGTGCCCTGTGCTGGGGGATGCTGTTTCATGGCCATCTTCCTCTGCACATATTGTGGTCAAGGGCCACCTGGGTGATGCCCTGGACTGGACAGAAGGAGGAGGTGCCCCATATACCAGCACATATTAAGGCTGGGCCTGAATTCCCCTAGACCACAGTTTGCAAGGTGCTTGACTGTTGAAATAGGTGAATGGTTGTCCAAAAGCCCCAGTAGTTTACTTAGAGTCATCCTGTAAATCTGTAGGAGAAACTGGAGAAAAAAATACTAATAAAACCACAGTGGTTTGTTTTTTTTTTTTAACCTCATCCATACTGACTACCGAATTAGGCTGTGTCCCATTTAATATCCAGGTCTGTAAACTGTGGCTGCTGGAGGAGATTCCTAATTTAGGTGGTACCACCACAGCCAAGGGTTCTCCTTGTGTCTGGGTGTCTGGAAGCCCAGGCTGTCACGTCCAAAAGTCCCTGTCACCTGGCTGCTTATGGGGCAGTGCTGGACTCGGTGCCTGAGCGGATCTGCTGGGCCTGTCGGCATGAGAGGATGCGTGAGGTAACAAGATGCTGTTGTGCCACAGTGCTTAATTACCTCTATTTACCTGGAAGGTGTTAGTGTATCATTAGTGCTTGCGTGGTGGGGGCGAGGCTCCCTCTGGCCCTGCAGACACAAGGACAACCAGCAGCATCAGTCTGCTGTGTGTTGTGGATGTTGTGGCAGTCGATTCCTGCACCTCACGGGTAAGATCTTGCTAATAGCCAAGCAGAACGGGGTCTTCAGCCTTACACAAGCTGGCAAGGAGCTGTAGGAAGTAGAGCTCATCTTCTAGTGGCTCTTTTGGAGGCAAATACTCATGCTTGCAATTTATACACCCCTGTTTTGGGTTTTTCCTGAGCATGCCCAGCATAAAACACTGAGTTTTCTGCTATTCAGTGCCAGCTGTTTTCTGGAGTGCTTCAGAAGTAATGATTCAGTTGTTTTCCAGAATAAGATGCTAAATCAAAATAGAGGTTTGAGCAAAGAGGTCCTGATGTTGTTTTGCGAGGGTGACCTCAAGCTTGGCAGACGAGAGAGTGGGAGGGCTGAGAGCCTCTGTCTCCTTCTGCTGTCTTTGCGAAAAATCTACGCATTTGTAATGTGGGAGAAACTGCATGAGATCAGCGTGGCCTTGAGGGTGGTGGACACCCCTGCACTGAGCAGGTTCCCGCCGTGGTGACTGTTCTTCCTGGCAATGCTGACATGGCTGGTAGTTGCAGATAAGGGACTGAGGCGATTTCATAATTGAGGGTATATCTGTCTGTCTGAAAAGGATGCTCTTGGGTTTCCCTTGGGCTGGCCTCACACAGGGCCAGTTCTGCACCAGCTGGCTGAACTGGCGAGCTGAGCAAATCTGGAGCAGGGGTGTGGGATGGTTTTGGGCCAGATTTTTCCTCTGGTTGAGCTCAGTGCTGGCCTGGGGTGCTGCAGCGGGGCAGGAGGGGGATCCCTGGTGGTGGCACAGAGGTGGAAGGAAGGCAGGAGGTCTGGCTCAGCAGGTGTCCTGCTCTCCATGTTCTGTCTGCTGGGACATGGGGCAAGGACAATGAATGGTGGAAACACTGGGAAAAGTCACTCAGAGAAGGGATAGAGCCATAAGAGTCTGCAAGGACAGAGAAAGAGATATAAGGAGAGAGAGAAGGAAGTAGGAGACTGGTCTGGGGAGTGGTGATGGGTGGGTACGGCCAGGAGATCTAAGGAAGAAAAAGCTTGAAGAAGCTTAAAAGGTTGAAGAAGGTGAGAAGGGGAGAATATGGACAGATAGATGGTAGAGGAACTGCAGAGGATGACTAAAGGCTGCAGTGGAAGAGTTGTGACCAGTAAACCCATTTCTTGCTAGAGTCTGGAATCAAGTTTTTAATCCCAGAATCTCAGCTCTTTTCTGCCGTCTAGCTGTCAGACTTGTTGAGCAAGTGTGTCCGTACGCCACTAGTACTGGATCTGTGCAGTGGAGCATAGCCCTATTCTGTGAAGTATTCCCCTGTTAATGCTATCCTCTCTCCCGGAGCTGTGTGTTTGAGACTACAGCTGTGCTCGTGAACCAGGACCAGGGTGAAGGCTGTTCCAGTGGATGAACTTATTTATGATGATAGGTCTTCTTTGTTTAGGAAATTGTCTTAAAAACAGAAACCCTTTTGTTTGAAGGAGATCACTAATATTAGAAAATTAAACTCTCAAAAGTTAGGAAAAGCTGAATTTTTGTGTCTAAAATTTGTCCTTCCTATAGGTTTACTGTACAGACTTGCAGATCAGCAAGAGCAGAAACAGAAAGACATTTCTTCTTCAGCCTGCTCAGCTCAGAAGCACTTAAATAGTGGGTGAGGAATGTGGGGCCTCAGTCAGGCCCCACACATGTTTTTACCTACGTTGTCTCTGGTCCTGTATTTCACTTGTGAATATGTGGTAAGGTGAGAAAAATAAGTCCTTGAGAGAAAGGCTCCAATGTTGCATCTGCAAGGGCTGATGATAACTTGCACATGAGGGCCATTGCACAGCTTAGCTATAGGGGCACCCTGTGTCCCATGTGGTGGGCACGCAGGGCTGAATCCAGCAGCACACATGGCTGTGCTGTAAGGAGGAGTGCAGAGCCTGGATGCTAGGGGCATGGACACTACAGAAGGCACAATGAAGTGTGGCTGATTTCCCCCCCAGATTGCTTTCACGCCCCAGATCGTGCCAACGCAGCTGTTTGTGGGGTGCATGGTAAACCAGACTGGGAACTGATCCGGCTGGAAAATGACTGTGTGGAAGGGAGTGCTGGAAGGAAGGCAGGGTGCCGTATAGGGGGAGAACCACTTAAACCTGTGTAAGGGCTGTGGTGAGCATCAAACTGCAGGCTGGCTTTCATCTCCTGTCATTTGAGCCTAAACAAGTTCCCTCACCATGTGTTCCTTCCCCATTGAGGGACTGGGAGGAAAAGATGAAAAGCGGTGCAGGTTTTAGGTGTGTCTCTCAAGCTGTTGGAGAAAGTGACTTTCTTCCTGCTCACCCACCTCTGCTTGTTCATTAATTGGAAGGAGTGAGATGGGAGAGCCTGCGGGGAGGTAGAATATGTGATTACTACTGCTACTCTTGCATCTGGTGGAAAGGGCCCCCATTTGTGAGAATAAAATTGGTTGGTGGCACTGGTGGCTGTTATGGAGCTGCGGAAACCAGCAGGGTCCTTCCCTCTCTCTACATATAAAGAGATCCTGAGCCAAGGCAAGCAACACCCTCTCCATGTGGCACCCAGGAGTTTTAAAGCTGTATTTGTATGGATTTGAGACATCTGCTTTTGAAATCTTAGAAATGTTTCTCAGAAATGGAGAAATATGTATTGCAGGGTGAAAACTCTGTTGGGGAGGAGATGGGGAAGCGGAATAGATCAGGTCTAGCTGTGTTAGCTGCATGGGAAGCGGTCGGGGACAGCTGTGTTTTCTGAACATGCCGCTCCTCCTGGCCTGCAGCCCTTGGGAAATCCCTCCGGGAAATAATCATAATCTGCCAGCACTAGGAGGGGTGGGGTGCGTGGCAGAGCAGTAATGGTCCGTGCCATCTGCAGCAGTGTTTTAGGACGGGCTGTGCAATGAAGCCAAGTGTGATTGCTAGTTTGAATGCTTGTGCACTGAGTATTTCCTTGCCACATTACCAAGGCGGGGACTGCCTTGATGAGAAGAGGTGCTGCTTTTTGGAAGATATCTTCATGGTAGCAATAAGCTTGGAATACAAAAGGCTAAATGTGTTTTTCCTGACAGATGCTTTGCTGCAGCAGCATCTTGCTCAGCCCATGGTATGTGGGAATCTGTGTGGGAGAGTGACATGGTAAACAACCTGCTTTTTAAGGCTGTTGCAATTAGAGAACTTATTAGCAAGCTGCCACACGGAAATCTGAAGAGTACTGGGGATCGGCTGTGTAATCGGTGCTGAGTATGCGGCCGGACCACTTGGGCTGGGCCTGTGCAACTGCTGGGTGACCAGTCAACCAGGAGAATCCAGGTGTTGCAGAGAGGTGATTCAGGTGTTGGTCATCCTCCCAGGTGAGCACAAGGCCAGTGCACCTGCAGGGACTGGGGAAAGACTGAGATGTCGCACAACAGCAGTTGGAGGCCCTGACAGCAGAAAGGGGCAGTGTTTAACTTGTCCTACTTCATTAGCTCTCCTGATTAATTTGTTCCTGACTAGATTCCAGTTGTGCTTTGCGTTACAATTTGCTTTCCCACTGAAGGTGCAGTGCCCCTGGTGAGGCAGGCTTGAGGTTTTGTTCTAGGGATGTTTGCCGTTTGTGGAATTGCTGCAAACCTGTGGGTCCTTCTGGATACAAGCTGCTTGATGGTCCCATTTCAAGTGGCTTCCTGTTGATCCTGGTTTCTTTGCGCATTTTGTCTCATGTTACATAAAGAATATTTTCCTGGTGCTCCTTTGGGACAGATGTTAAGCCCACATCTCTGGAAAAGTTGCACTGCTTAAACTTAAAGGCACAAATTTTAAGCAGATTTAGCTGATTGTAAAACCTTGTGTGGACACTTGTTTTAATATCAAAGCAGACAATTTTAGTTCTGAAGCTGGCCACATAGCCCCAAAGAAGGATGTCCCTAGAGCATCTACTTAAAAATAGTTTTAAACTGCATCTGGTTAAAAATAGGTTTAACTTGGAGCTTGTGCTTCCCTGTGTAGGTAGGGCCTCCTAACAGCATGTTGTGATACCTACTGCGCAGCCACCTACAAGCATGTGAGCTGCTGATGGTTACAACACGCACGAGCCCCGAGGCGTCAGGAGCAGGGGAAGGTTCAGGATCACCCTGCTGTTTGCCCAGCCTGCCGATTCTGCTTTTCTCAAGGATTTTGCAGGAGTCCTGGTAGCTTTGACCTATAAGCTCTCCATAAGCACAGAAGTAGCACTCCATTAGTGCTACTTCTGCTCTGTAGCCAGCGTAGTTTGAAATCTTCTAAAACTTATGGTGCAGAGGCCTTCTGGCACATGAACTAATCATGGAAAAGATCAAAGTTGCTTTGTTAGTTTTATTTTCCTCTTTTTAATTAATATATTTAAATGGTTTCCTTCCCTAATAAATCGCATCTCAACATTTTTCTCTTGAGTTTAATAGGTGGGAAGGACTAACAGAAGGTTTTACAATGGAAATTCACTTGCCTAAGCACAAGGAAATAATAATGATTATAATTGGTGAGGGGAGGGGAGGAGGAGGGAGAGGAATCAGTTTGTTAAGGCTTTAATGAGCAATGCAGTAAGAAGTACGAAGTACTAGTATTATCTGCACATCTTAAAGTAAGGAGAAGGATTGTCCCCATCTTATGATAAAATTGAGACTGCGAGCAGAAGTGCCATTCTGCCTGCATCTGAGGAGGGGAGGTGGTTATTACTGCTGTTTCTCACTGTTTGTGTGGGGCAACTTAAATTCTTAATAACAGGGGTTTTCTGGTTTTTTTTGTTGCCTGTTCTTACCCCACATCAATGTGACAGGAGTGGGTTATGCAGTAGTTGCAGATGGAGCCATGCTGGCAGGTCTGAGATGGCAGGGAGGGGATTCTGTCATGATGAGGGAGCACTGGGGCTGGGGTGTCTTTTTGGACCACTACTGCTGCTGGAAGACCATGTTCAACTACAGCCAGAGGGAAGAACATATCTTGCTGGATATGACCCAACTAATTTATCTTGCTTTTCCAAACTGCACGGGTATTGTGTGTCTCTGGCTGGGTATAGGGGAGTTACGAGGCCTTCCAGTTACAGTGCCAGTCTGGGGCTCTGAAGGGCTCAGTTTGGTGCTCAAGTTTCTGCTGCCTTTAAGTCCCTCCTGGCATCTCCTCTTTATGCAAGCTGAGTCAGTTCTCTGCCATTATCACCCCAGTCTGGTCTCTCTTGTAAACAGAAGTATCATGAGGTTACCATCTCCAAACAAATGTAAAACCTGCAGAGATGGAATGATAAAGTGGAACACAGGGAAAACCTTTCTTGCTCTTGGCAGAGAAACAAGCACAGGGTGAAAAATGGGGCTGTCCCCTTCCTTCTCTCGCAGTGGTGTGGCTGTAAAGAGAAGGAAGAGGGAAGTTCAGGGAAGTGGCTGTTGCCTTCAAACACATTCTCCTTGGCAGCCGGCAGCATTTCTGCAGCCTGTGGCCTGGAAAGCACAAATGGGCTGGCAGGTAACGACCATGTTTGGGAACCTGGTCTCTTATGGCATGGGGTTGCTCACATTTGCTGAAATCTTTTGTTATCCTCTGTATGCTATTTGCTCAGTTCGTTGTTACCCACTACAGAAATCAGCGGGAAAAGCTTCTCCATTCATATTTTTCAGCCGTGTGCAACATGTTGCAGTCCTTGCTTCGTAGCTGTCAACGTCTAAAAAAAATTTTCCCAGAAACAACTTGTAAAAGCAGATGTGGAGAATAATATTTTTGAGCTGCCCTGTGCATGTCTGAAAACCTGTGTGGCAATCATGATTAAAATTCTATGCAAAATAACCTGTATGGTATTCATAACTGGTTTGTAGACTCGAAGTGGCAGCAGAATACTTGTTTTAAGAGTTTCTCAAGCCACCTTCTTCCTCCTCTCCCATGTTCTCACAGACCTTATGCAAACAGATAAAAAGCAGCTATTCTTCCTTCAGCCCCAGCACTAGGCTCTACCCTCTGCTTTGCAGCTCTCTCCCCTCCTGCACATGTGGACTGCTCCCAGCAGCCACGTACTGGTCACTCCAGCTCTGCAGAGCTCTCCTGCTGTCCCTGGCACTGCTACACAGAAGTGCAAGAGACTGAGTGAAGAATACTGAACCCCCTAAAAGGTCCTGGACCCCAGTTCCGCGCTGATGAGGTGATGGTGAGGTTAGTGATGGATGGAGCAGAGCTGTAGCTGCTAAGCCTGGCAGACATGGAGTCATGTCCTCTCAGCTTTGATATCTCACCTACTGGTGCCACCAGAGCTTTGGTGTCATTGTGTAATTCTAGAAATAAGCCTATGATGGGCTTTTGTAGCAATAGCTGAATACTGTCACGCTCACTAATATTGTTCTGTGAACTTCATTGATCCAGTTCTCGCTACTTCCGCGCTGAAACATCATCATTTAGCGTCAGTACTCAGATGCTGCTAATTGCTGGGAGCTGAGATAAATTTATGTCCTAGACCTGACAGGAAAACAAGGAAGATGGATCTGCCCTACTTCAGCACTTGGACAAGAAACAGACCTTGCCTTGAGTGCAAAGTTCTGTGTGATTTGATGCAGGGATGATTACACGTTTTTGCATTTCCAAGACTGCTGATAATGAGTGGGAAAACTCTTAATATTTTGGAGTCCAAGTATCATCTTAAAAGATGAACTACCCATTAACAGGGGTTTTCTGTCAAGTCCTAGTAGAAGACAACCTAGACTTGCCAGCACTAGCTGGCTCTTTCTGTGGTTTCTGTGGTCTTCATACAAAACTTTACCCAGTTTCAGAGGGGAAAACAGCAGCTGGATCAAACGTTAAGTCCCAGCCTGTGTTTGATGTGCCACATGTTTGCTTTGTGATGAGCCTCTCCTGGGATTTGAACCAATCTGGTTTTGTGCACAGACTGGCAAAAGCAGGAGGACATAAAGTTTGACGGACGTGAAGTGGAGAAGAAACGCCGTGTGGTTAACATCATCTCTGTGGAGGTGGCTGTTTTCCAGCTGGCCGATTCATAGGTCCAAGTGGCTTTTGAGGGAATCTGAAGAGAAAACTTTGCAGTAGTTAGGAAAAGAAAGGTTTTCACTCTGCAGCACTAATAGTAGGGAAGCAGAACAGTCAGCAATGGAAATACCACTTTGGATTGTAGCCTTTAAATCCTTTTCCCTTTCCAGAGTCAGGCTGCCAGCTTCTTCTTCAACACTGTGTTGTGTTTATAATGTTTTAATTAGTAAGGCTTCCTCTGGTTTTGACCATCCACGGGATTATGATGATAAACCTCCTGGTTAAAAAATACCAAGACATTGTAAGGCATTTTTGTCATAAGATATGTCTTTTCCACTTGGAAAATAAACATCTTGATTCATTTTGGTTTAGCCTCTGTTTATATTCAGTAGATGCGAGGAAGCCTGCTGTTAGGTAAATATTGAGAGAACACCTCCATACTGATGGCTAGAAGGCTGCGTGTGTGTGTGTATTCATTCCCCCTCATTTACTTGATTTGGCTTTTATATTCTTTTCCTGAGGCACCCATTACAACTCACCACAAGGGCATGGACTAGCTGAGCATTTAGCCTGATCCAAAATGGTGGTTCAGTGCTATAGAGCTAGTGAGAGGTGAGGGGTCTGTCAATCCATTATCTTGCTTTTTACAGTCTAGTAAGTTCAGTGGTTGGTCTCTGCTCCACACTCATGCATCACTCAGTGCAACGGGATCTTGCTTGCAGTGCTCCCAGAGGAGCATAGGAAAATGTGCATACTGTTGCTGCTACTGATAAAAAAAGGCTTAATTAAGTTTTAATCTGCTAGCATTATTGCTTTAAGGCTTTTTACATTGCTTTTTGAATATCTTTATTTCTTTCAAAGGAAAATTCCATTGATGTATACATGAGTATAATGCTAGATGATGTCATGTATTGGGATGTACCCCATCGACCTTCGTCATGCCGGCGTTATAGCAGTGGGTGGTAGCATGACAGTGAGATTGATTTCCGATAGATGAGACCTGACAGGCTTTAACTACTTGAGGCAAACAGTTACATACACACAATGCTTCACCCTGCAGCTCTTCCTCTTGCCTTCCTGCTGTAGTTATGCCACCACTGTAAGGACTTCACTGAAATTACCCTCTGGAATAAAAAATGGAGGGGGGGAGAGAAAGGGGGGATCTCTGGCTGGGAAGGGTAGGATCAGGTAAGCTCGGGGCAGGTGGGGCAGCACAAGGCTGCTGCTGAGTGGGTGAGTGATGTGCTAGTCCATGCAGATGTCCTCAGATGACTTGGTGGGTTATTTATTCTCCTCTCCCTCTGTGTGCATAATTTCCACTGCCATAAACACGTGCTAGGCATGAGTGGAGAGGAGGAAAGAGGAAGATGCTTTTTAGTATTTAACATTGTAGTTACTTTTGCACAGAGCCAGGCTCAGTAAATACCCCATAGTTAGAGATGTCCAAATTTAACTATGGATGTGGACAACTCCCTTCACTGAGCAATTACGTGCCTGTTTTTAAAGCAGTATTTGGATATTTGAACCATTCATGGTGGTTGTTGCTTTACCAGAGATTAGAGGCTTTTAAAAGTCTGGCTCTCCTGAAGTTGTCTAGAGCTGCTTTGTTTTGTAAAATGCTCTCTGCATGCAGAAGGAAAATAGATGTTCTACAGAAAACTGGCCAGAACAGAGAATGTGAGTGGGGAAAGTGTCAATAATGACCATACATCCTCTGACACTGAAAGCGAGAGGCACGAGGGGCTGCTGTGTTGGCCACCGTGCCCACTAGTAAGACTTCAGCACTGCGTTGATGGTTTCTGCGTGCAACCTCTCGCCCAGTGGTGCTGGGAGCCCTTTAGCAGATGAAATGGGTGTGAGCTGAGGAACTGCCATCTTGGTAGCTGGGGAGGCTGGTTGTTAGGAGGAAGGTGGTTTTGGTAGTGGTATGTTCCACTGTTTGAAAATCATTTGTGCCTGGTCGGAGGGTTGTACTTGCCTGCTCTGTGGTGTGGTGTGTGGGATGGGCCTAAGCCCTCTGAAAGAAGGATTTACTCTGTGGGAGGTGGTTGTACACGTAGATCCAATAGATCATGTGGTAGACTGTCTCCTGCAGCTATGCCTGGGCCTGAGGTGTGGCTGAAGTTGTGCTGTGCTCTCCCTCCCCTTTTTGCTTGAGATGGCATCAGGAAATGGGAAGAGCAGTGCCCAAAAGAGCTGATCGTGTATGAAAAGTAATCCAGGCCTTGCTGAAGTCAGTTCCTGCTTAGTAACACTTAGATTTGTTAGAATGTAATATGAGGTGAATATAAGCATGGGTGAGGATCACCTGGAAGGTATGCAGCATCTAGAGAAATTGGCAGGGTAATGCAGCAAAGTAGTGTGGGAAAATGTGAGATTTGAGGCATGTTTTAAATATGAATAATGCTTTTAAAAAAGAAAAAAAAAAAAAGAACAGGAGATGGAGGCCGAGAACAGGAGATGGAGGCCAAGTACAGCTCAGAGGAGAAGGCTCAAGGCTGGCCGTGGATGTGCTCACCAGTGCAGGCAGCATGGCGACTTCCCCTGCTGCCTATGAAAATGCAAATGCCTGTCATTATTTGGCCTTCCTGAACCATTTCAAAAATTGCAGTCTCCCTGAAGGCAGGCAACCCCCGGGGATGCAGAGCAGTGTCCTGCTTGGTGGCTTTGCAGGCCACCTTCAAGTGTCCCCTATTCCTGGTGTAAAGGGGTGGTTTGCTCTTGGCTGTGTGTGGGCTTCTCCCTGCATGGGAGAGCACTGGAGAGGGCAATTACCCATGCTGATCCTTGAGGGGAACCGTAACGAAACCAGAAACTACATGAACTAAATTGGGAACATATTCTCTTAAACTCTGGTAAATGTGAGTGCATGAACGTAAAGGGCATCAGCTGTTCGACTTCTAATAGAGCAGCTGGTGTGAAGCAAGCTGGAAACAGGATTGCTTTTTTAGGTGACTTATTTATGTGCTCATTGCCCACTCACAAACCCTGCTCTTCCCTTTCCATGCCTTGGAAGTTCTGTATGTGTTAAACACCAAAACAGGATACTTTGCCAGCTGAGGTGTTTGGCCCTGATCCAGGAAAACACTTAAGTGTATGCTTAAACCTAGATCAAGGTGATGTTCTCTTGAATTTAAAGGTGGGCAAATTCTATAATACTATAAGGATTTTATTTTATTTTTTTTAATTCTCACGTGAAGTTGCAGGAGGCCAGCAAAGCAGCTGGCTCTTGATCTTCTGTTTGGGGAAGAGGGATGAACTGGTTGACCTCTTGAAGTTCTTCTCAGCTGTGTTTCCTATGGTGGATAATGAGACTATTGAAATCATCATTGCATAATTGAATGTTTGGAAGGGATATTAAACCTCCGCACATCAGCTCTCACTTCTGGAGATCAAAATGACATCTTGTGTGTGGGAAAGAGGCAAATTATCTCCTGGCTGCAGGGTTCCTCCATCTTGCTGTCATGTGTTTCTGGTTGCCCACTGACAAAGGCAGGATGCTGAACTAGGTGGACCGATGTTCTGATTCAGTCTGGCAATTCCTGTGGTCCCCTGAGTCCTGTTGACTTCAGTGAGAATTAAACACGTGTTTAAGCACTTGTCTACAAAGGCAGGCTTTTCTGTGCCAGTCTCTCTGCCCAGCTGCTTGAAGCTCTGCAGTGAAGAAAGCAGGTTTCTGTTAAGTGCTTGGATCAGCCCTACCACATTTTTTTTTTTTTGGTGGTGTTTTAATGGGAAAGTTCTAATTTATAGCATGCACTTCCATTTTAAAAAGAAATGCAAGCTATCTTAAAGTCAAGCCATGCTCCATGTCGCAGTTATGCCATCAGGTAGGAGGTTTCCAGTAGTGCCTGTGGAGGGGACGTATGCACAGGTGGCTGGGAGAACACAGCAGGAAAAAAAAACCCCTTGAGCTTTATGGCTGGCTTTGCTTCTAAACCTGTGTGGCAAGAGTACTGAGGGGAATACACTGTGTGGCGCTCAGCCCTTTGAAGTGGCTGGGTTCAGTACTGACAGAGTGGCTTCCCTTATCTCCGCTCCCACAAAGAGGACCAGGAAATAATGCATGTGATGTGGGACTCTTACATTTCAAGCCTTGATCAGGTTGACAGCTTTTTCCCTTCCCCCCCCAGTGGTTAATCAACAAAGCTAGTTGAAAGCAGGGAAATGCTCTGTTCCCTTTTTATGGGTAAATGAAGTGGTAGGGTAACAGCTGTGTTTGGGTACTGCTGCCAATCCACTGCTCAGGAAGGATCAGATGAGAGGGTCGTTTACAGACTGCCTGCCCCTTCCTGTGTCATTACATCTATGCAGGTAGTTTGGCAATAGCTGGCATTTGCCTTGCACCCAAAGAGTCCTGAGTACGTATGTCAGTGCATAGTCACCTCTAGCGGGCTCCGTTGTGTATCCCCAAAATGCACTTGTTAGCAGGGCATAATCTATCATCCTATCCTTCTGAAAGAACCTAACTTGAAAACTGCAAATTTATTTTTTTCTTATGAGGCAAGTGGGCCCCAGATGAGTCTTTGATCTGGGAAGCTCAGCTGAGTCCAACCTGGTCTGCGCAAGGATCCCAGAGACCAGCTGGCTGTGATTTACAAGTCAGATGGCTGCTGCTGTATGGGAATGGTTTTCTCAATCTAGAGCTCAGTTCTGCCTTTTAACACGTGTTTTGTGTAAATTGAGCTCTGATAGGAAATGGTTATATGGCTGAACCTAAACCCAGTGAAAAAAAAATTAAATTTTGGGGCAATTCAGATTTGAATGCCAGCAGTTCCTTGGTCCCTGCTTCCCAGAACTTTAAAATATTATCTACCCTTTGAAAAATGAGCCCTTTAAAGAAAGCTGAGAGTGGAACACATCAAACAACTAACAGACCTTGAAAAATTAAGTTGTGCCTTGTTATCTGATACAGGAATATGGTGATACTGAAGTGTAGGATGGGAAAGTGGGTAAACACCATTCACCGAGCAAGGCATCACTTTGGCTTGGCCAGTGGGGTGATGCCCTGCAGGGCTGGTCAGTTAGTTACACACAGTCATGTCTTCAGGAGTTATTGCCCCAAAAGCCATGAGTTATAATAACTCATTAGCCTTGAGTTTCTGGTCTGTTTACAGCTTGTGAATTAATGGGTTACTGACATGTCTCAACATGGGAGAGGAGTGAGAGAAAGATGGGAAAAGGCAGTTCTGTCTAGATGAAGACCATAATTTTGAGCTAAAGGGGCCTTTGCAGTTAACTTCCTCTATTGTCTGTCCGAGACGCTTTCCTTGTTCTAGAGCGTGCTCCCCCGACTTCTAAACCAGGGATGTAATTGTGGTCTTTGAACGCGTTTTGTGCCGTAGCAATAACTGTGCATGGTTGTGTACATTTTTTTTCTTTTTTTCCCCTCTGCACAGGGACCCTCCCGAGGGATCGAATTTTTAAGAACCTCACTCGGAAACGCCAGCGGGCTATGCGAAGGCGAGTGCATCAGGTGAACGGGCACAAATTCATGGCTACCTACCTGCGACAGCCTACGTACTGCTCGCACTGCAGGGAGTTCATCTGGTAAGAATGGCTTGAATGTGGTGGTGTGGAGCTTCCCATCCCTTTGTGTTTTGGGGACCAATGTGCCACCCCTGATCTGAGTCAATCACCCAGCACTTTACCAAGGGTCACCAGTGTGACTCCCCTTGGCCATCAGGTTTTGCAGGGTACATTTATGCTGCAGACTGGAGTCTACTGCAGAGAGGCCAGAGGTGATGTGTATCTTGGATGCTGGAAGCAAAGCAGGAGGGTGTGGGGATGGGGCAGAGTTCCTCACTGGTGAGCGTAGATGTTATTTCAGGGGCAAAAAAAGTAACCCAAGCAATCTGAAGAGAGACCCCAGATATTAACTTGAATGGAGCTTTGAGATTACACTGAGAAAAAACAGTTGCTTGAAAGACTAGAGAAAATGTCTGAGAACAGAAAAGTCATCAGAGGTGTGGGGTGATATGTGTGGGGGAGCAGGCAAAGCAGTGAGAAAAGCTTAGATATGTCTCAAAAGAGTATGGAGTGGGAGAGATAATAACAGGGTGTGGGCTGCTGGGATCAGTCTAATAAGTGTGGTGTGTGTTGTAATAAAGTGAGGTATTTCAGAAACTAGAGTGAGGGGGAATACGGGGAATAACATGCATGCTGACAGCCTGTCCTGTAAGCTATGGCCCTTGCAGTGCTTTGTTGCACTCCCACAGCCCTGTGCTGAATTGCACCATTCGTTATTGCTGGGCAGTTTTGCCTCAGGGATCTGGTCATTTGGGATCCTCTTGCATTTTGGCGCTCTCTTCCGTAAACAATCTGCAAGAAGACTATCTTTCTGATGTTAAATTATGTTCATGTTTTATTTTGAACAGGGGCGTGTTTGGGAAGCAGGGATACCAGTGCCAAGGTAAGGTGCTCTGCTGCTGCACGGTGCGTGTGTAGGATGTGCTGTCTCAGGAGCGCTCTCCTGCGCTGCTGGGACATCCTGTGGTTACAAGCTTCTCTGAAGTCACCACTCCTCTTCCTCCCCAGCCAGTCAAAACTGTGCATTTGGGCAGCTGTCAGGCTGATGGCTTGCATGCACGCAGGAGCAACCGCCTACATTCATGCACACATCTAGGGGTCTGATGGCTGCATTTCACCCACAGTTTTCCTCCTGTGCAGATCCACGGAGTTGCTGAGTTCATGCAACACCCAGATAGGCTTGAGAGATCCAGGGTCCCTCCAAGACAGGGTTCAGCTGGTATTGGGACACAAAGTATCGTACTGGAATGGGCACTCTCTTCCTTTCTCCACCTCTGGGGTTCAACAAAGTGAAAGTAGGGATGTGACTTCAAAGGGCAGCCTTGTGTGTTTTTGTCTGAATGCATGGTTTGGCTGAATGGCTGTATAGATGTACATGATGCTTGTTTGCACTTAATTACTGTTCTTCCTTTCTCTTTTTCTATGGTAAGATTTTTCTTTTTCATTTATTTTATTACTTGCCTCACAAGTGCGTGGTCACTCAGTACAGCCTCTAACACCACCTGTTCCTTGCGCAATACCATAGGGCACTGGTGTCCTCATATGAAAGAAAGCTACATGTAAACAAAATCGATATGCTGCATAAAATTGCTGAGTGAAAGTGAATGTTATTGATAGACCCTTGTGAGTGCAAGCTTGAGTCAGCAACAAACAGAATGGTGTGGGACCCTGCAACACATCTGTACAGTTTCCAATACAAAAGTCTCCCTACCTAGACAGTAGGTACAGCCCTTGGTGGTATCTAAAGTGCATGCTGCGTTATGGAGTGGAGGAATCCAAGTCCATTCCAGCCAAGCCAGCTTCAGACCTGGAGAGAACCCAACTCTGCTGGGCTGATTAGCCCTCTTGATGGGGATGAGCTAATTAGCCCGCACACAGCACCATTCTGCTGCTGTTACCCAGCTCCCCAGATTCAGGCATTGTACTGAGCTTTAATGACAAACTAACCTGGGCAGGACTCACTCAGGTATCCAGTGTAAGAGACACTATGCCACTGAGATGTAGGGATGGCTTTTGGTATCTCAGATCTGTGTTCTCTAATATTATTTGTATATGTTGTGAGAAATACTCTCCACTGGATAATTTAAACAGCATTTTTTTAGTTCATTTGTGAACTTACACCGTTATTTCTGTGGGTGTCACCCATATTTTATATAAGCAGGTGTTTTCTGGGCTGCATGAATGATCCAATGCAGAATTTCTGTTGCAATGGGTTGGAGGTACATCTCCAGATCTGTAATGAGATTTTGGAAATTCCAAGCCACCGATTATTTTTCACATCTTTACTGTGTCCTGATGATGTAGCTGAGCCTTAAAGAACCCAGCTGATGGGTTGATGTGTTCTGAGTCTTTGAACAGCTCTTTTCAGCATCCCTTTTTTTATTTCCTAGTATGCACCTGTGTTGTACACAAGCGCTGCCATCATCTAATTGTTACAGCTTGCACGTGCCAAAACAATAGTAACAAGACCGATCTCAAGGTAAAGTCATGGTGGTTATTTTGGGTCATCATAATTTGTGAAGTCTGAGGTTTTCTGGGTTGCTGGGGGTTGTGCTATAACAGAATTTGCTCTGTGTTATCTTTGCTCATAGATTTTTCAAGTGAGGAAGAGTGATAGGGACATGCATAAAGACCATGCAATATCATCTGGTTGTTCTTCTGTTAATTCCAGTAACTGGCTGGACTAGCACATAGTTTAGGAAGGCATGGTGTCTGCATTGGAAGACATCAAGAAATAGCAAATCCACTCTTTTCCTTGGTAATTTTCTTCCATGATTAACTGTGTTGTCATAAAAATTTGGTGCCCAGTTTTTAATGTGGATTTCTCTGGCTTTAAAATCTAACCACTGGTCTTTATTATGCCTCTGTTTTTCTTTTCTGGTAATTTAAAGTGCTTCTTTAGTCATTGCTCCACACCTTTACTCTATGAAATTATTTATGTTGTAATAAAGAACCCTTGCATAACTTGTCTTTCTGAAGGTTTTTTTTTCTTGCTAGTTTTGGCCATATTTGACAGGAGTAACATCCCGATCGAAAACTGCCATGTACATTGCATGCCTCATTTCTGTAACTGGAAATTGTTTAGTAACCGAGGAAAATTCAGTCAAAATATTTTTAATCAGGAGGTAGCTCTGTATTGTGTGCCATGCAGAAACCTTCTTTTCAGTGCAGATAAGCAATTACCTTTGCTCGTTATTTCTTGCCTCCGAACTGCTGAGCTAGACTTCTTAAAATGACCCCTGGCCAAACCAGGTGAAAATAAGTTAAAATGCTAAAGGCTAAAATGCAAGTTAAATGGCAAGACTCCTCACCCCTCTTTTAGGATTGTGAAGGGTTTATAATACCTTTAAGCTACTTCAGAAGAAGTCAAAGGTGAGGAGGCACCGCTCACTTTAAACTCATCGTTTCATTCTCACCCCGACTTTTCTTTGTGAAGTTGTGGGTTGCCCCTCAGTCTTCCAGGATCTGCATGTTGAGACACAAAATGGAAAGTAATGAAGGGGTTCAATGGGGACAGGTTTCTTCAGCCGTTCTAACTTTTTCTAAGGTGTCTTTGAGATCTGCGTGATTCACAGTTGGAAAAGAACAAGGTTAAAAAGGGGATGAGAGCAAGCAATAAAGCAAAATGTGGGCCTGAAATGAGACTGTTAATAACAAGGAGGGTGAGAAGAGGAATGAGAATTTTAGGCGGAGCTGGGAAGGCTATTCTATATTAAATTTAGTAAAATCAACAGTTTGACCTAAAGTTACATGTTTGCACATAGTACGCAAGTTAATAATTTGAAAACTGCTTAGTTACAAAGTGCTGTAGCTAACACAATTTATATGTGGCATGTCAGTGTGATAGGTTTGTGATGAGGTAATCCACACTTCTAATTCTAACTTGGTTTTAAGAATTTAAAATTGGCTAGGCAGCCCTTTTCAAAATCTGCTTTGTCAGGTACTCCAGCCTGACTGGCAAGGAAACCAGAGCAGGCTCACAGCAGGTGGGGTTGGTCACTCAGTGTTCACTTTGGAGTAAACCTCAGTGAGGTGATGGATTGGGACGTTTTCTAAGTTGGGATTATTTTCGTAGTTTTGCACTTAAATGCCTGTATGTAAATGAACATCAGTTTATATATATGTATTTGAATTTTAAATCTGTGCTTTTCTTTTGGTGCCTCAGGTGACTGAACAGAGGTTTGGAATCAACATTCCTCATAAGTTCAGCGTCCACAACTACAAAGTCCCGACTTTCTGTGACCATTGCGGTTCCTTGCTCTGGGGAATCATGCGACAGGGCCTACAATGTAAAAGTGAGCAGCTTCTTACTGTAGCCTTTTCGCAAAATACATATATTTTTAGAATCTTGATGCACTATGTGGGCTTGATTTGTGCAACAATCAAGAGAAAGCCGAGGAATGAATATTCATCTTTGCAAGAACTAACAAAAATGCTGGTCTCCTTTTCGATATCAGGCTTCCAGAAGGACTCTACTTTGCACTCTCAGTATAGCTTTGTTTAGCTGGCATTATTGCAGATATTCTTGGGTATCACTGCTTCCTGCATTCATTTTTTTTCACTTTACCTGAAGGTTTTTCCTTAGCTAATGAGATATGGCAATGAAAAGGCATCCGAGGGGATAAAAAAGGTCATTGCTTTAGGTTGACTACCATGTCTGTCACATTGTTAATTGATGACAAAGCATGTCCTGGTGTTCTGTTTTTCTTTCAGTGATCCAGAGTGTAAAATTGTATGGATAACAGTTTCATTTGCCTTCATCTCCACAAGAGGGTGTATGTGTGTCCACAAGTGAAAGCAAGAAAGATTTTTAGGTTCCCACTGAACAATGTATCTTTAAAATTAGAAACCTGTGAACACAGGGAAAGTTTGCTGCAAATTCTGTGGCATTATAAATCCTAATTTTACCTGCAGGTGTAGCTGCAGTGGTATTTATATACCTGACAGACATGTGCTTATGAATAGCTTCGGGCAATGTGGCATCCTGCTTGGGGAGTTTGGAGTATATTCCTGATTTCCAGGAGTTTACTCTCTTATGAGAGTCCTAATTTTGTTTCTGCTGAGATCAGTGGCAAAAATCCTGTTAGTTTAAAGACCCAGAGTAGATCCACATGGGTATATTTCCTGAAGCAGAACTACTAGATTATTTCTGTGATAAATCCCTCCAAGTTATTTTAATTGTTCTTTTGCTTTTTACTTTCCATCCGAACCATCACCCCTGTCAGTCTGTAAAATGAATGTCCACATCAGATGCCAAGCAAATGTTGCACCAAACTGTGGGGTGAACTCAGCAGAGCTTGCTAAAACCTTGGCATGCATGGGTCTGCAACCAGGAAGCATTTCCCCAAATTCGGTGAGTCTTTTTCCTTTTTTTTTTCCCCTTCTCTATTTAAGACATTTACAACTGAGTCTTTATATGGGTGCAGGAGAAGTCAGAGACTTCAGTTCTGGCAGATGGCATTGGGTGGTCGGCTGCATGAGTAGGTTGTTACTGTCTGTGGCTTCTGCCAAAGACTTTACTTGGAAAATGGGTGTCTTGTATCCAGGTTTACCCTGCCAGAGGCTTTAGTCTGTAGGTGTTGCTTTGTTGACTGATTATGTTTCACAGTGGTATGACTCCATTGACTTTTTTTATCTGTTTGGCATGAATGAGAGGAGAATAATACCCTGAACTAATTAATGGTCAATATAATTCATGCCATACCTTTTTTTAAAACCTTTCCTGCAAGCATTGTCTGCATATGTGGCGTGGAATGGAGCATAAGAAGAGCTCAGCAAGAGGCCTAGGTTCTCTTCCCTGCTTTGTCACTGTATTTCTGAATGATTCTGGGGAAACTGTTTCACTCTCTACTACAGTTTCCTCAGCTAAAATCTGTTGTCCCTGTCAACACAACATCATCTTTGCTGTCCAAGCCAGGGTCCTAGTGAGCTTGTTGTCAGGGTTGGGACATATGTGTGCAATTTCTGCTTGTCAGCTCTTAAGGCATCCTAAAAATCATCTGTTGTATATCTGAGTCTATTCAGAGAGTTTAAGGCACGCTGTAACAGCTTGAGTGAAAATAAAGGGTAATAGAAATCAGAGCTGTCACTTGATAAAAAGTTTTCATCACATTTCCTTTGCTAGCAGTTTTGAAATCTGAGTTTGCTTGAAAACAGAATAACCCAAAGTAAAATGTTAGTCTATTTATTTTTATTTGACCAAAACCAAAATATTAGACTCCAAAACGTACTTGCTAGACCTGGTAAATCTTGTCGAATAGTTAGTCAGCTACATCAATTGACCACATGATACTCTATCAGCCTAGCCTGCTCATTAGCCTACGCAGCCCCTTCCGAGTTCAGCTGGATTGTAGCAAATGAGACTTGCTTATCTTAGCTCTTTCTGCTGTAGCAGTTCAGGGGGACAGTTAGCTTGGGACTTAGAGGGAAATGCAACTCCCACACTCTCTCGTCAGTTCTGTAAAAATCAACACTCGTTAGCATTTGTTGTTTGCTTAATTTGCACATCAAAAGGAGATGAGAACAGGGACATAGAAGTCTGTGCTTGGTGTTTAACAATCTCTTCTCGTTATTTGTGAGCTAAAGGCTCTAAGAAAGTGTTCAGACTCTGTGCTGTAAGCTTAAATCTGTTGGGAGTTTTGCTGGGTGCTGTCCCGAATGCTCTTGGTTCTTTCCCCGTGGCTGGGGGTGCCAGTTCTGTGGCAGTGAGGCAAGTCGTCTGTGCAGGAGGAATTTTGCATTACACCAAAGTAGGCACAAGGTGGAGCTCAAGAAGTCCGTGTTACTTTCTCCGGGCTAATAAATGAATAAAAGTACTCGCGGTTTATATGCGTACTCATAGCCGGAGAGCTGTGAACAGAGGACACTGGAGGTTGACTTGATCTTCATATACTGCAAAAACAGAAGCTCTAGAAACGTGTGCTAATACTGGTACAATTCCTGAAAATGCAGATACCTTGCTGCTGGCGTGGGAATGAACAGCCTTCCATGGCATTTACAGCAGTGGAGGAAGCCAGCAGCCCAGCTGCGGGAAAGAAAAATATACTGAAGTTTGGGTTGCACTGAACTGGTCTTTGAGTAAGAGTCTTAAAATCAGGTAGAAATCTAAGAGATTCAGGTGAAATCTGCTCTGGTTCTAGATCTCACCAGCACTTTGCATATTGCAGAAATTATGCAGTTCTCACTCTGATGTTGGATAGGAGACTTGGGTTTCCACACTGTCTTATTTTCCTGGGGAGTGAGGATGGAGAGAGGCAGGCCTGCCTCTTGGATCTGTTGGGCAGTGGGCTTGCGACTTAATATACCCATGTCAGGAACCACTGCTGTCATCTCAGCACAGCTCTGCGCAGTGCCGAAGTTGGCCGGTCACCCGTAACTGCTATGCAGGGTGGTGGTACCCACGTGTTTTCTGTTCCAGTGGCCATACAGTGCATCTGAGCAGGTCCTAAATGCCCAGGCTGGTACGTTGACTACTTGTGTACGCCTCTGAGGCAAAAGTACAATTTCTGTGCAGACTGATACATATTTACTTTCCTCCACAGAAACTGGTTTCAAGATCTACTTTGAGACATCAGGGAAAAGGCAGCGTGAAAGATGGCAACAACGTTAGTGAAAGTTCAGCGAGCAAACTTGGGCTCAAAGACTTAACCTTCCTTCGTGTATTGGGAAAGGGCAGCTTTGGAAAGGTGAGAGTTATTCGTGGCTCTTTTGGGGAAAACCACATTCCTTATTTAAGAAGCTCCAAGGTAGATGAAGTTATTTCATAACGTGGCACACAGACTGTCCAGTGGAATATGCTTTGTGTGACAAGGTTGGTTACAGAGAGCAGGGAGAAAAGGGAAGAGAAAGCAAGCTGACAGCAGAGTGAAGAATTGGTTATCACGAAAAAGGAAAAAGCTAGCAGCCAAAAGAACAGCTGCATGCCAGGACCCATACCAGAAACTGCAAGTGTGTGCATTAGCACTCGTTTGGGCAGCGTTTCTTGGAGCATGTAAAGACTTTTCCTTTAAAGGAAACAAGGCAGTGGTTTCAGAGGCAGTGAGACTGGGGTTTTGTTTCTCTGCTTTGCCACAAAGCCAATGTGAAATGGCACATTTGAATTTGATAACTGAGGAGGGAAGTGGGATGGATGGGCACTGCTCAGGGGGTTTGCCCTGACACAGTGGATGAGCTTCAACCAGCTGACCCCACGCCAGACATTGGAGCAACGTGTGTGGGCATTTCTATCCGGAGAAGCCTGCTGCCGACAGTTGCGTATGTGTCATGGGTTGTACACTGATGCCCATACTAACGAACTAACAAGTCTCACTTGCATCCACAAGCCTGGTCATGAGATAACTGACCTTTCGAGTGTGAGAAGGTGCGAAAGGCTCTGTGTTGCTCAGAGACGGAGGGCTCAGCCCTTGTGATTCACCCTCCCCTTTGGTTTAGGTGATGCTTGCCAAGATGAAAGAGGGTGGGCAGCTCTATGCAGTGAAGGTGTTGAAGAAGGACGTCATTCTCCAAGATGATGATGTTGAATGCACCATGACTGAGAAACGCATCCTTTCCTTAGCAAGGAACCACCCATTCCTCACCAAGCTCTACTGTTGCTTCCAGACTCCTGTAAGTATAGCCTGGGCAGTGGGCACCCTTCCTCCTGACGCTGGATGGCATGTTCAGGACAGAGGCACTCTCCTGTGTATTTGGTCCACAGCCTGTTAAAATTGTCCATTTTAGATCCAGGAGAAACCTCTCTGCTCAAGAGTGAACAAAGCACTCTGCTTTATATCAGCTTTTATCTGCTGGGCATTTGGCAAACAAAATCCTGGCTTGTTCTAGGCTCCTTAACAAAATGGTAATAACAGGGAAGCCTTTCTTTGTGTCTTCCCTAGAAACATCTCTGTGCCATAGGGTATTTCCAAATGCATATGTGCAAACGTCTACAGACCTGCAGTATTCTCTGGTTGCTGTAGGATCTCAGGCTCTGCTGTCTTGCTACCTGAATTTTAACAGGACTGTATTTGCATTGAATTATTTGCAAACTCAATGAATTGTACTTGGAAGCAAGGGTAGCCTGTTGTATCTACTAGCCTTTGTATACTGCTTAGAACTGAATAAAAGATCCTCTGGGGTTACTGGAAAGGATCTTACTGACATGGGTGGACTCTGAGTTAGATTCATATACAGTTGGTATTTCTTCTTGTGAAGGTAAGACAAATGATAGCATTGCTGTCCCTTGTGGTACGTATACATCAGTGGAGGGCTGCACACGTGCTGCCTGTCCAGCTTAGAGCCTCCTCTGGTGGATGCATGTGGGTGGGAGCTTGTTGCTGATGTGGGTGGTGGAGGGAGGAGTGGCTGTGATGGTGGCAGTGGCTACAACTGTGTCCCAGCAAGGTAAGTTTGGGAGTCCCCAAGCTAAGATGTTATTAGGACCAAAGCATTTTCTGCAGTGTAACTCTTCCAGACTGCCTGAGCTCCTTTCCAGTTGCTTCTTGTCCATTGCTGAATGGTAATAGAGCTTGTTTTCCTCTTAGAAGAGGCAGGAGACACTTGCCCTTTTAATCGTGGCTTCACTCCTCCACATAAAACCAAAATACTAACAAAAAAAAAGCCCAAAAAAGGCAGACAAATGCATCCTGCCACCCACCTGTTTCTCTTCTCACTGGGGTGATGCAACAGCCAGCTATGGAGTTTGGGTTGTGCTCATTTAGGGTGGAGCCCTTGAGTAGACTCATGTAATAGGAATTAGGTGGTTTGGTTTTTTTTTTTGGTTTAGTTTTTCTTTTTTATATAGAGCTTATGTGGTTCACAGAGCAGCTGTGCTGTGTAGCAGAAACAAAACTTAAAGCTCACTGTTGTCACTAGTAACCAAGGAAACTCCTCTTTTATTTCATATTATGAAGACACGGGGCAAAAATTTTAGTGGCTTTCCTGAAGTTTTAATGTAAAATATCAGAAAAATCCAGTACTGATGCGTGTTGTTTGAGGTCAGATGTGGGATAGCAGCAGTTTTTGCCACTCATAGCTATGCTCTTTGCTATGGCTTTGCTTACTGAATTGCAATGTAGATGTGAAACCAGCAAATGTGCTCCTGGGCTGTGTGGAGTATTTACCATGAACTTAGGGAAGATTTAAGGTCACTGTGCTAGTACTGTCCGTCATGTTCAAAAAATGAATGCAATCTGCTATGGGTGCAGACAAGGTCTTCTGGGCTGATGGAGTAATTGTAGTCTCGTTTGCAAAGGGAAAAAAAAGGGAAGAACTCAGCCTGTTTAGACTAGCAAATTGAAAGCAAAAAGAGGATCTGATTGATGTCTGCAGATGTCGAACACTGAGGAGAGAAACAAAGCTGTCAAGATGCTGGCAAAGATTAAATGAGTCTAGACTGGCCATGGATACAGTTAGACTGGAAATTAAAAGGAGGTTGCTAAACAGTAGAGCAGCCTGGAACAGGAATTTCTGGACCAGCTTCTCATCAGAGGAGCGGAGGGAAGAACCCCTCAGCCCTTGCTGTCCTGAATGCGGAGCTGGTCAGTCTCTGAAAGGGTGCCAAGGGAGTGGTGCTTGTCTTAGGAGGACCCTGCTATTTCCAGCCTCTCCCAGGTTCCTCTTTTCCTTGAATCCACCTTTGTTTCATTATCTGCATTGTCAGTAACAGAAAACCACTTCCCTCCAATAATAAACAAAACCAAAAAGGGAAGAGTTCACAAGAGAAAAAGTACGTTTCAGACTATTGTAGTTCATTGCATCTTTTGTCCGTATTCTGCACTCAGCGACACCCACCTCAATCCAGAATAACCAGATGTGAATTGCTTATAAAAGCATAATTAAATGCCTTTGCTATAATAGAGCAATGATTGCAACAGCAGAGTATTCACTGGACAGAGTCCTTCCAGAAGGACTTACCTGGGCTGATACAGTGTTTAGGGTTTCTGCCTGTTCTTTACATGGCATTGGATTAGCCCCTCCCGCATTAACATGAACCTGGCAGAAAAGAATATATATATGTGTACCTATATATTAAAATAAAATGGTAACCACTTATTCAAAATGTAAGCCTGCCGTATTTAAAAATACCAAAGCACTTTCTTGTCTTTGGAGTTGGGGAGAGGGTTACACAAAACAATACCTAGTTTCACTTGCAATTACATGTAAACCACATCTCATGTATCACAATTACAGCCCAGACTCTGAAAATGTGGTATTAATGGTTCATGTTATAAAAAAGAAGAGCATGGCTCTAGTCTGCCATTGAGATCCTGGATAAATAATGACCTACTGGGCCTGTCTTTAGGAATTTTTCAAGAACTAGCCATTTTGAGGCCTCTTACCATTTGTCAAAGCAAAGTCAGAGCCTGATGCATCAAGACAGGCTGGGACTAACTGGCAGGGTACTAGCCCAGCTGGAAGGTACCTGGGACTTATGGTAAGTGCCAAGTTCGGTATGAGCCTGCGGTGCAGTCTCATTGCACATAAGCTAAATTATATACTGGGCTGCTTCAGGAGCTTAGGGGAAGTCGTTATCCCCTCTGCTTGGCACTGGTGAGGCTGCACCTAGAATAGGGGTGTCCAGTTATTGCCCCCGCTGCCTCCAGTTCAAGTGGAAATTGTGGAAACTGGAAAGGAAGGACCTTGGAAGCACCTGAAATGCTGCAGTAGCTTGAGGACAGAGTGCTCAAAGGATTTGAGGGTTTGGCTGGATCTAGAGCCATTTGAATTCTGACTCTTGTATAATATTCCACCCAAACCAGCAACCTTTTCCTGACTTACGCAGCCTAGGGCTGACTTAAACAGCTTGGGGCATATCCGTGCTGTGCAGTACAATGTCATGGAGTGCTAGTAATGTAGCATTAGCTCAGCTGGCACAAGTACCAGAAACAGCAATGCATCGCCTGAGATCATCTATATTGCTGCTACTTTTGCTCACCTGTGTTAGAGCTAGCTGAGGTTTTTCTGTGCTTACATTAGCTGCTGATGGTTTTCAGAAAGCTTTTCTGTTCCCTTTTGCTACCTCTGTGCTCCGTGTGGTCCTAATTTAGTCTCAGCTCCAGCATAAGCAATACCGACTAGCAACGGTTGCTTTATTTGCCCAGGGTGGGCTGAGGTTGCCTGACCTCCAAACAGCCTCCTTGCTCTGTCACAGAGAAATATTGCAGCCACTAGGTGGTAGGAGCTGCAAGTGTTGTCTCTGCCTGGTATAGCCCACAGTTTTCAGAGCCTGAAGAGGAAATATTAGCTGCACAGCAGGCTGGGCAGAGGCTGGACATGGCCCTCTGCGTGCCCGGTGCTGGGCTGGGCAGTTTTGGACTTGCACCTCCAGATTCCTTTCCTGTGAAAGACAAGGAAGGAGTCCTGCTGGTCCTTTGCAAGGCTGGAGGGGCAGGGGGCAGTTTAAGTCCCACTTCAGCCGCATCAGTGCAAGGTCTTCCTTGCTCACAACATCTCTGGGTTTTTTAAATTATTTTTTTTAATTGAAAGCCTTGCCTTGGGAATTTTCCACCTTCCCTAAGCCATTTTCCTCTGCTTTTTGTAGGGCCTTAAGGTCATTCTTTAGTGTCAGAGAGGATTATGCTCCTGCTGCAGTAATCTCTGAGTTGCTGACAGGTGCTGGGGCTGACCTGCAGGTAATTGTGGATTCTGCTTTAGGGGTCACAAACACTAAAAAAAAATGCTTGTTTCCGTTTACCTGCTGCTGGTGTCATCTAACACCTCAACAATTCTGTCCCAGAACAGGTGAAAGAGGCTATATTTATAAATAGCTGAGTCAGTAATTTAATCCTGGGGAATGTGGATGCTGGAATGTTTTAATTAAAATAAGTTTGTAGTAGGGCCTGTCATCTTTGGGGTTTAGGAGCTATCCTTCCTGCACAGGTGGTTTGCTTTTAAATCCTTTTGTCTCGACTCATATGCATGAGAATGAAAAGGGCTGGGGGAGATCAGCTTCCCATGCAAATAGTGTCAAATAGCTTCTGGGTTTTATGTTTATTGCCCTTACCCCTTTCCTCATGACCGCAGGGTGCTTTCAGGGAACCGTCCCCCAGGCGATGCTGTTTCCAGCACTGTCCCTGCTAGCCTGATCGTTATATAGATTTGCGCTCTCTGCTGATGGTTGCTGAGGCACAGAGCCTGCCCGTGTCGTTCCAAAAATAGTGAGACATGAGAACTTGGCAGAGGGATGTGATTTTCTGTAATGAGTGTCCTTCTGAGATAATAGCTAGCAGGGGTGCTATTCAAGCCGGTAGGGACTGGCCCAGGGACTCCAGGGCAGCTAATCATTGAACTGGTCCCACTTTATGAGGGCAGCCTGCTGGCCGGCACGCAGCTTTCCACCCCCTTTAACTGTGGGCTGATGTCATGCTCTCGACATGGAAGGGGAAGGTTTCTCCATCTCTCTGCTGGTTCCTGGGGTGCTCAGACAGTTCTCCCAGGGTCAGTGTGGGTGTCGTGTCATGGACCACCCAGGTGTTTAGAGAGATGAGCCTGTATTTCAACTCCTAGAAGTGTTAGAGCTAACCTGGAGCCTTTGGCAGGGGAAAATTTTCAAGTTTCAGCAAGTTTTCAAATTTCAGCAAAAGCGGTGGGACTGAGCAATGGCAGCTGGCTGGCTGCTCGCCCACCCGTTGGTCCCTGGATGCCACAGGAGAGGTCTAGGTGCCCTTGTATGTCCTTGGAGTCCTTCAGTCATGGTCCTTCCAGGGGAGTCCCTCCAGGGAATTTCCAGCAATATCCTGGTTGTCCACCAGCCACTCCACTGCCACCAAGTGGGTAGAGCACAGGGCAGCCCCGGGGCAGTCCCTGGCATAGTGGAGGTGAGGTAGGCTGGAAAGGCAGCAGCAGCCTTCCTGGGGCTCTGGTTAGATGAAGAAGTGTCCTGACACAGGCCTTGGAGCGTGCTGGTGGGTGGTAAGGAAGCAGTGAGGCCTCTTTGATGTTCTCTTTGAAAGGCGTTGAGAGGGAGCCTTTGGGAGCAGAGAGGACAACTTTGATCATCTCCCAGGCTCTAAACCCCCAAGCCTTCCCTCTCTGGCATGTTGGGGAGCCACAACTCGATCTTTGCATACACGTGACAGCCAAGTGCGCTTCTTGGATGATTTTCTGCAACCATTGAGAATTTTCCCCCAGTTCTTGAGCACTAAGACTGTTGCTAGCCCCAAGCCACGGTGCTGGAAGACCAGCGCAAGCTTCAGTTTTGTTGCTGCCGGCCAAAATCAAGTGAAGATGATGACAGGGACATGCTGTTCATAGGCCTGGAGTTTTCCAAAAGGCTTGGTATGGCCTTGCATGCCTTGTGGCTGTAAACACAGGCAAGAAAGGGAAGCACCCCACTGGGAGCTTGCTGCAGAGTCCTTCTGAAGTCAGGCTTGAAGGAGCTTCAGTAGTGCTTTACCTGGGGCAGCAAGTTAGTTTTTTTGGGGGGCTGTGTTGGACCGGGAGGTGTAGAGGAATTTCCTCTCTCCACCGTTGCTCTCCAGCATGACTTCTGCAGGGACATGTGCCACAGTGCCCTCACGTTGGCTTTACAACAATGTGAGAGGCAGTTGGTTTCTGCCTTTCTCTGGCTCCTGCCTTGTCTAGCACCAAACAAAGGCAGACTGGTCTAAACTCTGTCTTTCTGTGGTTTTAGAGTGTTCACATCCACCAAAAAACCATGACATCTTTGCTGGCATGCTGGCCCAAGTTGCCAGTAAATCAGATGCGCAAGGCCTCCAAAGCCAGATCCGAAAGGCTCGGGCTTTCTGATACACACAGTAACACCTTGTGGTGGTCTCTTTGTTGCAGGAACACAGGGGTTGGGTGTGTTTTTTTTTTTTTTTTTTGTAGGCAGAGTGGTTTTGCTTGCAGAAGATGAAACAAGATCAGACTGTCATTTCCGATTTTATCTGTGAACTGTGCTGGGCATCCACACTTAGGCTGCACGTTGAGGTGATATAAGCTGAAGTGAAAACAAACTGAAGGGTTATCTGCCATCATCGTGTGGTAGCTCCTGAGTGTAACTTTCCCACCCCTGGTTGTTGAGGGACTCTGGATACTTGCATTTTATGGATCTGAGAAAATGCCTGTCTCCATCTGCAGTGGCTTATGGGACAGACAAATTATCAAGTTTAGTGCAAGAGTAGCTGAAGGAGATGCTGTTGCCTACGGTTAGCCACAGTATGTGAAACTGTTATTTTCCTTTGGCCTTAAAATCAAGGAAGTTGTGGCATAAAAAGGGATCAAAATGAAAGCAACTTACAAGCAGCCTGAGTGAGCCAGGTGCCAGTCAGTATTGAGGAGGAAGACGGAGTGGGGGGTAAAAAAAAAAAGGGCAGCCAAAGCCCTGAGAAGAGGTAACTAGCTGAGGTGTGACCCAGCAGTGCTTTAGGTTTCAGTCTCTCTGAACCTGTATTGCTTTCCAGGTGACATTTAAGGTGAGAGGATGGATCCACAGAGCTCTCATAGCAAGGCATTTCCGAGTGGCCTTTGGGTGTTTTGGCACTCTCTTAATTTTCCTGAAGACCTCTGGCTGAGCTTGTAGAGGTCTTCAGTCTTCCCCAGCACAGCCTAGAGGCCAGCAGGTACTGCAGAGTTCAGTATTTTTAAAAACAGGCCTGAGCTGTCTCAGGTTGGTCACTCCGAACGGGAAACACCAATTCCAGCAGATTTTTTTCTGAACTGAGGAGTGTAAAAAGAGCATGATCTTCACAGAGCTACTGTCTTCTGAGACACCATGATACCAGCAGCCAGCTGAGGGGTGCAGATGTCCTATAAGTCTTTGATTAACAGGTGATGTCTATAGCTTGATACATTCTAGTTTCTTATTCCTCAACTTATTCCCCTCTAAGTTCAGCCAGCCCTTTGTTTTCTGATCTTTCAAGAAGGACTGTGTATATAGTTTTCTATGCCATTTTAAAAGGTCCGGAGGGAAAGGTTTAATTTCATTTCTTCTTTCAATTTGTTTTGCATTTTTTTGATATTTTGTTCTAATGGTGGCCAAGCTGCTTTTTTAAAATGTTGCATAATAGCAATTAAAAAATGTGATTTAATAGGTTGACCTAATATCTGAGATGTTTTTTTTTCTAGTTGGGGTTTTTGTTTTGTTTCTAATGGAACAGATACAGATTAACAAGAGTGATAAAAAACATCCCTTTGCGTGTATGCTGAGTAAAAGTTTCTAGTCAAAAGGTGAACTAATTGTGTAATCCTGCCGTGAATTAGACCATCTTAAGGGGAGGGGATGAGGACGAAGGATGCACGTATGGCTCACCTGCATATCCCAAAGGATGCATTGTACCAGAGAAGTCACTGAGTTTGTGTGTTACAAAAACTCTCCAGCATGTGAGCTTGAAATTTCAGCTGCACGGTTAAGAAAACAGAGGCAGAAATTTGGAGGGTGTAGTTAGATTTATGATTTTTTTTTCCTGGGGCAGGTGGGAACCCGTAACTCCCATCAGCTCATCCTGGCTTGTGGCTGTCATTCAGCTCTTCTGGAATGAGCTCAGTGTTAACACTGTTCTGTGCACACATGCACACGGGAGGCAGCCTTTACCCCGGGGGACCCTGTTGAGTTTATTTATGCAAATAGCAAGAGTCTATTTGTTATTCTCTAGGCGATATTTGTGTGCCTCGCTGCGGTGGCATAGGAAGGCCTGCGTTGTGCCCACTATCAGCAGAGTCAGATAGCAGAGTGCAGTTTTAAGCGATAACTGGTGATAACTGCCCCATTCCTGTAGCTGTGACAGTGACAACAGTGACTCTTTGTTAAAGGAGCTAAAAATGAGGCCAGTGTGGGGAAGCAACCTGTGCTTCAGAACGGTGCTTGCCAGCTGCCCAGCCTAGAGGAGCCACCACATGTCTTATCCCCTTTCTGAGTTTGCCGAATTTTCACTGTACCTCCTTCTGGCTAAAAAACACCCCAAAAACAGCAGAAGAAAGAAACCTTCCCTTTCTCAGCCTTTCAGATCCAGTGCAGCACACAATCATTCCCCCTGTCTTGATAGCCCCAGGGCTGTATTTGCCATCTGTGGCACCCTCACTCCCTTGCTGTGGCTTGATTTCTACTAGGCAGAAGTGGTTCCTGAGGCTGGCGTGTACTTCTGCAGTCACTGAAGCAGAGAGGTAAAACGGCTAATAGAGTACCAAAATCAGCTAGCAGATGGCTGTAAAACCTGCTGCCTTTCTGCCGCTGCCTTGTTCGTCTGGGAGTCTTGGGCCATGGCGGCGAGCGGAGCAGCAGCAGGTGCCATGGCAGTCATCGCTGCAGCTGTGTTTAAGAAGCATCACTAATGTGTGTGAATAATTCTGGCTGAGCAAGCATAGTGCAGAGTATTTCTTCCTCTCTGCTTAATGTAGTTATTCTGACTTGAAATCAAAGGACCAAATCTTCACCTAGTATTGTCTTGCTCCATCGCAGTCAGGTGAACGCGGCTTTGACGCTGTCCGGAAATGTGCGGCTGAGTTCGTTACATCTGCTTCAGCCCTTGTGCGCACGCGTGTGTGTGCAGAGGTTGTCTTGGCAGTTCCCCCTTGGTGAGCCCGTTCTGATGACACCTACGGTCCTCTCTGGTTTTGAAATGCTGCCGTGTATAACCCCCCTGAACAGCCTGCCCTCCTGTCAACCTCTTAGCTGGGAGCAGCAGGCAGCCCACGAGGATGCAGCGCTGCCTTGTCAAAGGGCCGGGTGCGGAGGGGAGGCATTTCAGTGCAGAGCAGCATCTGAGCGTGCTTCATGTTCTTGTTACTCCTATGAAGATAAAGACTGAGAAACAAACCTCTTTATAATTCCTCCTCTGGGTCCTGTGCTTTGGTGTGACTTGACCCAGATATGGATGGCCACTCGCGCTGCTGGGGGAGTTGGACATGTGGCTTTCCGAGGCCCAGTACTGAGACAGCATGGTTTGTTTGTGTGCTCCCAGCAAGACCTGAGGCAGATTGCTTTGTGTGGGGGTTGTGGACCACGAAGGGAGAGCAGGAACATTGGGAATGCTGAGGGAGCCTGCCAGCTCTTGTAATTATCTTGTAATAATTTGCTTGCAAGCTTCCTAAGCCCTGCTACTCTTTTTGGAAACAATAAACTTTCGCTGGGAAGCAGTGACACAGCTGTCTCTGTATGGAGAGAATTTTGAAAGCCTGCTCTGCAAAGCATAAACTGCCAAAACAGTGAGAAATGACGGTTTTCTTGGGGAAACCATTTGGCTTCAGTGAACTCAGATTGAGCCCCAAACTGATTTTCTAAGGAGTTGTGTGCACGAATTATTTCCAAAAAGATGAAATGCAAACTTAGTAGAATTCCTGAACCAGGCTGATTTTTTTTGGGGGTGGGGGGTGGGGGTCAGGGTGGGACTGGGAATTGGACCATTGCTTTAAGCAGCATTTAACCAGGTCTCCTTATCCTCCAGATGCTGCCTTATATGGCAGCTGTCAGCTAAATAGGAGGTTTGGGTGAAATTACTGCTGGGATGTGTCCTTGGGGCGGCTCAGCCCCTTGTCCTGCAGAGGAATCGGTGTGGGTAGAAGCAGTGGTTGCGAGAGCTCTGCTGCAACGTGGATGTGCAGAGCTTGTCCAAGCCTGTTCCTGGTGGCTCTGGAGGCTGGAGAGACCCTGCTGGTGTTTTCCAGTTGGTCTCCTGAACCTCCACCAATGACTCTTGAGAGAAATCCCCTCTGGCCTCCACACGGCCCTTGGCACAGCAGCTCTTGGAGGGCGGCAGCTTTGCTGTTATCTTCTTCCATGTCTGCATGTAGGAAACGCTTGTCTTTTCCCCATCTCCTTCCTCTACACTGCCCGAACTGGGGCAGTGGTGCTGCCTTGCCATTTACGTAGCTCAGAAGCCTGTGATTGGAGATAAGCTTCTCACCCTAGCTGTCTTCAGAGGTCTTTGGTCTTGTGTAGGTTGTACATGGACGTCAGCTATGACTCTTAACTGGGAGGGAGTGGAAGTTAGCCATCACACTGGCCTTTTTTGGGTGTGGGGAGGGAAAGGATGCTCTTTGAATACAATCTGGATTTCCCCCCCCCCCCCCCCCCAGTGATGGTGAAGAGGAAAGGTATAAGGGTTCAAAGCAGCTTTCTAGTAGAACTGGTGAGGACAAAGGGACAAAGCACTGAAGTGATGTTTGAGTTGGATTTCAGTGAGTGCTTGTGTTTGCAACGGGCAGTGACCAGCATGTGGATTTTCCCACCCAGTGGCTTATGCAACCAGGGACTCTTCAAGCCCCACCAACACCCTGCTAAGACAACAAACAAATAAAGCGGGTATATGTAATTGCTGTCAGACACTGTCCTTAGGACACAGCATGTGCT
Source organism: Phalacrocorax carbo (assembly GCF_963921805.1). Lineage (NCBI taxonomy): Eukaryota > Metazoa > Chordata > Aves > Suliformes > Phalacrocoracidae > Phalacrocorax > Phalacrocorax carbo. The sequence continues at coordinate 31,686,352 of NC_087521.1, read as the reverse complement.
TCCAGCAGCCCTGGCCCTGCTAATAGGTGAACAAATAAAGATGGCAAACTGAAATTTAAACAAGTAAAAAAACCCAAGCAGCTCTCTTGCACTGGAATTGGCAGGGCTAATCTCTAGGTACAGGACAGCCTTGAAATGAGCCCACCTGATCCCATGGACTTATTTGTTTCCTCCAAGTGTTTCTTTAATTTACAGTAACAATTGCTCTGCGGTTTTATTCATCTCGATTCCAGTCCAGAAATGGTGCAACATGATTTCCTCATGTGGCTGCTGCTGCTGCAAAGGCTTTCGCGTCAACGTTTCCTGTTTACTCAGATGCTCTTTTCTTACTTTTGCAAACGTCTAAAAGAGATAGCAGATCAGGGAAGACTTCTGAGCAATGCAAAATAGAAAAATAGATATGCAGGGATTTCAGCATTAGCCCTGTCAAAAAACCCTCCAGCTTTCAACTCCTCCTAATTCCCACTGGTAGACCCTAAAAAAGGAGGCACATAACTCTGTCAGGTCAAATTTGCAAGTTATGTGAACTATCTGCTGTTTTAAGATTTCCTTTTCCTGGCCCCTATTTAAACTATTTATTCATTCTTACTCTGCTGCAAATTGCCTTTTTTTTTTCTTTCTTCCATAAAATACCACTGTTTAGTTTATTTCTCAGTGATTCCTGGTAGATGATCTTTGCAATCTGGCAAGCTGATGGCCTTGCTTAAGTGTGAAAATGGAAGACCTTGCTTGGCTCTTGGATCCTGGTCCCCGAACGGAGGTCATTAGTGCTGATTTTTCTAATATTGTTGCCAGATATGTAGCAGGCCAATGCACAAATGCTGTGTTATAAACAGGTTGTAATACCCACCCTGCTCTTTTCTTCAGCAACCTCATGGGATTTCTAAGTGTTAGAAAACCGGACAGACTCTTTTTGTTAAAAAAAACCACAAAAACAACCAACACAAAACAAACAAAACCAAAACAATAAAATTGGGTAGTCCAAAGTTTTGTGAGGCCTAAATGGGAGAGCTTTAGTAATTAAATCCATGTTTATGCTTGACCTGTGAAATGAGACAGTGGGTGGAGGTGAGGTGTTAGCTGTTACCCTTGGGAGCACCATGTAACACACGCGAGGATACTTGCTTGGGTTTGCAGTTAGTCTGAAGCATGAGGTGATTGTAACAAAAAGATGCTACCTCCATGTCAGCAGCAATGTGAATTTTAAAACCGGCTTTTTCTGTGCTCACCTGAACATTTGAGAAAGAAGTAGTAGTATCTTCCTTTAAGCATCATAGTGCAGACGAGTACATCCAGATGGGACATCGAGCTTTGCCAGCACTGGAGAAGCAGGATGTGTATGTTTTAAGATAGAAAGAGTTAACTTTATTTCCCTGAAGCTCACCTTTGAGGAAAGAGTAGAAAATATATGCATGTTCACCAAACCGTATGCATGTTTATACAACCTTATATATTACTTACATAAATATAGACACATATCCCTTTTCAAGTTGCTGGTAAATTTAAATAATTCCTGTTGGAGATCTGGCAAGAGGGATTTTTTTTTTTAAGTACGGGCTTGAAGAAATGCCTGGACAAGCTGGACTAGATAAGCATATGGAGAGATCAGCAAGGAAAGAGGCGGGGAAGAATAACAAGGAGATGTAAAAGCTGACCTGACTAGCAAGGCAGAGGCGATATCTGCACTGCGGCTGAAGGAAGGTTTGCTGAACAGGTAGGCGCAGCGTAGCCAGACTCAGTTTAACCAACTGCAGCGAAGATGTGGCATTAGAGATCTGATGTGGGCTGAAGGGCCAAGGTTGATGGTGGGTTTGCACAGTTTGTGCTGCTCTGGCTTAGAGTGCTGCCGTAGATGAGCCAGCTTGAGTGTCTTTCAGGGGCCCTATAATAAAGGCAAAGTGAAACAATGAAGTATTGTTGTTTATATGGACTGGAGATAGCACTTAACACGTAGCCTTGGTGCTACGCGTAGTAGGACTAGGAGACTGCTGGGAACACATCTATCTTAACTTCTGGAAGGAGCCCAGAAGGAGTTGTTGAGCAAGCCCTGGATGGTGACAAAAAGCAAGGTATCCTCATCTGTCATGAGCCATTTGCTTTCCTGCTTGTGTCCAGAGAGGAATGAAAGGATTCCTGGTTGCTTTTCTTCTGCTCTGTGCTTCTCAAGATGTTAATACCAGTAGTCGTTTCAAGCTGGCTGGCAGCCAGAAAGTGGAGAATAACAATGCTTATCCTCTTAAACTTGGAGAGGGTTTAAAACTAGCTTGTAGATTAACATCAGACCTGTGAAGGGACTTGTGGGGAAAGAAGGGCAAATAGTGTCATTAAAAGGCTGACTGGTCTCAACTGAATTGTATGCGCCTCTTTTTCCAGTCTGCTTGTTCCTGATATTCAGAGTAAAACTGAAACAATCAATACTGAATGTCCTGAAACAATTACTAGGGGAAATTTCTGAACCAGACCGCAACAATTCTACAGTTTAGTTTTGTGACAAATCACTGCGTGTCCTTCCTCTCACAATTAAGCGAGTACCGCTTTTGCATGCACTAAACCTGTATCCAGACTGTTGAGGATGCAGCTTAAGCAAGTGCCTCCCTATCTGTAGACTCTTGCGAAAACCAAAACAAATCCAAAAAAGAAACCTGAGAGACAAGCAGCTGTGGTTAATGGCTGGACTTCATTGTACAGGTTGCTTTTCTGCCCAGCAGAAACTTTGGTTTATACTTCATTGTTATCAATTTCCTCATTACCCAGAGGTCTCTGCAGGTTAATTGGAGCTATGAGAAAAGCTGAAATCTGAGGGCCCAAAAGGCAGCTGCCAGGCAAGTGTATGGCAGGAAATCCCATTCTGGAAAACAACACTCATTCCTCAGAAATAGTGTCAAGATACCCTTGAGACAACATTGTCATTGCTGTTCCTAAGCCCTTGTGTTGCTGTGGCGAAGCTGCAGTCTGTGAGCAGTCTGGTTATGCACATTATATTACAGAGCATCTTTCCCCAGAGGTCTGAGGTGTTTAGTAGGGAGCAAGTGACTTTTTAGAGATTTCTCTCGTCCCCACTCAGCTCAGAGAGTCCTGTTGACCCATATCATCCTCTGCTGGTTCAGGCTAAGGACAGTTTGGGGGAACCTAATGGGAGCTGGTTAGTGATGAGCACACACCTACTGGTATGCCTAATTCCCATGTGAACAGGAATGAATTTTATGACTGGGGGCAAAATTTCTGGGAGGAGTGCAGGGCAAGGAGGTACTAACAGATCTTCTTGGTATTGACGTAATCTTTCCTGAAAAAGTCAGAATTCCCCCCTAACAAATTTCTCCTGGGTCCTTAATCTGTTTTTTTTTTTTTTGGGAAATAATAGTTTTACTTAGATGATATGATTAATGCTGTTCATATCTGTTGTGTTTGTGTGTGTGAAGGATCGCCTGTTCTTTGTGATGGAGTTCGTAAATGGCGGGGACTTGATGTTCCATATTCAGAAGTCACGTCGTTTCGATGAAGATCGGGCCCGGTTCTATGCTGCAGAAATTATTTCAGCCCTTATGTTTCTCCATGAAAGAGGCATCATTTATCGGTGAGCTCTGCATTCATTCATTCATTCATTCTCTTTGTCTGAACCCCACGGCTGAGATGATAGCTTGTGTTTTCTGCTTGAATAAATAACTGTCACTTGCTGTCCACCAGGAACAAGTTGTCATCTGGGATAACAGTACTTCCACTTTCCCCCTGCCCATTGTCCGAGGTGCTCTACCTTCCAGGGAGGAGTGAAATTTCTGGCTGCGGTATTGGCAACAGGGAGAGTCTTCCTATGACGTGTGTGTGAGCACGTAGGAAAAACAGGTTTTCCTTCTGAGGCAGAGGGGCTAGATTTTGCATTGGTGTCAGTTCACGTTGCTCTGCAGATATAGCTGGTTTATATCAGCCCCTTGTCTGCACCTCAGGTGCCTGCATAGCTCCTGGGCGTTAGCTGCTGGCCGACAGAAGCCTTCGCCGTGCTGCTCTGGGCCTGTCCTGCTGCTGTAGAGCACATGTCAAACTGACAAAGGAAGAGGCATTAAATGAAACCTTCCTAGATTTTCTGGGAGTTAATGCAAGGAGCTGTTGCTTTTGCCACTGTGTGCCTTGTTATTTGAAGGCAAATACGTGCTGGTTACACCCAAGCCTCTTTGTTCCTCTGCGTTAGCTACAGGCCTGTGTTTAAACCCTATCTATTTGACGTACCTATCCAGTGCCTCTCAGGCCAGCCAGTAAAAGTCTTTTCATTCCTGCCATGATCCTACAGCAGCAGCTTTTCCTTCCTATCCGTGTATGGCACCTTTGTGTTTGCAACAGGATTGGAGCATCACTGCCTTTCAGCATCAGCTTCCGCTGCCGGCTCTCAAGGCTATTCTCAGGAAGCTGTTTCCCACTGCAGCGCTCCTGTTTTTGTTTTTTTTTTTGTCATTACTCTGTACTCGGGGGGACAGTTTGGTTATATTTGTTCACTTCTATACTGCCAAAGTGCTCCACTGTCAGCTCAGGTATCAAGGCATGGATCAGGCAGCCAGTCTGCTTTGCAGAGGCGTCCCTGACCAAGGTGACCATTCGACCAGCGTCTTCCTGTGTGAGCCAGGGGCAGAGCAAGACCCCTTCTGGGGAGGAACAGGACAGCTAGAGCAGGGACATGTCAGCACTGAGACAGTCTGGTTATACAGAAAGGTTCTTTCTGACATGCTTTGCAGAACATCTCTGGCATCTTCTTGCCCAGAGCACTGGAAAGGAGGAACAGACAGTTGTTTTCTTTGGATACTGTTACCTGGGTTCCTACAGCAAAGCATGCATATTTGAGTATGGTCTGCTCAGTCACACTTGTGGCATGCCAGCACTGCAAAGAATAACATCAACTCTCTTTTTGCTGCTTGGTTATGGTTGTACAGCTGGGACCCACAATTGGGTCCAGGATGAGACCAGTTCCAATCCCAGTCAGGCCTGTTAGTACCAATTCAGACTGAGGGTTGGGCCAAATGCCATTTGGTTTGGGGCTTTGCATTGTTTAACCCTGGCAATGTGGTCCTGTGTTTGGTAGTGCATCCTCCCATATCAGATAAACCCCAGTTTGAGCGCACTAAAACCAGAACAGCTGAGGGCTAAAGTGGCCAAGGGGCTGGGGGCTGTGCAGGGGAAACTCTCCTATCAGATGGTGAGATAGGAAAAGCAGAAAAAGCAACTTCTCTTTCTCTTCCTAGGTTGAGCTCCAATAAGAAACAGATGGTCAGGTGAGGACATAGTATATTAAATTATTTTTAAGTATGAAATCATACCATATATGTGGCACAGTGAAATAGAGGAGCGTCATTTTAATATTCTCTGAGTCCCAAGAGTATGAAAATTGCTAGTGATATATACCATATGTATTGAGCTTCTAAAGCACTGTGATTGTCTGCAGAGAATAGCAAATCTACTTACTCTACAACTGAATTTTAGTCTAATTCTTCCCTTGTGAATAATGCTAGCTGCTGAAGCGAGACCCTGCCAGATAATTACGCAAATGACATTATCCTTAAAATAGTGACATCCAGTAGTTATTGTCAATCATTCAGCAGCAAAAATGTGTCTGTGCATAATGTAATGCCACTGTGCTTACGGCTTGTCCTGCGCCCCCCAGCCTGCTGCCTGTCACAGGGCAGGAGTAATCGATCCCTGTGGGTTTTGGCACTCTTCAGGTGCTGCCGTAATTCATGATAGAAACCGGAGGAGTAATTGAAAAGCTTCTTGAACAACTGCATGGGCTTTGATCTTCTTGAGAAACTGGTTGAGCTATGGAGTCAGGTAGCTTCAGCAGCACAGGGCAGATTTGCACAGGGATGAATTGTTTTTTTAAAATTAGTTGGGGTGACTCCGTTCTGGAAGACGTTAAGGGGAGAGAGCTGCGGCTGTACTGACCTGAGATTGCCTCTGTCAGGTCATGAATACCAGACTCTTGGAGGGAGTCTGATCGGATGGAAGGAGATATTCAGAAGGGGATCACTGCACTTGTATAAGAGAGTTTGGAGATTTTATGATCAGAATGTGAGTGCTTGCGTAGGAGGCTGGGAGCATGGGGGAGGAACACCAGGAAAAGCCTGACCAGAAAGTGTTTTGCCGCAAGCTGGTCAATATGCCTCTTCTTTCTCGATTCCCAGGGTCAATGGAGTAAGAGAGTTGCTGGCCTAGAGTACCCTGGGTCATTTGTTTTTCTTCTGGGCTAAACTTAAACACAATAATACTGTACTTCTCCTTGCCCCCTTCAAGATTAAGCAGTCCAGGAGAGAGTCTGCATTTACCAACACAATGAGCATTCTCCTGGTAGGTCAAGTTGCTTTTGCCACAAGTGCTGCCAAAAGCTGGGTCTTCTCTCCTTTGAACTGCTAGAGGGGCTTGAGAATGGGCACAGAAAATTCATCAAGAGGTAGCTGAAATATGTCACTTTGGCCTGGGGTGAAACAATGCTCGTTACAGCTAAAATCAGGTGTTCCTGGCCACACATACACAATTTGAAATCCATAGTGCAGTATTTCTGCAACTGCTACTGTAGTCCATGAGACTGGGGTTCCTGAGGCAGGTTTTGGTTATATGTGACTTTTTAACATCACAACCAGGTTTACTGCTGGACTGGTGCTCATGACGTTTTCATGACGCAGCTGAAATTTTCAGTAAGTTTCCTTCTCACTTTGAGGAAAGTCTGCTTTCTGTTACTAAGCCCTACGCAGAATAGGAGTCACATGGATGTACATGTGTATATTTGGGGTTTCTAAAGGGGAGGTTTCAGTTTTACAGACACTTTTTTTTTTTAATTTTTAATTTGCAACACTGCAAAGGAGAGATGGCTTTCTGGCCTTATCAAGGAAACATCTCTGTCTTGCCCTAAGCTGACTTTTATCTGTCAAGTCAGCAGCGCCTATTTATAGTTGCTTCCTGAAAAAAATGTTGACAAGTACAGTGTGGCTCCTTATCCCATCATACAGGGGGCAGGACTAGAATGAATCCAGCCATGAAAGCAAGCTTTTCAACATGTCAAATCGTAGTATATTGTGCACCCCACAGAGGAGTAGGACAAGGACATATTTGGGATCACCTCCTGCGGTAGGTTGCCAGGAAAAGCTTAGGTGATAATCAAAGCTATTGTAGATAAAATCTTTGCTCACAGGGCAGTATTCTTGCACTGTTCCTTTCCTTAAGCTGCCTTCTAAAGGAAAATAGTGTGCTGGGTCCTATGCTGCAGGTAGGTAGGTTGGTTTGTGATTTTTATCTAAAGACTGTATGTACTATTTTTTCTTGAGGCAGCTTTTCCCGACTTTCACTTTCCAATTCAGCAGTTCCTAGGGTAAGGGAAGCATATTTTGGCTTCTGTGTATGCTGGAAATAAAGCAAAACAGCATGCATATCTGAGCAGTATGAGATTGCACAGTAGCTTACTCGATGAAAGTGAGCTACTCCACTCATAGTCTTCTGAAAAGGAAAGAGATAGTAAATTATTATAAGGGTTTATTTTAAAAGTAGGACTTTTCCTTCCATGTAGCCTTACTGTAAGAATGGCTGGTCTGCCCTGCTACCCTCAAATTCAAACCTTTGCGTAGGTTAGTGTACAGCTTTGCTAGTGGATAGGTCCGCTTGCCAGGGTCACCTACATGGTGTCCCTCAATAGAGGCATTGCACCTGTGTACTGAGGGCAAATGCAAATGTTTTCTTAAACTTTGTTGTTGTGGGTTGGTTTGGGGTTTTTTTGAGGAGGGGCCTTAGGGGTTTGCCCTGCAGACTTTTTCAATTTCAGAAAGATAATGGCCTTTTTACAGGCATCATAGAACAATCAACCCAACATAATGGCATGGTCTTGATTGTTACGACAAACCTTTCTCTCCCTCTGCAAATGTGTCTCACTGGGGGGATGTATGGGTGATCAAATGGTCACTTTTCAGAACATGTCTCTACTACCCACAGAGGTGATACAGCATGCAGTACACAGTGATGTACCTGAACTGGCCTTGGGTTACCTATACCTGGAAGCAGAGTCAGTGACACCTTCACACCCTGCGGTTCAATGCTGGTTTTGCTAGCCCTGTGTATGGAGTTGGATAGTAGAGAGAGATATGTGACCCAGCCGCTGCTTGGCAGAGCACAGTGGCAGATACGTCGTTAAGGTTATCAGCAGTGTAGCATGTAAGTAATATAGCTGATCAAGAGCCAGGTGAGCTGAAAGGCTGGGCTAGAGTGCCTAGGAGAAGGGCTGGTTGTTGGCTGGCTGAAGAACCTTGTTTTTATCCTGAGGGCACATGCTAGGTAACTTACTCCACTGTCTTTAGCGTCTGTATTGATGAGGGCCTGACACGACTGGTCCTTCCACAGATGCTCCGGGTCTGCCTTGTGCTCCGTCACGCCTCTGAATGTGGGATGGTGTGCACAGAGTCCCCATCCTCTGTGGCACCAGCCACGGAGGTAAAAGGCAGCAAACCATTAAGTAGGTCCCATGGCTTGACTGTGTTCAATAGGATGCGTGTACCCTTTAGAAGGCAAAAGATAATTATGCAATTATCCAGATGAGGACATGGTCTTACCTTGGGGCTGAATGCTATCTCTTGGGAAAATATGATGGGCTCATTAACAGCAAGTGTTTACTTTTCCTGTGTGTTATCTGAAAGCATCACCTTCGTATGTGTGGTGCTCCTTATGACAGGGAAAAGCTCCGTCGCCTGTGGGATCTGGAAAGATTGCTGGATACTGGCCAGGTCTCTGGAATCATCACCTTTCCTTAGTTAAGGAGACCCATCAGGTCTGCAGCTATATGTCTTATGACTGTTAGCTTCTATAGGGAATAACTTTTTGCAACATGTTAATTCCCTGCCAATTCAAACAATAAGCCTGTCATCCTTGGAGGAAGGTTTATATAAGCCTTTTACAGAGACCAGTTTTGCTGGAAAGGCTCTTATTAACTGAAACAACACTAAAGGTTCTTTCAGCAAAATAAATTAAAAATTGCATGCTGAAAACAGGAGCTGAATGCCTTTCCTAATTACATAGAGCCACTGTTAACATAGCAACTCTCACTAGTATGCCACTTGCTTTTTCCATGGGTCAAGAGATGTTGTATACATGGGATCCCTCATGGTCTTTCTCTTTTTTTGGTGGCTTTTTTGGCAACTGGTGATTTTGTTTATTCTCATCTCATGCTCTGTTTCACATCTGGAGCCAGATCTTGTTTCCCCTGAAGTCAAGGGCCTTTCCCTGGGGAGGTAAATTACCAGTTGAACTGGATCTGTGACTGATACCAGCAGCGCCCTGCAAGGCAAACTGGCTGGCTATCCAGGGATTACCATTGGTTTACTTAGCAAATAAAGATAAATCTTTCCCTTAATGAGGAGTTTTTAAGCTTTTTGAGAGTTTTTGTTTGAATGTGCTACAGTAGTTGGATCTGTAGGTAGTCTTTGCTGTATTTCATGCCTCCCTCTTCCCCACCCTGGTTTCGCTGCATGCAGGTGGAGGCATATTGTTTGCATCTGAAAGGAGAGGATGGGAAACAGCTCAGCCAGTGCCAAAATAGGTGTGAGTCTCTGCTCTGTGGGGCACCATAACCTCAGCTGTGGGATCTGGGCCCTGTTGCTTCGAGACCTTGATTCAGGAGAGCTCCTAGACTTGGTGTGTTCCTGGATTGGGGCCCTGAAGATAAGGTGTATATGTAAGAAGGACAAAATGAAAGATATGCTATGTTATGAGAACAGTGGAAGGAATGAAATATAAGCTGATTTTACGGTGAATGAGTGAAGCAAATCAGCTAAAAGCTGCAAATTGGCACAGAATGGCATACCAACAGCCCCATCCCTACAACAACTGCTTAGCACAGAAGAGAAATATTCATGCCGTAGTCTCTGGAAGCGCTTCATTCAGCTTTAGAAAATATGAAGGAATGTCTCTTAGGGTCAGGAGTGTAGTAATATCTGCAGCTATCTTATCTGACAGTCAACAGCTCATGTAGACTGATTTGTGCTTCTAGACAGTGCATCTTCCACATTGTTTTCCACTCAAACATGGCTGTTGCATGCTTGCAAGCTGGGCTCTTTTACAGCCTCTGGCATGCAGTGTTTAAAGTGTTGTTTCTCTGCACTTGATCAAATGGAAAGTGCAGAGAAAAAAACCCAGCCTCTCACGTTTCCATGTCATGTTTAATCAGTCACTGTGCAGGACAGTTTAGTCCTGATTTACAGTTATGCTTACGAAGAGCAGTCCTGTTTTGAGATCCACATATCAGATCTCTGTGCCCCATTGATTCCACTGTATATAGTCTGTGAACTTTAATGCAACTTTCCACATGACTAAGGACTACTGAATAGCCTACATAAGTTATTGGCTCTGCTGGTGTCTACTTTTCCTTTATGGTTTTTTAAAGGGATTGATTTGAAACCTGCAAACCCTGCACATAATGAGTTTGTATAAATCATTAAAAACCGGAGCTCGAAGGGCCCTCAAGAGTTTGTCTAGTTCATCTACCTGCCCCAGGGCTCAATAACCTTTACCCAAATCAAGTCCCCTGTACTTTCACTCTTCTGCTTTGGTGTAGTTGTTACGTTTGCATGTAATAACTTGTGTACTACACTCTTACAGGCACGGACTCTCATTTACTGAATGTTTGAAAGGAGAGCTTGGTGTTAGTTGGGAATTTTGGTACTGGTGTAATAAAAATAAGCGATACTGCTTAGCCGCGGAGGGGGTATGTGATTAGACATGACTTGTGTTCTGTCATTCTTTTCATGACTAAAATGCATCTTATAAAGGCATTTCACAATTTAAAAGCATGCAGATGCAATTTAGGAACTAGCTACGCATAATGATTACAGCCAAGTTCCTAAAGAAAGGAGCCCAGAATTAGACTCAATCTTTAAGTCCTAGAGCACCTGGGAATATTTAGGTTAGAACTTATGCAACTAAGAAACAATCTTTTCTACAAAAAGACCGTTTCTCTGTCTTTCCTGCCCTCTTCCTTATTTTTCAGAGGTGTGAAATGTCATGAGGAGAAAAATATAAAAATGGAAATAAATTTGAAGATGTTATGTAAAATCTATTTTTAGAAAATGCCCCTATATATTATTGCTACCTTTTTAGCCAGAACTGCTCCTCTGACTTTCAGCATGCTCCCTGATACGAAGGGCATTCAAGCCTATGATTTTAAGGACCCAATTTTGAAAACTTTTGCTCTGAGATCTCCAAAATTGCCCAGCATTAATCCAATCATTTTGTTGATCTTTTTACCCACCTTGAATTGAGGAAGCTTTCAGTATTAGTGTCAGAAAATATGACCCCTGCGTTAGCATGAGGGAGGCTGATATATATAGCTGAGGAAAAGGTCTCTGTCAGCCTTAATAAATGTTTTGTACTATTTTTTAAACAAAGATTACACCAACAAAATGCTGTTGCATCTGCTGCCTTTGAGTTGCTGAAATGGAAGATTTCTTGCAAGCTGACGTGTTGCAGCGGGTGAAGCTACCCTATATGTAAGGGAGACAATGAGAAAATCAGTACTGTTGACATACTTGGCCTGCAGCAACTGCTGTAGCTATCCAGGGAGGATTTGACTTTTTTTTTTTTTAGCTGTAGCAAGATCAACACCTGACGTTTCCTTGGTCAATAACCCCAGTGTTTAGATTTTGTTCTTTATGCCAGTGAGTATGTAGATACTCTGGTTTTATGCAAACAGAAGAATTTTGTAAAGTCACCCAGCAACTTTTAATGAGTGGTGCAATCGTAACACCTTGTCTTTAGGTTCTAGTTCAGAGACATCAGCTGCCTGTAACGATATAGAAATAAACTAAAAATAATAAAGCAGTAGAAAATTTCAACCCTGAATCACAGAATCATAGTACAATATTACACGGCAATACTGCAGTAACAGTTGTCTATTTTACAATTCAACATTTCTGTGGGAGAAAACTCCATCTTCTGCCAGCAGTATGCTGGGCGGGACGCCGGGCACGGCTTTGCTCCTGCCCTCGTGCACCAGCCGACCTGGTGCTGGGGCTTGTAGTTAGCTGCTGGTGCAGGCCAGGATGCAGATTGCAAAACCTATTCCCATGGAGTAATGGGAAAGCATTACTCATCATTTGGCCTCTGAGTCATAACACCTTTGCTGTTAATAGGATCGAGAACCTCCCATTTTATGAGGCTGTGCCTAAAGGCACAATTTAGTCTCAGAATTGTATTACCTGATTATTATTCCACTAAAGCAGGTGGCGGTGTTCCAGCTGACAACGATGGAAATGGGAGCAAGCCTCCAAGTGTCAACTGTGTATGAGGTGTGATATATTCAAAACCACAGAGATCCTCCACACTCTGAACTGATTTCTTCTGAATCAATTAAAGTTTCACAAGCACGATTTATTATTAACATCTAGAGCCGCTTTCACAAATCTCTCAGTAGCAGAGTGGAGAAGTGCTCCTGAATCAGAAGCACTTCTAGCTAGAAGAGGGTATTTGCTAGGTAAATCTCCGATCCAGGCATACTGTCCTGGCAAAGTCCATCCAATAAGGATGCGAATGTTTGCGTCTGAGCCATTTCTGTTCTACACCGTTTTGGGAAAGGCAGCAGCGTCATGGTGCCTTGCCAAAATGGGTCATGGCTTTTTTGGTTATTGTGTTGGAAAAGGAAAGGAGCTGAAGGAGGGGAGTGTGTGGAATTGGAAAAAGCAGGATTAGCTCTGTATGGTACCAGGGGGAAATTATTCCATGTGCAAACCTGTATGGTAGAAGGGGTAGTAGGAATTGATCCCTCCAAACTCTTCATGGGCTTTCAAATAAGCCTGCGTGTGCTGTTGCAGCAAGGCTGCAGCACATTTTGGCATGCAGGCTCCGTGGCACCCGTGTTAGAGGCTAAGCTGATGTGTGACATTTAGCATGCAGGTTTCGGGTTTTCTCCTCCCTTCTCTGGATCTGGTTACGTTCCTTTTGACATTTACCTGAGTATGAAAATGTAGCAAGGTCCTGTGTCCTTTATGGCTTGTGCCTAAAAGGTAATTAGAGTGCTTTGTATTTCTGTTTGTCAGTATGCCTTGACCATAAGTTGAGGAACTGTATGCTTCTCTATGTTTTGGGATTTTGACACAATCTTATCAACTTAATTTAGTCTTTCTGTTCCCTGCATCTTCTCTTAAGTTTTCCCTCTGCTTTTTTAACCATCCTTCCTAGCTGGACTCCCCATTTCAGTACTTCTCATATCACTAGTTTGAAACCTGGTGTCCAAACAGCAGCTTTACAGCCAGAATTTCTACCTTCAGCCACTGCTGAGCACAGAAGGGAGCAAAAATCTTGGCAGCTGGCTCTTGCTTCTCGGCCCAGCCTTGATAAATGAGAAAGCCAAGGAGCTGGTCTGGCTTTTGCCAGCTGGCTAAGCTCCCAAAGAGACAGCCCACCCACTGCAAAGGTCAGACCATGGCACTGCCTGGCCACTCTAACCTTGCATCAGCATGGAGCATGGATTTAAGAGCTGGTCCTGCCAGTCCTGTTCCCACTGGGGTCTTTTTGGGGCCAGGGCCAACCCCTGCGGGAAGGTTACAGCTCTCAGTCTCCTCTGTGCTGCTTGGGATGCAGCAAGCCAGCAAAGGTTCAGCCAGTCCAACACATGCCTTGAACTGCAGAGTTAATTTCAAAGTTGTGATGGCTGATCGGTGGCAGCCAGTCTGCTGGTGGTAGGTTTGAAATGGGACTAGTGTAACTCACACCTGAAATCACCATTTTTCCCCTATCTCTACACAAAGAGAAAATGCCCAAATAAACCTTTATTGCCCCACATCTGTTAAATAGATAGCTCTTATCTGTGAGCTACTTGCAACATACCTTCCTCTCTGCTATCAGAAAGGCAATACTAACCTGTGGTTCTTGTTGGAAATCATGATGTTTTGAAAAGGAGTCAGAACGAAGTGAGACTGGCTTTCAAACCTCTAAAGCCACAAGACGTCTGTGGCTTGAGTGGGCTGAAGTCTGATTCATGAGTGGAGAGCCCCTGTGTTGCACGCCCCCCAGCATTCTTTTGATCTAGCGAAATTGCCCTGCTCACTCAAATGGGTGACTACCCTGACAGGGATAGCCCCGGGGGGAAACACAGGTATTTTGTGTGATAAAATTAATGGAAAACTGTTTTGCAACCTGCCCTATTTACTGCACCTCATCATCTCCAGTCACAGCTGCCTTTGGAGTCCATTGCGACTGATGGCTTTCCCCAAGCCACAGAGCAGTCAGGAGAAGTTCCTGCCAGAGCTGTTGGATGCTGCTTCCCAGCATCAGCTGGTGGCATCTCTGGATCCCCGCTGGCCAGGAAGCAAGACAGCAAATTCCAACTATTGCCATGAACCAGTAAGCTGACATTGGACTGGGGACATGTGGAAGAGAGAGGATGTCAAATCACGGTTTCTGGGGGCCTAGCTGTTACCTCTGCATGAGTTAAATGGGGCATGGAGTATCAGGTGTTTACACGTTCTGTCATGTCTAGGACAGGTTAATTGAAGTCATTATTTGACTGACTGACTGAGAGCCTTCCCTACTTTCTCTTCACTTTCTTACAACCAGACTCATGCTGAAATTCTCCACCTCTTCTCCAGGGAAGCTCCTAATATTTCCAAGTTTTTGCTCTGCGTGTGTCTTCCTTGAGACCTTGCTGTGGTTTGGGATGGTTCAAGCTGTTCTCTTGTTCTCTGGGGGATGTGTCCAGTTAGAAGATGGCTGTCCGTCAATAGAGCTGGCTGATAGACGTGCGCTTATAATTCCCATTGGCTCCTGATCCCTAATGCCCTGAAGCCCACACTGAGTATGTAAGGATGCTTATAGCCACTGGGTATAACAGGCATCACTCGCTTGCAAGCTTTTTTTTGGCCTCTGTTGGAGGGCCTTTTGCAGCATTGGCCAAGTGAGCGGCTGCGTCCCAGGCACTGTTATATAAGGAAGAATTTCAACATTAATTGCATGTTTTGGCTTTAGATTTCATTCTGTTTCTCTGGACACCAGAAGTAGTCTTAGAAGATTCAGTGTGGCTTCTGCAAGCAAAACAAACAAACTTTATTTTACAGGCTGTGGGCCCCACTGCTTTTTCCTGGAGCATCCGCTCTTTTGGGACATTTTCCCTTTGTTTCCCTGCCACTGAGAAGGGACAGCAGTTTTTCTGGAGATACTGCTGAGCATAGCTAACATGCTGAAGTATTTGAGCCGTGGGAAGGCTGGCAATTCCACTCAGAGAGATAAAAAAGGAAAACTTAATGTTTCCCTTTGCTCTCAGCCACCTTCCTCATTCTGATGAGCCAGAGGAAGGAGGGAAGGACAGATGCAACGCCCTGTTTCCAGCAGGGCTGCAGAGGTTGGCTGGGGCAGAGATGTCTCTGTGGATCATGTTCTCACCCTAAACGGTTTTCCTCCCCCCATCCTCCTGCAACTGAAGTCATTAAGGCTTGTTAAGCCAGGATGGAAACAAACCCAAACAACAACAGTCTACAAAATAATTCGGTCACTCCAGACTGGTTTGTTGTTGTTTTGTTTTGGTTTTTTTTTTTCCCTCCAGTGAAGCAATTAGTCTCCTCTCATCCAGTTTTTAGCCAGGCAGGAAACAATAGGCTGGACAATAACGGTTCCCCTCCTGGCAGGGCAGTCACCGGATCCACTCTGTGATGGGAAAGGTGAGGCACCTTCCCTCGCCTGTCTCTGGAGGAAGAATGTCCCTAAAGAAATTCCTGTGGGCCTGCTGGAAGCCCTGTTGTTGTGCAGCCCCTCCCGGTGAGTCACAGCCTCTGGCTCCTCTGAGAGCCCTCTGTACAGTTGCATTTTCTCTCAGCCCGCTGCAGGGTTAACCCTTCTGTGGTTTTGCCCAGGCGCCCTCATGCGTATATGACCCATCCCACTCACTGGCTGATGATGTAGATTGTGGGTGCCAGAAAGTCATGAAGTAATCTGTGGTTTAGACCAACACCAGGCTAATATAGGACTTGTGCAGAGGGGGGGAAGATTTTTCCAGTCTTGCTCATCTGAATGGTACTTGATCCTAGGAACGGCTTAGCCTGTGTAAGGGGACAGTGCTACGGAGGAGGGGACCGCATGGTGTGATCAAATGCATTGGAGTTTGGCAAAAAGCAGGGGGTGCGATAGGGAGGACAGGGCCAGCTGAAGTCCTGTGGTTGCACTGCAGAGGGCCACGATGCAGCTTGGCCAAAGCAACCTGGAACATCTCTGCATTCCTATAACTGCTTGCAACCTGAGTAATGTGAAGTGCTGTCCTCTGCCGTGGGTCAAGCCTGCAGCTCTTGCTGTGGAGGTTGGTTGTAACACATGGGGAAGCACTGGAGTCCCCCGCCATGGCTACATGTCCCTGCAGGGCACCGAGCCTACCTGGTACTTAGCGCCCTTGCTAGTCCAAAAACACATGGATGGGCCAGGGCATGGAAGGGCAGGTTCAGGTAGCAAAGCAACGTGGCCATGCTGCTGGAGGAGAAGGCTTAAATCACCACAGAGAGCGACCTTGCTGTCCTTAGCATCTAAAAAGCAGCCCTGATGTCACCTTAGTGGCTGGCCAGTGCTAAACCCAAATGCTTTCCTTTAAAGATGCAGGAAGAAGCTAAGCCCGAATCTCATTCCTGCATATGAGGTAAAAGCCACAGGGTTGCTAGTCAGGTGCCAGAAAAAGCTCCAGCTGCCTAGGGTGACCAAGGACAAAGGGGAGCTCTGCTTGCTCAGCTATGGGTTTAAAAGCAAGTCACTGCATGTGTGAGTAATGCGTCACTAGTGCTGGGGCTCTGACGTCTGTGGTACGAAGGTGCTGTGTGGGCACCAGAGCTGCTGGGCTGTGGAGTGCTTCACTGGGATGGAGAAGCACTTGGTGAAGAAATCTGCCATACAGGCTTGTCTGGGGATGCACAGCAAAATGTTTCTGCCTGATCCTTGAAGCTTGGATTAGCTCTGGGGCAGAGCCTGCTGCATCAAACAGCGTACTGGGTGTCAGCTGCACACACTCCTTGTCTGGGCAGAGCTGCTCTGTGAGCATGCTTTAGCTGCTGTTGGGAATGAAATGCTCTTGATAAGGGTTGACTTCTTGTTGGACGTTTTCTGTTTTGAGTCATTCCAGCTATGGTGAAGGTTGCTGGTGGTGCCAGGAGTGACAGCAAGCTCAAGTGCTTGTCTGGGGGCAAAGGACCATGCCCAAGGGTTGACTTCCAGGTAGCAGGGGTAGCTTTGGAGGCACAGGCATGCACAGTGGAAATGCAGAGATTCAAAACGACTAGTACAAAATTAAGGAATCAGCTAGAGAGCAAGCAAGCAGGGTTTGCGTTCGTATCACTGTGGTGCTTCTCAAGTCACCACAGGGACAATGTGGGGTGGGAAGTGAAAGTATCCCTGTGTTTAAAAGTTGATTTCCAGTGCACATGGATGTAATCTTCACGTGAAAGTGGCTGCTATGTCATAGTGTGGTTGCTTTCCTGTTGCAGTCTAGCATGAACTACGCGGCAGCACCTGCACCATCATCCCCCATGCAGCATTCCCTGCTCTCACAACCCTACAGTGAAATCATTTCTCATGCAAAATCATGAAGAGGTTTGCAAACCCTTTGTAGAGCAAAGCACTATGAAGTATGCTTGAGAACAGAAATGGGGGACAGGTAAACCACATGTGTATGGTGTCCCCAAAGTGCAGAGAGGACACGGGTCATCTATTGCTCCTTGTCTGTATAGTCTAGAACAGTTCCAGGAATTAATTAGCTTTAATGTATCTTTTGTGGGTGATGCATTTCCATGTTAAAATTAAAATAATTCACTTTTTGTTCCTTTTCTCAGGGCAGTAAAAAGTTGTTCTGCTTCCCCTGGGCGTCTATGTTCTTCCATTAGTCCTCAATCAATTATTTATTCATGGGGAGAATATCTGAGAACAGCAGTCCAGTCTAAGAGTAGTGGCACTTGACTGTGTAGATGAGTTTGAAGTACTTGATAACTGAACCCACTGGAATTGTCAATAACATTAAGAACTGCTTTCCTGCCACAAAATAAAAATATAGACTTGTAGGTGGAGTTTGCTAAACCTTAATGAGGACATGAGCTAAAACTCAATGCATTTTAGATGTCACCTGAGTATACCTTCAGCAAGCACAGACAAGGGGTTTTTTGAAAAACGTCTTGCCCTCAAGTTGACTAACTTTTGTATTGTCATAGAAAATGTCTATTGTTGTGCAATTCTGGCCTGTGTAGACATGGGAGGTTTAGATACAAAATCTTTAATTCTAAGTTTTGATCTGGTGTGGCATCATCGCATCTTTCAGCAAAGATTTCTGTCTGATTTGCCTGTTGTTTCTTGTCTCCCTAGATTAGAAATAAGTTTCAGTGAGAATTTGTAGTGTCTTCTTCCTGCAGAAAGGGATTTATAATCAAGGGATTTATACTCAAGCACATAGCCAAGGCCTGCGTAAGTGAGAGGGACCCAACAGCTTCAGACCTTCCCCATTGTCACAGCTGCTTTCTAGTAAGCAAGGCATCCTGGTCCTGGAAAGAAGAGTGAACACACAGAGTCACAGCATGAATTGACTCTGATTCAGCCAACTGAAAGGCACATGCTACTCAGGGGTAACACCCCCAAATTTCCATCTTAGTTGGAGCTTGCTGCATGCTTCAGTTAGTCATTATTCCCATTTCTGTCCTTAAAATGCCCCTTTGCTTCCCTTACACAAAACTCCCAGTTCTGCCACCAGGAGCTGATACTCTGTGTACTGGTGATGAAAGGAAAGGGGTGCTGATTCTTTATGTTGCAAGGATGTGACTGGAGATGCCCATTGAGGGGCTGGCTTGTTTACTGGGGGAAGGACTGCAATATTTGGGCTGGAAAGCAGTCTTTTAGTGTGGTGCCACAGAAGACCGAGTCATGCCAGGAGGTGTATTCCCAGACACACGCAGTACACAGGTACCCTCCTCCTTGGTCAAAGTGCTCTAATGTAGACTGGGGTGATGCCAGTTGGGTTGCAGTGAATCTCATGCAGGGACTTGACACATTTGTGGGCTAAAAACTCAGGAGGTGAGCAGTGTAAAGAGAGACCTTCCTCATTCAGCTCCCATTTCTATCCTTTTTCTAGATGGGGTCAGTTAAGACAGGGCTTATTTTCATGTTCTGATTCATTTGTTTCATATATTACAGGAATAAGGGAGTTGGCAGCTTTCTGTGCGTGGTAGCTATGTCAGCTGAGCATTGATTGACTCCTGCTTTAAGTTACTTCTGCTTTGCTTGCAATCAGGCAACTAGCTAAGGCATCTAATTTGGGAGCTTAGATAGCCTTACCAGCTGGTGAATCAAGTTTTAGAGGGGCTGAACTGCCTTGGTAAAGCACCTGTCTCCCTCTGCTAGCTGGAGAGGGAGCCCTGACCAAAGAGACTCGTGGGTTAAATACCTGAGGTGACATGGGGACAATACAGCCAGCATTGTTCACAGGCAGTCTGGGGTCTGTTCGCTGCCCCTGTGGCTTTTGGGGTGGCAGTCAGGATCTAGTCTGTCCCTGTTGGCCTGGCACAAAGCTCAATGTCGCTGGTTCTTGCACGCAGGCAACTTGGGAGGAGTCCCCAGAAGTGGAAGCGGGATTGCGGAGAGCTCAGCATGCCCAGCCAGAAACTTCACCTGGCTCTGCCCTGCTTATCCGGGATACTTGGGCTTCACACAGCCCTGGGTGAATCACCTGTAATGAGTGAATAGCAACAGTAATCCACATGAAATGAGAAACTAAATCTTGGGATAATGACCCATTTGCTAGGATCCTACAAATACCTCTTCCATCTGATTTCACTGCTGCTATTTAAGTGATTGTTGTGGTGAGAAGCAGAGAGATCAGAGCCATCAGGAAAGCACTTTGTTTGCCTGCAGGTTTGCTGGAGTCCAAAAAAAAGAGAGAATCAATGATATCAGTGATGGTCTCAGGTTTTTTTTAAGAAACAACTCTCAAGACAGCATCTGCTAGGAAATACATTTAAACTTTGTTCCAAGGGGGACTAGACAGTACCCCCTCCCGCACAGCGCTGGGGTGCCTGTGTGCTTTGTGCCCACAGTGTGTCACTAGCATGGAGAACATGCATAAAAAATGAGTGCAGATGATGAGATTTTCAAAACATCCGTGCTGGCCCCGTGTTGCTCCTTCAAAAGTTAATAGTAAATTTGGCAGTGGAAATCTACAGGCCAAAGCAAAGAACTTCTAAAAATCCCAAAGCCTTTAGCTTTGTTCATTCCATTATAGAAAGTAGATTAGCGCCTATAGCCTTAGCTTTATAAATCTGGATCTGTAATTCAGAGCCTTAATAAGGTTAAGTAATTTTTTTTCTAAAGGCCTAATCCAAAATTGACGGAATCTGACAGGCCTTTTTCAGCTGATTTCTCTGGATTCAGGATCAGAGTAAAGTGAATCTTATCCATATTGGAGGAATATGGAGAAGTCTGCCTGTCTAGACATATAGTTTCAATGCAGGAGTGTCTTCTTCCCCAGAAAGCCCTGCTGGCATTACCAATACTAGCACAAGTTGGTTTGCTACCCAAGTCGTTGCCAGGGGCAGTCTTCACACGTGATCATGATGGATAGGGCCGCCTTTATTGTTATTTTTTTTCCCTTTGATATTTTCTGGAGTGAAGCACTCTTCCTAAGTCTCTGAGTGTGGGGAGGGTGGATTTCATCGCAGCTGTGACATTAGCAGTGAGAGCGCAAGAGAGTCGCTTTGGTGTGAGCTACTGTCTAATTCCCCCAGGGCAGGCTTAGTGGCACGCAGTGGTGAAATGGGGACATGTCACTCTGTGCCAGTGGAAAGAGAAGCCTTTTCAGCAGCGCAGTCGTACCAGGACAGCTTGGAGCTAGGACAGAGCCTCTGAGCAGCTCTACGGTGGGCTGTGGGCAGTTGGTGATGGTTAATCTTGGGTAACTCTTTCGCTCCATCTTGAAGTGTTGAGACCATGTTGTACTGCGGGCATAAGCCTGATTTCATTTTCATTTCTGTAGCAGGCTTTGAATCAGCGTTGGTCTATTTTTGTCAAGGTGACATAACAGGCTTATGCTTTTTAACCTCTCTTGGCATCGTCAGTCATAAGTCCACATGTGATTCTTCTTCATGCATTTGGGTCTCAAGTCTGTTGTATGCCTCCTCTGAAGACTTCAGGCAAGGGGACTCACAGAAAGAAGCGTTGTGGTTTTGTTTTTTTTTTTTTTTTCTCTTCCCTCTTTTTCTGGCAAGGGTAAAATAGAAGCTCTGTTGGGAGCAACTCAGCAAGTGATGTTTCAGGGCCAACAAATTCCAGTGTCGCTGCCCAGTGGGACCGAGTAGTGTATCACAGGACGAGGCTGGCGGCTCCTCTGGAGAGGGAGTGCGTGGCATGCATACCAAGAGCTGGACGCGAAGCCTTTTTCTGTCTACCTCTTGCCTTCCCGCGGTAAATGGGAGGACGTTTGCTCTGGGATTCGGGGAAATACCTCAAGCGTAACTCCTCCTTCCTAACTGGAGTCCCACATAAAAGAGCAGCAAATAATAAATATATTATATATACATATATATAAAAAAAATGTACGCACACAAATGTGGACATATAAATATATATGGATTGCGCCATCTTTGGGATTACTCCAACGTCGCAATCTCCAGCGCGTCTGTGTTTCAGCAGTAATGGCTCCGGCTCTCAGCTGCCCCATTTCACAAGAGTCTCTTCTTGCCCTTGTAAAGCTGCCTTTGGAAACTATCATTAGCTCTCTTACAGCTGCCGTGCATATAATAAAGGGGAGGCTTATAGGTGTGCCTGACCCTGTAGGGACTCAGGGCACCCATGGGGTCCCACTGGATGTGTACCACTCGGGTTCAGACCCACTAACATGGTAGAAGCTTTGTGATTATGTATTGTGGTATGCTGAGGGTTTTTTTGGTCTATGCCTGTATACTTTAGCCTACCGCTCTAATTTAGCTGGAGGATGAATCATGCTTGTTCATCTCAATAGCAATGAACTCATGTTGGTAATTGTGTTAGCTTCCACAGATGCTTTTCTGAAGTGCCCAGAGGGAGGGGAGGTGGGACTGCTGGCTCTTCAAACCGTCGGAGAGGTCTTGGATCCTGGGTAATGCCAGCTCCTTTGCCATAAGAGAAGTCAACGCCTTGGGCACTGCTTCGTCTCTGGAGCGGCAGCCCAGGGAGTGCTGGGAGGGGACCAGTGCTCTGATGTGGTCTGGGCAACCGGCTTCCAGAGAGACCCCGCCAGCAGGAAGAGATCGGGCAGATGGGGAGCTGGCAGCACCGGCTTGCAGCCCATCTCCACCAAAAAACCCATGGTGCTGCCTTAACCCGGGCAGATGGCTTGCAGAAACTTGTCCTTATGCTTGAAGGGCTGCTTGACTTAAAGATTAAAATGTAATAACAGAGTGCTTCTGGATACAAGTACTTGCCAGTCAGAGTTTAGTCTGAAGCCCATGCAACAGAGCAAGAAGGTAGTTTAAAGCTTAGTCAGACTTATCCCAGTGAGTGCGTAAGACTGATACAGAGTGTCTTTAGACATACTGAAGAGCATAGATGTGGGTGGGTATGAGGATCTCCCTCTGTCTTGCACAAATTTAAACACCCGTGACCTTGCCCTCCAGAGCGGTCCTTGGCCATGTGCTCTGCTGTGAGTTTTCAGAGAAGTTCAGCCATGCATTCTGGCGTTGTATCTGACCCCCGATATGAGTCCATACTGGATCACTCTGGTGTCTGCCGGAGAGGTGGAGCCTGCTTTGGAGGCTTTGTGGCCATAATCCATCATGCCTTTATCCTAACACTCAGATGCAGAGCATTTCAAAAGTTTGTGCTCTGCATGCCAGTGTGGGTGGGTTAGGTGATGCAGAAAAAAGCCATGAGGCTCTGTTATATTCTGAAATGTTCCCACTCTGCAGCCCTCTGCGGAGTCTGTAGGATGTGCTGCGGAGGGATGAGGCCGTAAAATCCCCAGGAATGGTGCTTGGCTCCTGGCTGGAGGACTGCTCAGGCACTGAGATGCCTGTGGGATCAACCTGCCCTATGGGCCTCCTCTGCCTCCCAAGGCCGTGCAAAGCAGCAGGCAAGGACAGACGGCTGCCTCCTGTAGCAACGAGTGTTAATTTTCGGTGGAGTTTCACTCGCTCATACCACTTGTTCTGGGTGTGAGTTGGATTCTTGTATCATTATGTCACATTTCTGCTCTTGCTTTGTTTCTGAGAAAAGCAGAAGTTCAGTCTGGAGCTGTTGTGTCTGTATTTACAGTCCCTAATCACTTAAGCGTGGTCAGCTTTTTGAAACACAGCTCTGGTAGAATATACTGGAGGTGTCTTTAGCCTGTATTTACTGCTGCCTCAGCTTTACCACTGCTTAGGAAATTTGCTTGATTCTTCCTTGATGCTGTGAGAATATGAGTTTCTGGTTATAAAAACTTACTTGACCATAAAAATAAATGATGTTTGGTGGTTATTAGAAAAATGTGGGAGATGTGAATCATTTTCTGTGAAGGAATTTTTAAGCGAGTTCTTTACAACTTGAGGCCCATGGGATTGGAAATAGCCTTAATTCCCAAAGTGACATGAAATCTTGGGATCAAAATGTGGAGGTCCCTAGTCCAAAGCTGGTGGGAATTCAGTTGTGAAAATAATTACTTGCTTTGAGTTTGGTTACTGAGTCTTCAAAATTTGGTGTGAAAAGATAGACAGAACATTCCTTCAGATTTTGTGGGCCCCAAATAATGGTTTAGGGCCCTTTTAAAGCAACAGTGGTTTTCTTGTAACTCAATAGAGTGTTGATTTCAAGTAAAATAAAATATTTTGGTTTGGGTGTTACTAATGAATGCAAAATTAAATGGGAAACTATATTAGGTTCACATTTAGGGCTTTACATAAAACTGAGACTTCATCTGTTCTCCTCCTTACTTAATCAAGATATTGGTTTAAATCTGTTGTCCACTGTATTTGGAGCAAGGCCTCCAACTTGAAAAATCTTACCTCTTCGATAAGTGTCTTACCAACTGTGCTGTTCCACAGGTTGTATGTCTTTCGTTCTCCTCTGTTGAAGTTGCTTCATTTTGCAAAAAATAATTACAATTTCACTGGAGCAGGAGTTGGAAACATGTATTGCTTTGACTACCAGAGCAGGCAATAGAAACGCATTTTTCTCCATCGTGATGGTGATTTCTGTGAAGTAAAATGACTTCAGCAGAAGAGGTGGAGAAAAATAAAAATCTACTCCCTGCTTGCAAAGGGGGTTTGAATGCACATTTGCTCACAACAAAGGTGTTTCCAAAAGAGTGTCTAAATGGCCTGCATGCTGAAGACTTGAAAAAGCAAAATTTAAAACATTTTTTCTTTCAGAAATGCCAAAATTATTAATTTAGCTGATCTCAGGTTTGGAGATTTTATTTTTAATTTTGTGTGTGTACATATACTTTTTTTTTTTTAACATTTGGCTGGAGTATTACACCAGTCACGCCTATATTTGTGGCTAGCTCCCACTGCTCTGTACCTACATCTTTCACGACTAAATGACTTGCATTCAGACGGGAATAGCTGGATTTTATGAGCTTTAAACTGGACTTTTGGAATTACCAAACCTGGGAGAACCTTGAACTGAGGCATTGAAACTGGAAGCTGCTTTCTGCCACCACTACTCCTGCAAAGAGGATTCTTACTACATGCACAGCCCTTACAACACAGGATGGTGAAATGGAAAGAGAAAAAACTCCAAACCTCATCCTTTCAAATATAGTTTCTACCTCACGAGTGAGATGATCTGAGCAGAGCGAGCGGCAGGTACGTGTATAACGCCTATTCACCGGCAAAGCTCCCTGGTGCGGGGAAATTGCATTTGACAGACACTTCAGAAAAGGACCAGATCATCTGCAATTGTAATTTTGTTGGTTTTTTTTTTTTTCACAAATGTTAAACTCAAGTGGCAGATGTGTAAAGAACAGCTCTTCCAGCGAGTGACGCTGAAACAGCCCATTTTGTCATTTCTTCTGGGTCTAGACGAAACGGAGGCCGTTAAGCCGATGTGCCATAGCTGCCTGCGAGGACAAAGGCTGCCTTTCTGAGTTGGGATGAAGCCTGGTTTCCAGTGGAGGTTTGCCAGTGAAAGGCAGAGCCTCAGCAGGACCTTAGAAACGCAGCCCTCAAAAAACCTTTCTGCTGTTGTTGCTTCATTGAACTGCTAAAAATATTGAATGGAAAATGCAAGTATTAAGGAAATGAGGTAGATTTGGGCTTTCTGAGCTGGATGACTTCCAGTTTCATCAGCTTCCCGGAATCCTTGCTGCAAAAATGAAATGGTCCTTGTAAATCTCAGAAACCTGTCAGTGTTTCTGTCATGTGGCTGTGCTGGTTCATGGGATACAACGCATGGGGATCGCTGTCAATGCTGAGCAGCAAGAACGGAGCTTACGACTGCTGAGTTCGCTTGAGACAAATGCTCAAACACGAAACCAAATCATGACTTTCCCAGAGAATTATCCTATGGGGGTGCCAGAGAGAAGCCACATGGCTGAGCCTGCCACTGTGCTGGCACATGGGACCTGCTCCAAGAGGGACGTGTGGGGCCATCTTCTTGGCCTTGCCAAGTGAAGAGCATTGAGAAGTCTTGTTTGGTCATGGGAGGTCCTCTTCTAAAATGATCTGCATGTAGCCAGAGTGCCTGAGCAAGTGAGAGCAGATTAATGTCACATTACAGGTTATGTAAAAATAGAAAATGCAAGTTTTGGATTTCACGTTGCTGGAAAGAAGTCAGGAGAAGCTGGTATCCCAACTACAGGAGGAGACAACAGGCGATCTTAATGGGTTTAATGTGCAATGTAGAGAAGCTAAAGAGCTGGAGGTTTGCCTTGGGTGGTTAAAACTGTAGTCGCTCAACGAGAGGTGGACAGTTTAAATTTAATGGCTATTACACATATAGAGGTCCTCTGGGAGGCCGCAGCAAGCACAGAGTGCTCTTGCACCTGCAGAAGCTCCTGCCGTCTTGATGATGGGCATCATGCGTTGTACAGCTAGCAGGGATTTCAAGCTTTCTGCAGTATGTCCTGTGGGGCAGAGGCTGAGAAGTGGCAGAGAGACTGATGGTCTGGTCTGCAAAGCTGGCCCTGCCTCGTAGCTGTGCCTTCCCTCTGCTCCTCAGGCTCTCCGTAAGGGACCGTAACCTGCTCACTCGGTCGATGCATAGGACTGTGTTTCTGCTGCCTCGGATATAAGGAAGGTGTATTTTGAGATATTCCCAAAGCATGCAAGGATGTGGCGGATGTTTTGAGGGGTGAGGGGAAGTTTGGAATGGGGATCTCCAAGCAGGTTTGCCGAAGTTCCCCTTCCAGTCGCACCTTTAGGAGCCCCTCCTAACATTCAAGTCTGCCCAGGACCGAAAAGGTGTTTGCTGCATTTAAAACCGAGCCAAGAATAAACTGCGCGTTTCAACCACATCATTGCAGATTCCTGGAAACAAGGCCTGCCTTCATGCTCGGAGGGCTTCCCTGCTCTGCCAGGAACCACAGGGAAGAGCAACAGGAGCTTTGGCTGTAAACTGCTGCTGAAGGCGTACTGTCATGGGTGAGCACGTACAATACCTCTCACTGTGCTCGTCTAAAGCCTTTCCAGGACGAGCCTTTGGCCACATGCCTTAGCATCCATTTTTGATTCTCAGAAGGGGAAAAATAAGTGTCTTCTGCTGAGCATCCCACCCCAGAGCAAACACTGCAGCATAAGACAGGCATGGGCACTGTCATTGGCATCCAAATTTCACAGGCTATTGGACAGCT
Source organism: Phalacrocorax carbo (assembly GCF_963921805.1). Classification (NCBI taxonomy): domain Eukaryota; kingdom Metazoa; phylum Chordata; class Aves; order Suliformes; family Phalacrocoracidae; genus Phalacrocorax; species Phalacrocorax carbo. Next base: position 31,659,597 of record NC_087521.1, on the reverse strand, counting down.
CGTTGTCCTGCTGGGAAGGGCAGCATCATCGCAGAGGCCTTTTGCTGACTTGTGTTGCCATGCCATGTTAAAGTTGAAGAGAGAGGATGTATGATCTTGTAGTTTAGACCCAGAGCTGGAATTCCAGAAGATGGTGTTCAGTCTTGGCTCTGGGGAACACTGACAAATTTCTTAATCTCTACCCCTCGCTTTCCCATCTGTTCAAAAGAGGCTAGTAATACTTTTTCTTATCTCTTTAGGACAGATTGTGGCTCTGATTGTCTAGCACAATGCATCACTGATCTTTCTGCTGCAACAGTGAAGTAGAGGGAGAGCTGTCTTGAGCTCCAGAGAGGCTTCCAGTGGTGGTGTGGGCTGTAGAAATGCCAGTGCACAGCACAGCAATCGATCGCCTGATTTTCACTTTAAGGTCATAGGTGGAGGATCAAGCTGGGTTCAGATTTCAGCTCACCCATAGGTTTTCATATTTATGTGGAGATGCCACCCCATTGCTCCCCTTCCCAGGGAAATCGATCTCCAACCAGAGGGCAAAATGGATCAAGTTCTAGCATGGATTTCATGAAGGGCCTCTGAGACCCTCAAACATATTTAGTTATTTGATCCTTGTCTGGGCATCTGAATGACACTGAAAGTGGCTTTGTCTAGGCCTATAAGGCTTCCTCCATCTCAGTAAAATGGCGGTGGTAACACTTCCCTGCCTCAGAGCTGCTGTGAGGACTCTGTGCAACTCTTGGGCTGATACCTGAGAGAGTTCAAAAAAGGAACTGTGACCTATTTGTACTGCACAGAGCTCCCATCATAGCTCTTTTCCTCCATCTGTGATGGTGCCTCGAGCTTGTCTGGCAGCTGAAAAGCAGAGGTGCTATGAGCTGGTAAGTATTTTTAGGAAGGCATTGCCTAAGTCTGCAGATGACCCCGTGCTTTCTGGTCATGTTCCTGACGGCGCTTCTGACTGCGGGCTATTCCCTCAGGCAATCCCAAGGTCAGGCAAGCTGATATGCTTTTTTAGGGCTCTATCATTTTGGCAGCTCTGCTTTTGATGAGGAGCTCCCAGGCTGTTAGAGCTGACGTATTGGAAGATGTGCCTTTCTGCAGCTTGTTTGGCTGCAGGTCTCTTGGGACAGTGACAAGGAGGTTCCCCACCCCAATGAGCACTATGGGGGCATTCACTTCTCAGATTAGTGCTTCTGCTGGAATCAGCTTTAAGTCTTTGCCTTGTGATGGAGGCATCCCATGCTGGCCAAAGATTCCCCCTGCACGTGTGGTGTGGTGTCAGCAGGGAGTTTTCTTCTCAGCTTGGATAACTCTCCAGGTGGGGTTTATCAGCCAGGCTTGCCCCAGTACAGGGAAGTCTGGGCGTTAACACCCCACACCTCAGGAGAAGAGGGATTCTGCTGCCCCTCTGAAGAGGCCTTGCATGCCTCCCCTGCTTCAGCTGTGTGCTCCCAGCGCAGCGCTTTGCTGAATCAGAGCACGTCCTGTGCAGTGAATTTTGCTGCATCATAACATCATTACGCAATTTGACAGCTCTGGCAATCTCTGCTCCAGTAAGTCCCAGAGCTAAATGAGCAGGAGCTCTGCCAGCCAGGCTTGTGGTCTGTTTGGAAAGCTGTGTGGGCGAACTCGCATAGCACCTGCCCATATTAAATGCAGTTTGGAAGAATGGTGTTTGTTCCTCCCTCCCTTTTGTAAGAGGTGAAGCAAAAGAAAGCCCCTCCTGCATGACTTCTGTTTATTTTTTTATGATGATGAGGCTTGTCCAGTTTACAGGTTAAGCTTCTGAGGCCTGGGACGCTGCCTCCATTTGTCCTGGGGCTGCTCCAAGCACGTAGCGACTCGGTGAATGATTCTCGTTGCAGGGACTTGAAGCTGGACAACGTGCTGCTGGACTGCGAGGGCCACTGCAAGCTGGCAGACTTTGGAATGTGCAAAGAGGGCATTCACGATGGCATAACCACAGCCACCTTCTGTGGTACACCAGACTACATTGCTCCAGAGGTATAGGGAACCTTTCTTTGTAACTTGGTTACAATATGAAAAGTGTAGGTTAGCTTTGGAACAGCAAGTGTACTCTCTGATGTCTCTAGCTACACCTTATTTGACTGCCGAGTGCGAGGTTTTCTCCTAGATGTATGCTTGTATTATCAGTCCCTTGTGCAAGCAAAGCATGAGTGAACCTTCAGGCTGCTGTAGGCACAAAGATAAGAAAGATATAGGCTTTAGGAAACATGAGGTGAAAAATGGAGGCACAGCTGCAAAAATCTTGAGAGGCACATACAGATACTGGCCCAGTTTGATTTGAAAGGAGATTGAATTCCCCCTCGTTTCCCAGTTCTTTTTTCTACCTCCTCCATTCTCCAGTCTCACTACAAAATTAATAAACACCTCTTTAAGGAACAGCTGCCCTCCAGATGCTGCCAGATGTTCTGACAGCGTTTCAGATCCTTCTTCAACACAATTGAATTTTTGTCTGTGGTTGGTGTTTGTGCCTTTCTCACACACTCGCACTCCTTCCCCTCTCCAGCTGAAAGCCTTGCCACTGGAGCCGCGCAGGCATTTCATTCCCAGGGGCAAGAAAAAGGTGATGTTGACCCCCACACATGGCTGCTCTGCTGCTTTTGAGGCTCAGCCATTTTTGCTGAAATGCCCCTTCTCCTCCTGCTAAGCCCTAGCATCATTTATAAAGGCTTGTTTCCCAGGTCACCCTGTGAACCACCAAGCTAGTTCAGCCCTTGTTTAATGCATCTGATGTACCATTGTGCTGATCTGGAGGTTCCCAGCTTGAAATCACCTATATATTCCTGGACATACTGCTGGCCTAGCAGAGAGAGCTGTTAGGATGTAGCGGGAACTTCTGCGTTAATGTTTCCAAATAATTTTCCTTCCCTGCTCAGTTTAAGAAGTTTCAGTGTTGATATTTCTTTCCCATCCCTGCTTCAGATCCTGCAAGAGATGCTGTACGGCCCTGACGTAGACTGGTGGGCCATGGGCGTGCTGCTGTATGAGATGCTGTGTGGCCACGCACCCTTTGAGGCAGAGAACGAGGACGACCTCTTCGAGGCCATTCTGAATGACGAAGTTGTCTACCCAACGTGGCTCCAGCAGGACGCGGTGGCAATCCTCAAAGCAGTGAGTTCCCTTGGCCATTTGCGTGCTCTTTCCTGGCTTTCTTCAGCCTAATCTAGCAAAACAAAACAGGGCTGGGGTATGGGCACTCAGAAATCGTGGTTACCCTGACCTTTTTCTTATCTTGGATTGAAGGGTAAACAGAAAAAAAAATCCTGCCACACTTAGGTGTGTTTGCATAGTTATGTCCTTTATACGGTTCAGCAGCCAGCTTGGCAGGCAAAGCGTGTGCATGTCTGTGTGTCTGGGCATTTGCCTGCTGACTTATTGATTTACAGCATACAGTCATCTTCCAGAAGAGAAGCAGCAGGTATATACAGTATTTAATCAGTAGCCACTATATGATTTCCATGCAACTAGAGCACAATAATCCTTCCTTCTGACTGTTGGTAATAACAGCCATCCTCAGGGATTCTGTCTACCTGCACACAAAGACAGGTTTTTGATTTTCGTGTGTTTGGGAGAAAAAAAAATGGGGCTGTACAGCAACCAGTTTGAGGAGAGCTGCTGCTGGCCACACTTAGCCGTTGTTCTTCCATGTATTCCTGAATTCTCCTAGGAGCTGTCTTACCCATGTGCCTCGCATCTTTGCCTGTGACATGGGAATGAAGCTTTTGAAGGTTTCAGGCTCTGCATGTACAAGTGGTTCCCAGTGCCCTGGAACTTGTGGCTTTACTGTAATGAATCAAAAGATGGTTAAATGATGAGGGTGTTAACCTAGGAATTGGGAGACCTAACTTGGCTGTTCTGCCACTGACTTCTTTCTGCCCTGATCAAATCACATATCTCTAAGTACCCTTTGGAGAGAGGGATCAGAGTATTTCCTTTCCTTGCAAAAGCACTGTGAACAAAGGTATGTTTAAGACTGGATGCTACTAACCATTGTGGTAATAGAGGGCCAAAGAAACAGTTGGATAAGATAGTAATTTATAACAACTTGTGGAGCGCTGACTCACAGAAATGGGTTAACGAATGACAAGACCATTTAAAGGAAAGAGGAGAGTTTGTTTTCGTCAGATCCTAAGTAGCAAGAATCTGGAATTTTTCTGCTGAAAGGTTTCTGTTGGATATGGACTGAGCAATTACTTTCTGTAGCTGAAAATGCATCTGATAAATTCCATAGAAATCAACTCAGAGTAAAACCCACTTCTTGAGGAGGCAAAGGGTTTTGCTTTGAAATCACAGGTTGTGCTCAGGAGTGATCAGTTGTCATGCTGACGGGTCTCTTGGGTTTTGGAAATAACCTGCAGCATATTTAAAATAAAAAATGTGAACTTTAGACTCCTTACAGCTTCTGGAGCAGCATTCATGTTGTTGGGTTGGGACTCTTGAATGCCTGAGCCAATTCCTCTTCTGCAGTGACAAGTTATAGCAGAGTGGATTTGTTGCAGGTATCTTGCATAAGTATGAGATGGAGGTAAAATATGGTCAGGTAGATGATCATCATAACAGGAATTTCAGGGTGTAATAGAATAGGATTTTTGTATTAGTCTCTTAATTATGAAATGTTTATTTTCCTAATTCCAATAAGAACCTCATAGAAACAGCCAGTGCAAGCTGCAGTCACCCCAGGCTGCTCTAGCCCATGTTCAGAGCCCAACTTTTAACAGTGAGTCCCTTCTGTGATTAACAAGCAGCAGCGTGATGAGTGGCACTGGAGAAAGAGGGCCAGAATTGAAGAGGGAGCTAAGAATTTAAACAGAGTTTGACTGGGTGTCTCCAAAACTGCACAGTCAACTTGGCAATTGCTGGTTACCTGCCTGAAGAAAGGTCCCTTCTCCAGCCGCTCTGCTTGTCTGCTCTATCATGTGTTGCTGATGAAACCCAGATGAAAAAAAACCTGCCTCTCCGAAAGGCACGTGTTGCTCAAGAGAAACACTACACTACCAGAAGTCTGTTTTGGGGAAAAGACTGAAAATCAGGGCATTAACCAGGAGCCTTGTGATTATCTAGTGGGAAGTTGCAACAGAAATTTTTTCGTGGTCTTTCAGGTCTTCCGTGTTTCTGTTCCTTGGGTGGCTGCTAACTGGAGGTGACTCTTGCATCATTTTACAGCACAGATGACAGCTGGCTACAGCCTGAATTTCTGCAACCTCATAGTAGCTGCTTCTGGGTTCGAGAGTTATTCACTAGAAGAGTTCCTCATTTCCTCTTCCCTTTCACATGCTGAGCTTTTAGAGGCATCAGAGCATGTTGGCTTTAATGGGAAGGAAGCATCCTGTCATAAGACTGTCTCGGGCTCTAGATTAAAATGGAGGAAACCCCCACACTTTGATTTCTTCTGAATGATTACAAATGTGATCACTGCTGAGATACTGTATTTGCAGTGTACTGATAACGTTTGGTCAGTATTTTCAGAATTCATAGTGGTGAACCGGGCTTTTTTTATTCCCTTATGGCTATTTTATGAACGAAGACAGTTGATTTTCTAGCTGCTAAATATGTAGATTTTTTTTCTCACAGACTTCTGATGCTAATATTATTTCTCTTATATATAGCATTATTACCATGTGAGCATCTTCTAATTACTGTTGTGTTTACCTCCAACAAAAACTGAACTCGAACTCCCTGATTTACAGCTGTGACAGTGCCTTCTAACCCATGATATTAAGAACTCCGGAAAATTGGAGCACTCAACTACTGCAGTGACATAAATGGTTGCAAATAATTACATGGCATGGGAAACATATGGAAGACCAGGGAATTAAACCTGGGGTCTCCTGTATTGCAGGCGAAGGCCTTAATAGCCTTAATAACTGGATTATCCCCTCACTAAAAGTTCTGGCCTCTAACCTTGAACAGGGCTAGTGAGAATTCGCTTAGTCTTGAGTGGTACAAAGCTCTGAAACGAAAATCAAATTCTTCTGCCAGGAAGATGCAATCAGGTGTAGGTGCTTAGAGATGCTTTACAAATGGTTTAGAAATTTAGAAATCTAGGTTTAGAAAGCACTTGATCCGTTTGCCTTCAGGAAGAGCTTCATTGTAAATAAGAATAATAGGTTTTAGGACTCATTTCACAGATGCTGTTATTTTGTTTTGCTTTCATTTACCATAATTGTGCTTCACCAATTTCCCCCATCAGAAACCACCCGATTTCTGAAGGTTGCATCCTGTTCATCACTTACAGTTTCCTGATAATAACCAAAATACATCCTTAGGACCACATTTACGTCACTGGGTGTTCCTGGTGTGTTTTTGAGTACTGGTACCAAGGAAAACAAAAACAACCTCAGTGCCCTGGGACCTTGTTTAGAATTAAAAGCAGAAATATTTGTGCCCTATAAAAAGAAGGTTTTATCTATCTCCCTTTTTAATTTTCTTTTGGTCCTTGATATTTTCCCTCATGAGCTGGCGCAAGAGTAGGGCAGAGCTAAATCAGTGCAAATCAGCACGATTTTGCAGGAGTCAGTACTCCCGGAGGAGGGAAGTAGAAAATCTTGCTCGTGTACCCTGCCCCGTCTGAGTGTGTCACTGGGGAATTTAGGTATTGATGGTTCAAGTCAGGTGGAGAGGACTCAAACTGAGGTCTCCCCTGCTTGTGTGAGCAAGTTGAACTGGGCATGGATTTGTTTGTGGGAGTAAAGAAAGTGCAGAAAAGGAGAATTGCTGCTGTATGGGTTCAGACCACTTCAGCTCGTTCTAAACGTAAGTTTTTCTTCGATTTTGATTCCCCAAAAAAGGTTTCTCTGGAGCCCTACCTGAATGCAGTCACAAGGAGTTTATGCCAGAGGAGCTATTGGGTTTGTGTCTGTAAAAGAAATTCTTTCAAATACTCTTTGCCATCAGCTGACAGAGTAGTCGCTGGTGTCTGATGACGAAGAGGCTGTGAAAAAGAAACTTTGTGAGCATGCAGAGAGCCGAGACTGCCGCACCATATATTTCATGGTGAGAGTGTAGCTGGAGTTTGCTTTGTTACAGCATGTTGATGTTCTGAATTTGTAAATTGTCACTAGCAAAAAGTGCTTAAGCAAAGAGGGTGGCCTTCCAGGCAGCCAGAGGCTTTGGGATTCAGCTGAGTGAACTGCAGAATGAAATACAATCCTCTTGTTTCCCATAAGCGGAGTGGTATTTTGGCAGCATGTTTCACTCGCTTCGTGTATGACTTTCTCAAATGCAATTCAGTCACTCTGTCTTGCTAACAGTCGGGCTTAGTTGGAGGGGAGAATGAAGGGACACAGTGAAAATCAGGTCTTGACAAAAAGTCGATGGTGTAATGGGAAGCAACTTCACTGGAAAAGCTGCAGGGATTTTCCTTTCCAAGTCTGGTTTCAGATGAGAGAAGGGTTAAGCCTATTGAGTCTCTCTGTGGACTGATGATCTGAAGTAGCGATGGTTGGCCCAAAGGCTTGGAAACTTGGATGAGCAATTGCAGCTTAGATGTTTTCTCTCTCGGAGCCAGACAACAGCAGGGGCTAGAAAGCAGCATCTCCCCGCGGAAGTGTTAGCATTGCTCTGCATTCTGCACCCTGGATTTCTGAACTCCTGTCACAGCTGAGTCTGCTGAGGCTGAGGGTGTCTCTTGCCATTTGTGTGCCAACCTCCAGTCTTAACATGAGCTCTGAAACGCTTCTGGCCTAGCTGAAATGCTCTTTCCAAAAGTGAGGGTTGTGCAGCCTTGTCTGTAGCTGTATATTTTGGGGACAAAAATGAGACTAAAGCCTGTTCTCCCTCCAGCTGATTAAAAACATGCATTTTGAAGAAAACACTACCAGAGTTAAGAGCCTGCATGAGAATGGTTATGTCCCCCTCCAAGTGGTTTTCATGTGAAAAATAAACACTGGGCAAGAAAAAGGGAAGTTGGAGAGGAAATTGGCTGTGGTTTTAGCAGCCTGCACTCCCGCCCAGCGCAGGTGGAACAGCAAGGGGGAACACAAGTGCTGGTGGATTAGTGTGAAGAGTGAGAATTGAAAGGTGAGGAAGCTCAGCTGAAAGCAAACATGACCCATATCTTGGAGAATAATGATGTCAGTAATACAGTGCCAAGGATGCAAAAGAAAAACTTGAAGTTGATCTGTTTTTCTAGATAACAATAGCCTGGAAGTGATGCTGACTCAGAAGGCAAATAATCTGGTTTAGTGAACTCTCTGCTGCTTCGTGTCACTGAGTTCACTTCCCCCCCTCTGGATACCCTGGTGCTCTCTGCACCCTGACAACACCACTAAAGTCTAACACCCCCACCCCACCTCCGTGTCCCCCTTTAGACTTTGCTCTTGCAGACTTGCTTAAAATCCCCTTTGCTCTGCCACGTTAACATCAAGGGGCTGTTGTGTGTGGGAATTAGTGCTTCAAACTCAGCCACAGCAATAATGAAGTGCTGTGGGTCAGCAGGAGTCAGGTCCTGCTCTGATGGCCTGTGCTTTATGGACTCGCTTTTGGCTGTTGGAGGACAACGTGAGGGAGTTGGGATTTCCTTCCCAGCTTCTGTGGGAAGCCAGGAGGGAGCTTGCATGGCTTTTGGGAGTGATGGGAGGCGGAATGGTTAAATGTGCCACAGTTTAAATCCAATCCCTTTACCTTCAGACAGCCTTGAAGCCTGATCAAGAAGTCAAAAAAGCCCTGACCTAGAAAGGAAAAGCCTCTTCTCCCACTCCTGTGAGCCCATGTCACACACTGAAACCCAGAAACTAGGGCTTTTCAGTTAGTTTCTTAGGTTTTTTGGCCTGTTTGTACAGCTAGCGCACACAGCAATATTCAATACCAAGGGCTTGCTGGCAGTATAACTTTTACCCCTTTGCTAGGAGACAGCACACACAGGTTATTCTGGAGAGCAAGGAAAGGGTTCAGGAATGTTGCAGTGCAGACAGCAACCAGTCACTTCGTCTTCAGCGGGAGAGAGGTATGGGGGCCCTTCCACAACAGCTCGGACAATTTTCATCTTGTTAATTAACAAAGCCACTCAAAACTTTCTACAGAAGTGTGTCATTCCTTTGCTGCCCGGAAGAGTGAATATGAGGCTGCCTTAGGTCCCTCAGTCACTCGCGTAGCCATCAGACACAAGAGACCTCCCCACAAGGTGCCATAATGACTTGCTTCACCAGCAATTTCTCTTAAGTTGCTGGAGGAAGCCTCTGGATGTTATTTCAAAATGTGGCTCAATTCTACCTTAAAATAAGAGGTTAAGTTAGAGGGCAATGATAGTGAATTGTAGAAATGCTTTGTGTATCCATATGCATACATAGAAATAAGTTAGGTAGTGGTTGGGAAAGTGTGTGTGTATGTTAGGGTTTTCTTCTTCCCTAAATTTCCAGGTGATACTAGATGAGGAAGAACTAAATCTGAAGGGTACCCTCCTCTGCCTTTCCATCTGGTGAAAACAAGCCCATCATCTCTCACTCCAATCTTCAAAAAGGGCAGGAAGGATGACCTGGGGAACTATAGGCCAGTCAACCTCACCTCCGTCCCTGGAAAGGTGGTGGAGCAGTTCATCCTGGAGGCCATCTCCAGGCATGTAGAGGACAAGAAGGTTATCAGAAACAGTCAACATGGATTCACCAAGAGAAGATCATGCTTGACCAACCTGATAGCCTTCTATGATGGTGTGACTGGCTGGGTCGATGAAGGTAGAGCAGTGGATATTGTCTGTCTTGACTTCAGTAAGGTATTCCTGCCTGGATGTGTTCTTGTGCCCCCTGCTCTGGGTGTGCCTGCTGAAGCAGGGGGGTTGGACAAGATGATCTCCAGAGGTCCCTTCCAACCCCTACCACTCTGTGAGTCTGTGATCTGTCTTATGAGGAAAGGCTGAGACACCTGGGTTTGTTCAGCCTGGGGAAGAGAAGACTGAGGGGGGATCTCATCAATACCTACAAATATTTAAAGGGTGGGTGTCAGGACGATGGGACTAGGCTCTTTTCAGTGGTGCCCAACTCCAGGACAGGGAGTGATGGGCACAAGCTGGAACACAGGAAGTTCCACCTCAATATGAGGACAAACCCCTTCCCTGAGCAGGTGCCAGAGCAGTGGCACAGGCTGCCCAGGGAGGGTGTGGAGTCCCTTCCCTGGAGACATTCACACCCTGCCTGGACATGGTCCTGTGCCCCCTGCTCTGGGTGTGCCTGCTCAAGAGGGGGGGGTTGGACAAGATGATCTCCAGAGGTCCCTTCCAACCCCTGCCATCCTGTGATTTCTCAGGAATTCTGAATGATGGCTCCTAATGAGAAATAAATTTGATTATTACGTTTGTGTGAGTTAAATCCAGGATTTGCTGGGGAGTACAGTGTTTGGGTACTTATTTTTTGCCATTCTGAAGAAGTTCTGAGGAACTTTTAATGTCCTGCATGATCAGAGCAGAGGGCAGTCCAGTCTGGCTGGATGCAGGGTAACAGCTCCAGCAGAGCCCTTGAAGACTCAGGCTGTGCTGCATGCATTTACCATAATGGGTTGAGAAGAAAGGAGATTGGAGAGAGACAGAAAAGAAATTTCCCTAGGGCACTCCGCCCAGGCCCATCTGAAGGAGAAAGCAAAATGAATGCTGAGCTGTGCTGTGGAGTAAACTACCCATCCTAAGGGGATGCCACCACGATTGCCCAAACCCTCAGTGAGGATCCCTTTTGGGTGTGCCACGGCTTATTTTCAGAAAGGCTTTCTGGATGGTGAGTGCTCAGTGCTGAGCCAGGCTGACCCCACTGCTTGTAAGTAACTTGAAAATGCCATTAATGAGAAGAGGAAGCAGAGACCAGGGTTTTCACAGCAGAAAGACTTAAAGGCAGTTTTTTAAATGTAATTAAAGTGACCAGTCTGCTGTGACAGAGGAGTGGAGGGGAAAGGACTGGTTTCAGACTGCTGGTGAGGACATCTAAGTTCAGGAGAGACATGGATGGTCCAAGCTGCCTACTTGCTGCAGCTGCTCACCCCTAATGTCAGCATGGAGGGTAGAGGTCTTCTGAATTTTGGAGACGTTTATTCTCTTCATACATTGCACTTGCTTGGGCTCCAAAACCTTTGGATACTGGTGGATCAGAACTAGCTGTCATCAGCTCATATGCCACAGTAGGTGTCTGCATCCTCCCTGCATGCTACAGCAAGCAACACATGACTCAAAATACCTGGGTTGTGCTTTGCTTGGCACATCCAAGGGCAAAGTGTATGTGCTTCCTGCTGGCTTTGTGCCTCGCCTTTTCCCTAAGTCCTGGGTGGTCAGTTTGGCCACTCTGTGAGCTAGACCAAACCCCCCTGTTTGTGCTCCCCAGGCCTCTCCTGAACACTTACAAGGTGTGAAACAGGACAGCCAGATGCTGATGGTGCAAGGTTGCCTACGCTTCCTTTACGTCACTCTGTACAGGGCATATGCCTCTCCTTTGCTCTTGCATCCTACAGATCTGGGCCAGGTTCTTTCTTTCCAACAGACATAGGCAGATAATCTGTTTCACGTGCAGTGCTGGAACTGCCGGAATGAACTTGTCTCTGAATGAACCAGATGCTGCGAGTATTTTTGAGAAAAAGATTAAAAGGAAAAGAAACAATACAATGGTGGACCCACTGAAATCAAAGAGGGAACTACATGAGCTCATTGCTTTATTCTCAGAGCGGAGGAGCCTGCTAACAAAGGCAGATATTAAAAATGCCTTCAAATATGCCAATAAATTATTCTCCTTGGCATCTCTTCAGTGTTGGCAGGCTCAGTAAATCCTCTTGCACAGTTTGATTAAGCTTTGACTGTCAGACTCAGGCCAATATTTGAATCTCTCTGTGAAACTCTATGCCAGATCTGTGTAAACATTTTTTTCTTTATTTTGTGTTTTAGAAATGCTTTCATCTTGCACTTCCTGGTTGGCTTGGGAGCCTCTGCAGCAAAAGCAGGACTACGGAGCCTGTTGTTTCCCAACTTGGAAAAAGTTCTGCAGTTTTAAATGATCTCTTGTCTAGACCATTTTTGCCATAAATACACACTGCGGTGAAGTGACAAGGCTTTGCCTTCTTACCTCTTTTGCTTGAGCGTGCATATCCATCTCTGTAACATGCTGTCTCACTCTTTGCCTTCTAATTCTCAAACAGCAAACAGCTTTCCCCACTGATTTTAATCTCTTCTGTCAATCGATCACACCCCTTTCTGATGTGCTCCTCTTCCCCACAGTAATAGTCCTATGCTTCTGAATAATTCACTGTGAAAGAAAACTAAAACTGTCTTTATGTAGCTTGCCAAGGCCAAAATTATCGTGAAGTAGTCATTAGGTCTTTTACCTTTCCCTTTCCAATAGGCTGAAATTAGCTTCTTGTTTAGGTCGGTGGCAGGCAGGCTCAGATTTGCTTCATAACGAAAGCTCTTACCCCTGCCTATTGTAATGTCAGGTATGACTCATCCTCCTCTTTCCTGCCAGAAATAGGAAAAAAAGTGAAGGAGCACTCATGGTGCTGACTTTGTCTTCCCCCTCTTCTTTTTCTGCTTGCTCCTAGGCGCTTGGGAAGAAGCAAATCCCATGGTCAAGCCCAAGACTTGTAAGCAACTGCTGAGAAGCTCCCTTCTTAGCAGCTCTGACACAGTTAAATGGTGTGATTATAGACCCTCAAAGGCGTTTTGGTGAAGTCCATTAAAATCCAGTCTTGGGGGATGCCTCAAGGATTCCCTTCAGACCCTGGGTCTGACCTGGAGATGGGAATGATCGCTGGATGGTGGGACCAGCTCTTGCTGTGCAGCCCCCAGCGGAGGGGGCCAGTCTGTCAAACTGGGAGGTCTCAGCACTGCTATAGGGGTAACAAATCTCTGACTGTCCGAGCTATTCAGGTCTTACTCGTCCTTCCAGCTTTGAACTTTCTGACCTGCTGTGTCTTTTCAGGAACTTTAAAATTAAAAGAACCGAAATATAACCGAGGCCACAAAAAAGCTCCTTTGAAGTATTTTCCTGTGATTTTTTTTTCTTAATTGGCCTTTACAGGTTTGTCTGGGGCACTTTAGTCCCCTTTGTACTTGACCCTATGTAAATAGGCCACCCAGGGTTGTGTAATAGATTCCCAATTCGTCTTGACAAGACTATCAGAAAATGATTAATTGTTTTCCCATACAACCCTAGGGAGATTTTACCACTGCTTAAAATGAGAGTGGGATCATGCCCCCAGTCTTTTAATTAGTGCGATGCTCATTCTCCCTCCATGTTTGTGTTACTGTGATTGATTTATTGATTTAGTAATTGACCTGCATATTCCCATGTTGTACCTGTAGTCCAATCGGGGTAATTTAAAAACAGCAGCCGGAGTTTGATACTGTCTGAGCAGCCTGTGCAGCTGGTGACCCATGTGGGAACTGGGGTTGACTCATCAGTTCTGAAAACATAGATTTCTGGAGTGGCATCTTGACCAAAACCTATGTTAAATATTCAATATATCTAATGACTAAAGTTAATTTCTGTTTTTTATTATTATTTATTACAGGAGTACCAAAGGCAGAAGTATCATAAATCACTAGCTATCGTGAGTGGCCAATATGCATTTGATACTTGTGGCCTTTTCATTCTGCATTAGTGTTGATGAGTGCGGAGAGGCAGGGAAACAGGGAGATTTCAGCACAGCAAGGAAGTTTGTAGCTATTCAGGCAACATTTAATTCTAATATTTTGGGCCAAGTTCTCTCCTTGTGATAGTCAGCAAAGTTACATCAGTTTACACCACTGATTTGGACGTGTGTATGCCACGCATGAGTTGCTCTATCTACCTTGGTTTATTTTGCTAGTCTCTCTTGCTCAGCACTGTTTGCAATACGGTTAATCCTTCTTGTTCCCTCGAGCTTTGACTGAGCAGCATCAAGCAGCCATTTCTGCACTACAGGAAAGTGAGATCAAATTTATCTGCTTAATATCCACTGCACTGACATTTTGTCCTTCTTGCCTGTGGCTGGCACATTAAACATGTGACTGCTGTCATGCTTAGTGTTACAGTCAGTCTCCTAGCTTTTAGGAGCACAGCTCAAGACTGGTTTTTACCTCCCTTCCCATTCATTTTTTTATCTGGAAAAAGAAATAACTGAGACCTCACACTCTCTCTCTCTCCTTCAACCCCTTAAAATCTTTCAGGGCAGTCTTGTACTTCTGAGCACTGGCACTGCACTCACCAGACCTTCTCTGCCCTGAAGGATTCCGCCTGGTCACAGATTTCTGTAGCCAGGACACCAGCACAGGGGTCGTATTCTGGCTCAGCACCACGATGAGTTGCGCTGGTACAAATTAGGGCTTTTAGCAATCGATCCTGCTGTGTGTAGGGTAGGAAGCTGAAATGCCATGTGGCCTCTAATGGCTGCAGTCAAAGCAAATCCACAGCGTAAAATAGAGGTAGCACTTGAGAGAGCCGCAATGACTCCAAGTCCTATTCTCAGCAGCACAATCCCCCCTGAAGGTCAGTAGGACTTGGGCTCCCAAGCACTGAGCTCACACCCACAGCCAAATTGCTGCAGTTTAAGTTACCAGGCACCAGCTGAGCTGCCATACGAGGAGTTCCATGGGAGAGCTCTCTGACCACCCTGCTCCCAGGGCTGTGGAGCTTCAGCTGACACCATTTAGGCTGTGCTGACTCCCTCGCTCTCCATGGCCCACTTGTGTGTCTGAGCCCTGGATTGCTTTTGTATGAGGAAGTGAGATACGCTTGTGAGCATCGCCCTGGCAGGACTGTGATGGAAGGTGATGGGAGCCTTGCCCAAGGGAGCAAAAGACAAGTCTGACTCAAAAGAACAGCTTTTTATTTAAAAAAAAAAAAAAAAAGGTAAGAAAGAGGAAAAAGAAGTCTCTCTGCTATGCTAATGCCTCCTGGCTTCCAATCATTAAAAATACTACAGACATTGACAGACGGACCCACAGAGCCATCTTTCTTCTCCTTTGTTTAGGGGTGGGTGAAGGCTAATGAAACCCCAGACTGTGGGTTTGTTTGCCTTACATAATAGGTGGCCAAACTGTTTTCAGCAACTGCAGCATTCAGTCAAGAGATTCATGGAGGGAAGCCTTAATTAGAGTAATTGCTCTATTTATATAACGATTCCCTTTTGTCTGAGATCAAATAGATCTTTGAGAAATCTTATTTCCTTTCAAGTTAATTTCTGCCCTGTTAGTTTAGCTCATGAATCTTAATGAAGACAAGCATGTTGGGTATCTCCTGATCTCCCTGCTCTCCCTCATTACTAGAAGAGAGGTTGTGGGGCGGTAATCTTCTGTGCTGCTGCTGCTGCTGCTTTTCACTTTGGTAGTAACATGGGAGAAACACCAACAGGCAGGAAATGTTAATATCATGAACAGGGAAATCTTTCTTTCCTTTAATGGAAGGGGTTGGGGTTCATTATTGCATTGGACTTGATGATCCTAGAGGTCTTTTCCAAACTTAATGATTCTATGATTCTGTGATTGCACAGTCCTGAATAGAGGCCCACTGAGGTACGTGGAAGCTGTGACGGAGAGGAGGTGGGACTGAGGGTCTGCCATCATAGTTGCAATGGGCTTCCATTGAGCTCCTGGCACAACAAAGCGATGAATTTCTCTGGGCCTCTGTTCCCTGCCTGTAAGATGGGAGAGAGTCTCCATCTCTGCCCTGCACTTGCATTTGAAAGATGAGCTGCTCAGGGGCATGGGCATTCTCTTACAAGGTAAATGTGCTCTGACGAGGGCAACAGAGTCCTGACGGGAGTTGGTGTGTCTAAGACTTCCTTTAATATAAGAAATAATGATTTATTCCTTGTCCAGAAGGCTACCAATGTGAAGAGAATGGGTGAGAAGAAAATTGTATTTCCCTTCATGAAGTGCATTACTTCTGTGAAGGGGTCTGGGCTTGTTAATGTTCTCCCAGAACATGATGCAATTTCCTGTAATCTAGTCACTGCGATATTACTCATTAGATTAATTATGATGATGCAAATAGCACATACATGAGTTACATAGAAACCTATCAGGGATTCCAGTATTGAGAATGGAAACTTGTAAATTCAAGGAAATGAATGCTTGGAAATATCTGTTTTGTGCAAACATCCTTTCACTGACTTCCAGGCCGTTAGATTGATTTGCAAACTCAGCCTTTTGAGACAGAAGTTGCAATGCTGCATGTGAGCAGCACTGAAGAAATCCAGTACAGCCTTGCCCAGCAGACTGGGAGACCTGGAGCCCTTCCCAGCATGGTCTGAGCCATGTAGTGGGTGAAGGGGAGGACTGGCACGGGCCCCCTGCTCTTCCTCACCTGCTTGCAGGCTGAGCTCCCAGGGCTGACGCAGATTTTTCCTAATGGTTGGCACTGCTATGTTTGCATTTTTCCCTTGTAACTTCACGGGTCCTCCGTGGACTAATCTCCAGCTTTTAATTTCTTGTCATGGCTTGCTGCATTTTCTTTAACTAAATGTTTGCAAATGATCTTGTGAAGTCATGTTTTTGGCTCATTCCAGCTGCTGGTTTTGGCTGCAATGCTGTTGAGAGGGTTAGCTGAGGTCAGCGAGAGCCTCACTCGAGTTTGCTGCTCGACAAACTGGTGTAGCCTAAAGGGACCCAGTTTGAGGATGCTCCCAAGGGACTCTTTACACCAGGAACAGGATAATTCCCCATGGCTGGATGTGATCACAGAGTGAGGCCTTGACGTCCTGGTTCAGGTTTAAGATCGATAGTCTCGCTATTGGTTTTGCTGGGAGGCACCTTGGATTTGGGTGATTGCATGTTTCTTTCTGCTCAGAAACATCTCTGGTTTGCATTGTCATTGTTACTGTTACATTTTTTTCTGTGTTTCTTCACTGGGCTTTGTGTGCCAGAGGCTGAGATTCAGGCTGGATTCTGGATTATAATGCAAACTGAGAGATACTCAATAAACATTAGGAGATGACGTTTTGCTGTGGAAAACTTTTTGCTGAACATCTTCTCTCATCACCTGCAAAAACATTGGAGGGTTGTACTTGGAAGGATGTTTAGGGCTGTCCAACTTGTGAAGCAGCAGTCTAACTGCCCTTCCCATGGATGCCGGGAACAGCCAACGCTTCGTAAGACATTTTCCAGCTGTTTCTGAATGCAGCTGAAGCGATCAGGTGAAAGGTTAGCTGCACTTCCAAAAACCTTTCTCCTGGACAGTCTGCATGTGTGCAGAGGGCAGTGTCTCTGTGCCCATGTGTGCTCTGGGCACTCAGCTTTACCCTTCCTGCTGCTGTTTGGTCCAGAAGTGCTTCTTACATGGTCAGAGACATGGGTATGGGCTCCAGCTGCTTATTTCAGAGATGAAGGCTGGGCTTCTAATTAAGTACCTGAGAAATCCCAAGTTCTGTGTTTATTTTCCTAGAAGTGTCGTCAGACAGCAGAGGCAGCATGAGACTGGCCGTCAGATGCTACCCTATTGCAGCAGAGAAATGTCAGTACTGCCTAAGGCAGAGAGAGAGAGAAGGATTCATGGGCTTTTGAGCCTTGGAGAAGTCATTGTAGCCTTTTGTTTTTTCCTGACATACTGGACAACACAAACTAAAACTTTATCTACTTGTCAGTGGATTAATTACTGGTGAATTCAGTTAGTGTTTGAGAGGATTAGTTATTCATTTTAGTGGAAACTGTCTTCAAAATTTTCACCTTTTAATTTTATATACCCCTTACAGTAAGGCAGGTAACTGTTCCAGTGCAAAGCATCAGTACTCTCTCTCGGAGTCACAGTTTGTACACCTGCTTTTCAGCCCAATTGTCAAATAAAGACTGGAGCCACTTCCCAGAAGAAACACCCCACCTTCACCAGCGGACTGGCTGTTTCCAAAATTCACCGGGAGATTTTATGTAAAGGGAAGACCAGCAATGGCCAATCTCTCATTTTCTGTCACAGCCCCCGGGTGTGGAGGTGTGTGTAAATCCACAGGCCGAGTAACCTGCAGGGATGCTGTGGCTGCCCGGAATACAGGAACATATTTTGTGGACTGCATGATGATGGTTAAGGAAAACGTTTTCAGGGCCAGTTCCCATGCACAGATGCACTTGAGAGGTCTCAGTGTAGCGTACAATATGTTTATTGGGGATGTAAGTTAACAATAAGCAACTGACCGTCCCTTGAAATTATATCCCACTGTTTTGTTGGAGCACATCAGTATGTTTGACTGCCATGAAAGGGAGGCCTCTTCATACTGCATTGATACTCTTTGTAGAATGCATGACTTATATTCACTATCAAGGCCCTGCTAGCCTGCATTAACGGGTTGCAGTATCTGGGAAACAAGATCAGAGAAACCTGTCCAGAGTGATTTATGGTGCTGGTGGATCACTCCAGCCCTTGGTACCCTTGTGCTTCAAAGCCCTGTTTTACAGAGCAAGAGAGGTGGCAGCACTGGGGAACGCTTCAAGGAGTGCACGCTTGACAGCTGGGGAAGGTGCTGTTTGATTGGGTGTCCTATAGGTCAGCTCACTCCTGTCAGAGGCAGGGATTAATTCAGAGGGGTTTTGTGGCAGCCCAGCATCGCTCTCAGCAGCCAGACCAAGGGATGTGTTCCAGCAGTGGGTGAATTTGAAGCCTTTGCTCACCTCCTGCCTTCTTTGAGCACCCAACACAGGGTAGATGGTGCCTAGAGTTACCCAGCTGAGGTTTCTCAGTCTGCAGGTCCAATGCACAAATCGGAGCTGGCCAGATGAGTTTGAACTGTCATTTTGTTTCAAATATTATGTTTTGCTTTTTCAGAGCCCAAAATAGTCCATCTCAAGGGATGCCCCATGGCTAATCCGCATTGTCCTAAGAAAAAGGGTGTTTTAAGCAGCCAGGAATGCACTTACGTTGACTCTCAGCTTGTTGCATTGGATGCCTTTGCTTAGTGCAATTTTGGCATCATGTGGAACAAAGCAAGCAAATAGGAATGTAAACACAATTTTATATCCCAGGGATCTGAACTGGTCTGGGAAGGGGTGGTCCAGTTTAGGTTTTCATCTTACGTGGTTGAACGTGAATGGGAACCCAAGCAAATCACGGTACCAGACTTTTTCAGAGATTATCTGCTTTTTCTTTCCTTCCAGATTTAGCAGAAGCTTCCTGTTATAGTGGAGGTGGCGGTAGGTCAAGAGCCGGGAGACACGGGACATATTCCCAGCTCTCCTCTCTTCTTTGTCATGTCTTTTTGGGCTGTTTGGTCTATACCACTTCCAGCACCAGCAAGCTCTGATCTTGTTTGAGCTTTCCAGGTGTTCCAGCAATGCAAATAAGCTAGTGAGGTGCAGATATCCATCTGTGGGGACAAAGAAGCTGGGCAGGAAATTTCTAGAGAAAGATGGGGCTGCTGGGAGATTTCTGACCTGTTTTGCAAACCAAAGAAGTTTAGTTTAAGACTTGCAAAGGCCTGTCTGAACCAGGTCTCTCAGAGCTTTTGGCTTGACCCGTTTCTGTTTGGAAACCAAGCTGTTGTCTGGAGATCAGTATCCCACAGAAATTTTGAGGCAGAGTCTCTTGGGAGACAAATAGTGTTTGGGTTCTGCTGGTAGAAAGGGAGAAAAACAGGTTGAAAGGGTTGGGGAGATGGAGAAGTTGTGCTTGTCCTTGAGCCTGACCATGGAAATGCTGTATAACCAAAGGCTGAAGAATCCAAGGAGAGCATGGGAAGACCTCGGCTGCAGAGAGCCACGTTGGCTTTGCTGCTGTCCTGGTGACTGCTCTTACAAATCTGGGTGCACTCAGCAGCACTTTCTATTGATGCTTTGGGGTGGAGTGGTGGAAAACAGTTCTGCCATAGTGAATCGCATGGCAGCACATGTCCTCAAAGGGCTCAGGAGGTCAGGCTGGGGTTTTTGTGCAGAGTCTGGGGTCTTGCAAGGGCTTAGATGCAGATGCCCCATTTACTTTGGCTCTGAAGCCCCCTCGGGGGGGGGTATTGGGGAGACTTGAAAATAACTCTGGCAGTCGTCTTTCTTCTCCCCGTCTTCTCTCTAGGTAGGGAATGACTGGACCTTTTATCCACTCGTCCTAGGAGAATTTGTACCTTCTGAAAAGCTCCTACATTCAGAATGAAGTTGGTCTCTCACTGCACCTCCCCTTCTTTTCATTTCCCCATTGCCGAGATGCAGCAGACTTGGTCATTCCTGAAACAGTGACCGATTGTCTGGTTTGGCTGGTTCAGCTATTTGCTAAACATAATGCTCTTTCATCTTCGAGGAAATCGTCTGGACACCTCCACCAGAGCTTGCTTTATGCTCCTGTTTCAATAGGCAAATAAAAGCGGCTATTTTCCCAGTTTAAACATAACCTGATTTCTCTAATGAATTAGAAATACTTGAGGGGAGGGGAAAGATTGGTTTTTACTGAATTTTTAAGAACTGTAATCCTAAATTAACAAGCTAAGTAGCTCTTTTCCTGCCTGGGGAAAGGATTCCCCTCCTCCCCCAATATTTCCCCTTCCCCTTAAGAAATATCTGCAGCACTCACACTTCATCATTCTTGTTGGGACTCAAAGGGCACCCGCCAGGGCCCTCTCGCACTGTGTGCATGATGTATGGCTTTTCTCATTCCTCCCTGGCAAATCAAGGCACTTTGGCTGAGGTTTGAGATTTCTTTTCACTGGTAGCAGAGTAAAAATGTTAGAAAAATAAATCCTCTTTTAGAGTTTTACCATCAAGAGAGGAGACGGTCACCTGTCTGCTCTCATCTGCTCAGGGCTTGCGGGGCTCTAAAAGCCAGTGACTTGCTCATTCCTCTGTTTCTTGAGATGACAGGAAGGAAAGCGTAGGCTTCTGGCTGCACTTCAGCAGGCTGAGGTTTAGGAAAAAGACACAGCTCAGGACTGACTCCAGTCCAAAGCCTGGCTGGCTGGTGAGCAGCATTTGAGAGCAAGCTTGTACTCTTGAGAAATTAATACAGAAATAAATAACCACCAAAACCACTGCGCAACATTTATAATGTTGCAAACGATGCAATTCAACTGTCTTTTCGTATTGTGGTAACCAAGGATTTGACCAAAAGAAAAGGGACCAAGGAGAAATACACCCTGACTTCTTCCTCTAGAGAATGAGTCAAGTTCCTTGCATGCGGTTCCAGTACAATGAAATTGAGAAGTCCGGCCAGCAACTGGGTTCAACAGGAAAGCTGAGGACAAGCTTTTGTGCAACTGCTAACAGGTCCCTCTCCTGTGGCACTGCCGGATGGGAGGAAACAAACAGCCCTTTTTGTTTTGCAGTTCATGACGAAGAACCCCAACATGCGGCTGGGCAGCCCTGGGCTGGGCGGTGAGAGCGCGATTCTGCGGCACTCCTACTTCAAAGATCTGGACTGGGACCTGCTGAATCAGCGTCAGATGGAGCCACCATTCAGGCCCCGAATTGTACGTAAGAAGGAGGGGTTGGGGAAAGCGTTCCCTTGGGGTTTTTTTCCTCTTCTGGGCTCTATAAGCAGGTTTTTTCCCGTGAGACAAGAAAGGAGGTGAAGGAAGGGCAACCTTGACACAAAAGCCCTGGCCCAGGAGCCGAGAGCTGAGGTCTCTGGTCTTGGCTTGGCTGCTGGTTGGCCACCTGATGTTGTACAGGTCGCTTTTTCCCTCCATGCTGGATTTTCCAAGGCAGCTCAGCCAAAAGATGCAGGTTTTAAAAGCAACTGCAGCAGATTAGGCACCTAACTACCCTTTGCCTTGCCCCAAGTATAAAACAGGGTAAGTAGTCCTCATCCTGCCCGTTCCACCTACACCTTCACAACCGGGCTGTCTCTCTCTTGTCTCTTGCTGTCTGTACAGCACCCAGCACAGCGTTCCCTGCTCAGGCCAGTCAGCTGAGTGGTTCCAATGGCAGACAGGCTGCAGGGGACACAGTGCTGCCCCTTTTCCCAGTGGTGCCACGCAGCCCTAAGGATGCTCTGTGATAGAGTGCTGCTCTCCATGGAGAGCCTTTCCAAGGTTGTCTCTGTGGCTTCCTTGCCTTTGAAATTGTCACCTGTAGTAGCTTTATCTCATGCTGTGGTCACTCTGCAAGCTCATAGTGGCAATGGTCAAGCCAGTCCTGCTCCATGGAGATCACTGGATGCAGGATCAGGCAGTTGGCAGCTCAAGATCAGGCTCTTGAGTTGTTTCTTGACATGAATCAAAGGCTAAGGGAGCCTCCTCCATCCACCATGAGCTGGACGGGATCTGGGAACATTAGACTTCAATGTCAACAAAACCTTGTTCTGGATGCAAGAAAAACACACGCCTTGTCAAAATGTGCCACAAACCCAGTTTGTGTGTGTGCATTGTAAACAGTCCCACTCTGTGGCACATAGCAAGGAATCCAGCACCTGGAGGCAAGCCATTTGTCTTCCCACGGCCCAGTAATTCATTATTGTGCAAGTTTAATGGCTCGCACATAGACGAGTGCACACACACACACACACACACACCCAAAACCCAGCTGAGACACTCTGCAGATAAGGAGGGGCTGTGTGGAGCCAGCTAATGGGAAACACGGCTGATAACCGGTTTGAATGGCTGGGTCTGTGCTGCCACTTGAGGAAGGGAACTGATTTATGTGCCCTGCCCTACCGTGTCCGGGCAGGCAATGTATCAGAGGTGGTGTCAGTTAAATCAGAGAGTAGTTTCCCTGTCAGAAGCCTGAAGAGGCTCTAAAAGGCTTTGCACTCTAAGAGGTTCTGTGGGGACACTCAGCTGCTCCCAGTCCAACCCCAGGAAAAGCTTTCAGTAAGCTTAGTCTGGGTTATGGAGGTGACGGTTCATAGCACTCAAGACCAGAATAAAGATGCAGAGCGAGTATCAAGCAGATGATGTGAATTTCTGACATTTCTTTCCTTTGCTTTTCCTTTTGACAGAAATCCAAAGATGACGTGAGCAACTTTGATCCAGATTTTATAAAAGAGGAGCCCATTCTGACTCCCATTGAAGAAGGAATTCTTCCAATGATAAACCAAGATGAATTTAGAAACTTTTCATTCACAAGCCCAGAACTGCAGCAATAGCTACGGCTCTGAGGAAAGGCTGCTGAGAGGACTGGGGGGAAATGAAATGAAACCAAGTTTACCAGAAATTTCATTCTCAAGGAATAACAGTGCACTGAGTTAATGCGATACAGCAGCACCACTGTCAACGTTACCTTAATGTGAAATCAAAACCTTCCTGTGTTTGTAGGGTTTATGCAGCTCTTGGATCAAATATTGACAAGAGTGAAACAAACATGATATTGTAAATAGCTGATGCAGACAGAGTTGAATGCTGAGCTAGTTGGCTCAGCCTGAATGTCACCACTTGCAGTGGATTCGAGGAGTTGGTGTGACCATGAAACAAGTGTCTTGCAGCTCTGAGCCAAACAGACTTGTTACAATTCTGATTGTTTGCAAGACTATTTTGAGGAGTCCCAGCACTGTCTGGCATTTTGGAGCCATGATCCAGCATCCTATGACCTGACTGAACCAGATGTTCCTACTGACTTTACCAGTTTCTGCAGTATTTATTTCTTTCCGAAGGACAAATGGCTTTCTTTGCCACTGTTTGGGTTTCCATGTGAAATATTTCATTATGCTGACTAGCAGAAGGAAAAAAACAAATGCCCTGTGCCCCACACAGATTCTTCCAAATCAAAGGGAAACCATGTGCTCGTAGTGTTTTACCGTTTGTGCGATATGAAAAGTTTTAGTGTTTGCATTCTGTGAAATGCCTTTTTACATCATGCATCTTCAATGCTCCTTTCTTTGCCTCCCAGCTGTTTTCAACTATAACGTAACTTGTAAAACCTTACTGTTTATTTAGGCCCATTCTATTTAATTATGCTATACAGAGCCCCTTTTGTGGGTTCAGTGCCTCATTAAAATTTTGATCCAAAGTGGTAGCTCTTAAATTATTTGTGGCATTATTGCGGTGGGAGCCACAGAGCTGGCAAACTGCTTGAAAGCAGAGTCATTGGCCAACAGGTAACACAAAAGGACAACTTTCTCCCATGAGAACGATAAACCTTATCTAAGAAACAGGGTGACCTGGTTTGGTTTGGATTTAAGGGCTTATTACTCTCAGGACACTTCTTACCAGTTGCAGCCTCAAGCCTCTACTACAGGTAGACTGAGACAATTTTTCAGCACAGTTTGTAGAAACTGGACACTCTAGGAGGTGGTTCTGTGTTTTCCCTGCACTTCTGGAAGTTGGATGATTTTTCTGTATCTCCTTGGCACACCTTTGCACTCCTTGCTGGTCTTGAACCTGTATGTCAGGATTATAGCTTCTTCCTTGGACAGATATGAATTACTGGAGAGGCAGAAGGATTTATAACCTCTTGTAAAACTGATGGTGTTTGTGTAGGGCTAGTCACATGCTTTAACTTGAGAGAAGGGTGAGGTGCAGCAGAGAGGGACATTTCTGCACAGACCTTGCACCACTGCATTGCTGTGGGGGTGACGCAGGGGAGCAGAAGCCTTTGTCAAAAAAATTACACAGGTACAAGCCCTGTTACAGCGCAGACCCACCAGTATGTACGTGCTCACCTGCTGTGAGACCAAGTTGGAAATCAAAGCTGAGCTCTGCGTACAAGTGTTACCCCTTCCCACCCAAGCCCTCTCTACTTGACTGAGTCCCTTCTACCCCTAAACCACCTGCTGAACTGTGTGACAGGTGAGGGAGAGGTTCAGTTACGCTTGGACTCTTCTTGCCTTTGTGCTTGTGTGTTACACCAGTTCTCCCTCTTTCTTTTCTGCATCTCCTCTTTCATGTAAGCACAGCTTTGTCCTCTGGTCTTCCCTCCCTTCCATTGGCATCTTCTGGCCACATTGCAGCCAGCCAGCCTCTTGTCCCTGTGCTGGTCTATAGATAGCCAGCTCCTTCAAAGTGGAGCAAGAGAGGAGGAAAGGCATATTGTGTAAAAGGGAGAAGGAAGAGCGGATATCCAGAAAAATGATCGAAGAACCAGTCGTGCAGGCTAGCTTGAATTGCTTTCCCATATAGGAAGAAACGGTACAGGGATGAATGCATTTGCATGAGGGGGCCACTGTGGCATCTTATTCACGTGTGAATTAAGCGTAGTATTCACCTGTCTGGTGCAGTCATGACCCTAGGCAACTCCTCACTCAGTTTCCCAGCGTTGTGACTGCAGCAGTGCTCGTGCTCGCTTGGCAAGGGGTAAGTGCAGCTAAGCTGGCCAGCGAGAGTGGGAACACCAAAACTTCCTATGAATTTTGTGATGACAGCTTTTTGACTCTCCCACTGTTGAGGATTATGAATGACCTCTCCTTCCATGGAGAACGATGCAGGAGAACAGTGAGTGATACACATTTTTGCCAGCATGTTGATATCATCCCAAGTTTTCATTGGCTGTGTTATTCCCTGGGGCTCTGGAGACCTTCTGGGCTGATTCCAGTTGTCTTCAACATTAAAATGTGATCCTGTCTCCATGGCCCCGAGATCCAAGCAGCTTCGCTTACACTACTGACTGTATGAAGAATGTGGAATATTTACCTCTGGAGATTTTTATTGGTGTAGCAGTACCCACCAATCTGTTCTCTGAAAGCCTGGGAATGGAAACCAAGCCACCTCTGTAGGTGCTCCATTAGGATTTTTGTGAACTGTAAATCAGAATGCTTGTAGAGCCCTGGAAGATGTAAAATGGTGTCTAAGACCACCCTGGGGAGCAGGAAAAGCTCCTGCTCTGGCCAGCCAGTACCTGCTTTGGTCCAGGGCTTGTTAGCTTGATGGGGCAGGGTTCAAAAATCAAAGGGAGATTCTCCCCCAGCTTCACTTTTCATAGATTTCAAGTGGTGTCAGGGTCACTCCACCCAACCATTACCCTCACCGCAAAGCTCACGTGCAGATCTGTGTTTGGACTAGAAGCCTGATGTTCTGCTATGAAAGTAATTTCCTTGATTTTTACAATTTCACCTGGATATTGCTTCATAATTTAGGGCAGCTCTTCCCCTCCATTGCCTGCCTGGAACTCACAAGTCTACGTAATGATTTCAGCCACTCGAGTCAGCAGATCCTGAGTCAGCCACGTTTGGCTGAGATCCCTGAACTCTCCCATACTTTTTATGAGGAGCTGCCATTTTGGTCTCATTCCCTCCAGACGCTGTTGGCAGTATGGATGACGATCAGCTCAATAAAAAGTATCTATGCAATAGCTTTGCTTTTGAAAAAGCTGAATTAGTGCCTGCGCTACCGTTGGTTTTGTTTTTTTTTTTTAAAACAATGCAGGGATACAAAAAAAGAAAGTTTATCCATGAGCTAGCCTGCCAGCTCTTTTGGCTTCATTGCTTGCCTGAGTGGATACAAGATGGTTTTAGTCTATTAATTTGGTCCTGGCTTTAAGAGTATATTAAGCTGGCAGCCACGGGTTTGTAAGGTTTAAAGCATAAAATGCTTGTATTTGCTCCAGCGTGAAAACTGGCAATAAAGCAAATTATAATTAGTTCTCTTTGCACTGCTTTTAGTGCTTGCATGAAAAGGGAAGGTCCCTTTGATGTCTCTAAATTTGTGTTCTGTGCAATCCTTTCATTTTCAAAGAAGTTCATGAAATTTAGCTATAAAATTCAGTGGCCTACATCTCATTCAAGGCCTTTGAAAGTTGAGGGTAAGAAGCAGATGGTCTAGAATGAATAGATGAAAATCATCTCGCATCTACTCAGGCTGGCTGTGCTGCCAACGACATAATTTTTAATACCACTGCTTGATAAGCAATGGAAAAAAATAACCTCACAGACTCCAAGTGCCGAAGGGATTTTAATGTTAAAAATGAAATTCTAACTGCTGGATGAAGATGCTTTGAATGCATTCTCAAAGACTGGCACAGGTTCCTTACTCCTTGTGAAGTCCTAAATGGCTTGCAACAGTATTTTCCCTTGAAGCTGCGTGCTCCTCCTGCAGAAGCTGCTGTTTCTCCAGTTGGATATGAGAGAGGCTCCAGTGGCAGTGGTATGAGGACTTGATTAGCAATACCCAGTGCCAGATATGAAGAGGAAAACGTGTCAGGGATCATCTGCTCTGTCCCTTGGCTAGAAAGCAGAGCCATTTGCTGCTGCCTGCTCTCTGTTGGTTTGTTCAGCTGTTCAAGTGTGTGGTCAGGAAGTTTCTGCTCCTCCCCAGGGAGACCATTTCACAGCTTTTACAACTCTTGCTGTTAAGTAAATTTCCTGATATTTGGAAATTACATGAATGAGATTAAAATATGTCTTATCATACCATTAGGATTCTCATTGGAAGCTGCAAGTCAGGGTTTGTATTACTAAATATATACAGGGCTGCCAAACCAAAGCATTCAAAAATGATGAGTCAGGTTGCCTGAAAATCATGGCTCACTCAGAAATCAAGAGCTTTCCAAAGTAATAAATGTCAAGGTCTTTTTGTTTGGTGTTTCTTTTTTAACGTCTGGATTATTAATATTTTGGATTCTGACTTGCACTTCTCCACATCAATAGCAGCTGGAATGTCATGTAATTATCATTCTTTTAGATGAAAGCTGGGGTCCACAAACTGATGTGAAGCCAGGCATTGGAGCTTGGAGGAAAATACTGAACACCAAGAGTTGGGTGATATAACTGTGAGAACAGAGGGCATGGGTTTTATGCATTTTTCCGCCTCTTCCTGTTCTTTATGTGTAGTCACCGCAGTGCAGTCCCTTGCCTCCCTGTCTCAAAACCCATATAACAGGGCATGCAGCATATGGGAGGCACAGGAGTGAAAAAAGAGAAGAGGAAGGCTCAGGAAGGTGTTTACATGCTGTATAGTTGCTGTGTGTAGGGCTTGCTCAGCAGCGTTTCTGAACTTGTGCATCAGTCCTTGCACAAGTGTGTCATCTTTTGCCTCCTGTGCCCGTGCTGCCGCCGTTCGCCACCCGCTCCGCTGCCCGTCCTGCCTTCCCCTGGGCACAGCACTCCGCATGCTCCTCAGGCTGTCATCAGCTGGACGTGGCCTGCTGATGGAGCCAAGCCTGTAGGAAGAACAATAGGCTAAAAAGTGTGGAGGAATGACAAGGTGTGTTGGTGGTAGGCTGCCTGGGTGTATTCTTGTCCTGAGCAATCATAGAATCACAGAATGGTTTGGGTTGGGAAGGACCTTTAGAGGCCATCTAGTCCAGCCCCCCTCCCATGAGCAGGGACATCTTCAACTAGATCAGGTTGCTCAGAGCCCCGTCCAACCTGGCCTTGAATATTTCCAGGGACAGGGCATCTGCCACCTCTCTGGGCAACCTGTGCCTGTGTTTCACCTCCCTCATAGTAAAAAATTATTTCCTTATATCCAGTTTAAATCTACCCTCCCTTATTTAAAACCATTACCCCTTGTCCTGTCACAACAGGCCTTGCTAAAGAGGTTGCCCCCATCTTTCCTATAGTCCCCCTTTAAGTACTGAAAGGCCACAATAAGGTCTCCCTGCAGCCTTCTCTTCTCCAGGGTGAACAACCCACAACAAGGTGGTGGGAACTCTGGTACAGCCAGTGTCCCAGCGATGTCCACATATGACTGGAAGCTGTGGGAGAAGGCCAGGCTATGTCCCCTCTCACACCTTGTATTAGAAACTAGGAAAGAGAAGGGACAGGAGGGTGTCCTCTAAAAAATGGGGTCACAGCTCTGGGCTGTGACCAAGAGGGCAGAGTATATTTCAGCATTACCAGAGGACACTTGTAGGCAACTAGTGAAGACATGCAAGAAAGTCGCCCTTTCATCTCTGCCCCCATCCACACTTGGGAAGGCAGATGCCTTTGCCTCAATGAGGGACCTTTGATCGAGGAGACTTGGGGACCACAGCTCTTGGGGATGGTGGGACTTAGAAGCCATTATGGCAAAAGGCTGCCAGGCAGAGTTGCTGAGGAACATCCCCAAACCCTTTCATCCCAAGAAGGAAGCTTGAAATGAGCCTGGGTCAGACAGAGATGAAGGCTTCACTGCATGGGCTCCCATAGATAATGTGTCAGTGCGAAGGTTTTAGCCCTGAAACAGTTTTAACTTGCCTGTGGTGTCAGCTCTCCTGCTGGAGCTCTGAGCTCCCACGGCTGTTGTTGGCAACAGGCTTATAAAAGTGGAGATGAGAGATTTTAGCAATGAGTTTAGGATTGCTCAAAACTAGTGACTCAGTCCCTCCAGTGCTTCCTTCCCCCCTCCTTCAAAAGAGGGGTTTATTCATCACCTGGTTTCTCATTTCCAGAAGTTTAACATGGACTGGGGTCAGAGCCTCAGTTTTTCTACAACAGTGAGAACTAAAACCGTGTTTCTTCTTAAATGAAACCCATCTCACCTTCATCTCACTTGATTCCAGGAACAAGATCGCAGAATCTTCAAACCACTGCAACAACAGCAACATTACCACCGTAGCTGCCACATATGCCAAGAAAGAACATTGCAAGAGTTGTCAATAAAGCCATTTTTGGAGACTAGCCAAGGTGTGCTGTGCTTGGAATGGGAGTGAGAAGCAATTTTATATCTATATCTTCATCATCTTCTAGACTCAGATTGAAAGGATTCTAGACCTCCTAGCCATTACAGGCCTGTCTACTGCCCAGAGATACCTTCCGCTCAAAAGTCTGTCTTTCTTTTCTCAAATGCATAGTCTAGAAGAAAGAGGGTGTTAAGAACCTTTACCAGAGTTCATTGCTAACCACAGATTTCTTTTGAACTGAGAAGTTCAGAAGGGTGAACATAGTGTCATGTTCACGCCAAGAACTGGGTCCCTGGGTTTGCAAATGCCAACAAGACTCTGGCCGATGTCTTCTCTAGGTTCTGGGATTTTGGTGTCTCCCAAACTTGGAGTGAAGGCAGCACCATCAGTAGCTCAAACCTTCTGACTTGAGGCAGGAGGGCAGTATTATGGGTAAGTAAGTATTTCATCTCGAGCTGAGTCACCATTATTTTTAAGCTCTGTGAACACACTCTGGGGCTTGAGCTTAAGTATTGTTATCTGATAGACATATCTGAACATGTTGCTCTCCTTGGGGCAACCCTTCTGCTTGCCACTTCTCAGGCCCTTTATTCTTGCTCATCACTAACTCCTTCTCCAAGGGGAAGGCAGGGTGGTGGCTTTGTTCAGCTCCCTGCTTCTGTCACTTCCCTGGACACTGGAGAAAACCTGCCTCTGACTGCCTAAGGAAACTGGTCAAGTGAGCCATATGTCACAGGATCATGTTCCCTTTCAAATGCTAATCTCAGTAGCTGAAAACTCAGTTTTAACTGGTGGAAAGAAGGTAAGTATGACCTTCAAACCTGCTCAGCTAGGCCTGGACTTAAGCAAAATCCTTCCACTTGTGGGAATCTTCATCATGGAGTTTCACTGGGGCTCCCTGCAGACCCATGAAAATTGCCACGTAGAGCCTGGGACTAAATTACACCCTGGCAATAGGAGGCTGTCTTTTGTTTTTGCTTCTAACGAGCAAGAATTTCCCTTGCCAGCTCGGGATGCCTTCTCTAATCTGTTACACTGACTCCTTTAATTTTCCTTACACTGCAACAATTTACCATGGCCCTGAGTCTCCTGCCCACAGCAGGCATTTCCCTCATGCACATGGAGGGGAGCTCTGCTGTTACCGCTCTGGTGAAGATCTTGTAACCCAAAATGGGGCTGTCTCTCAGCTATTTTAGTGGACCCTGGTAATTTGTCTGAGATGGAAAATCCCCAAAGTGCGATCAGGGACTGGGACACTTGAGTGGAAAAATGACAAAATTATAACATGGCTCATCTCCCTGTGGTGAATTACTCTGTGTCTGCATATAGACCTATCAGCATTGGTCTGGATCAGCTCACGTGACTGTAAAGACCTTTGTTTTGGCTCTGTAGCCTCTGTATTGGGTTCAACATAGAGGAAGCAAAGCACCTGTGTCCATGCTAACAACGGAGGTTTGTTAGACATGGGTGATCCTCAGTTCCTCTGAAAGCATCTTGGGCAAGAAGCCGGTGACCTCCTCTCCCATTTAGCCAGGGGGCAGAGGGGCTGGGGGGGACGGGTGGATGCTCTCACCTCCCAGCAGGAAGAAACGCGCCTTCTGGGCCAGAGGGAGGTCTCCAGGGGACCTGTTGATGATGGCCAAATTTTGAAGGTCACCTCATGTACACCTCAAGGTGTCTCTTGGTTTTGGTGGAGCAGAAGTGTATCTTGGGGTCTCCCAAGCACTAACAAATGGCTTAGGAGCCCCCAGTAGCAACTGGAGTTCAACACCAGGCCGCTGGCCCATTGGCATCCTGCTTTGGAGACTGGCTTGTAGGCAGAGACAAGGCGTGAGCAAGGAGGTGCCTGGAGCTACCCAGACCTGAAGTGAAACCCTAAATGCAGCAAGCTTATTAGCACTCAGCTGGTCTGGAAATGCACGTGAGGTCACTCAGGGACTTTGCCTTAGTCCTCCACCCACCTGTGTCCTCAGGCTGGGGCCGTGGTGAGCAGCTCCCAGGGGAGTGGAGCCTGCCTGATGTGCAGGACCTTGCAGCTGGGCATGGTAACCTCAGGAAAAGGCAGCCCATACAGCTGGTTGCTGGAATCGAGAAACTTCTTTTAGACAGTATCTAAATGAGCGTCCTCGAGAACTGGCAATCGAAGCCCAAGCTGCTGTTTGTGCCAAGACCCTGCCCTGCTCCTTGCTCCCAGCCTTTCCCCCTGGGCACTGCTTCCCGGGAGCTGGTTCTAATGGGGCAATGACCACAGGCAGCAAGAGCCCCATGCCAATTTAGGGTCATCAGGCAAAGGTCACACAGGTAACACCTACGTTTCTGAATCTTGGTGTCCACAAAGAAGCAGGATTCTGCAGCTTATTTTTATTACCATCGTAAAGTGAATCCGGCAGCTTTCTGAGATGAGGTATAAGATAAGCCTGCAACAAACCCAAGTAGACAAGTAATTTTCTTTTAATTGCTGTTGTAGAGCAGTAGAAATGAAAAACCATGTGTCCAAGGGTATATGCGCCCTCATCCCCTGATTAGATACGTATAATGAGATGGAAAGCTAATCTATCATATTTAGAATCAGTCAATTAGAGGGTTAGGGCTATAGCTGCATTTAGCTTTAGCATTAGGGAGATATTTAAACCACATGCTGTACTTAGTCATTACCATGCTAAGTGATAGTAGATGCAGGTCACCCTATATATGGGCCGTAGTAATCAGCTTGACGTATTACTAATTAAGCCTTTTCACCTTTGGGCTCCCTTCCATGCCACCACACATAAAGTGGGCCATCGAGGTCACGGTGAGATGCTCTTTAACACCCAACACCCACTGTTTATTGTGGAGTGGAGAGTGATTTGGCTTTCTACTTCAGCCTCTGCTATGGGGAGACAGCTGTAAACAGACAGCTCTCTTTCTTTATCAGATATTTTGCTTCTTAGTTGCTGGCAAAATAAGCGGTGGCAGAGGCCAGCCAGGCACTGCTAGCCCTTTGCTTGCCCTGCCGCCTGCCTGCCTGCCTGGCATTATTTGAAGCCCGTGGACCATTCAGGTGAATAAATCACATCAAAGTGAGCACGACTCTGGCATCTCCTTCCTAGCAATCCTTGCTCTCATTTTTGAAGGAAGTCAATGAAAGCTGTGAGTGCTGTAATTACTCTGGAAAGCAGCTTATGCGATTAGGCGGAAAGTCAAAAATAGAAAAGCCCACAATGGAAGGCCTAACACATCGTGGGTGCAATACAGCGATGCCCAGCAATGGCTTAGCTGCCCTCTCCACACCCCCTGAGATGCAACTGGGTGCCCCA
Source organism: Phalacrocorax carbo (assembly GCF_963921805.1). Classification (NCBI taxonomy): domain Eukaryota; kingdom Metazoa; phylum Chordata; class Aves; order Suliformes; family Phalacrocoracidae; genus Phalacrocorax; species Phalacrocorax carbo. Next base: position 31,626,972 of record NC_087521.1, on the reverse strand, counting down.
AGGTCCTCAGCTGGCTCTGGTACCAGCCTATTCATCCACAGGAGTTCATGGACTCCCTCAGGCCAAAAACTCTTCATAACTTTATTTTTATCTGAACAGGGCTTGCATCTGCTTTTAAGACTCTGCTGTGTCAGGCTGGGAGCAGAGCCACAGGCCACCCCGCTGCAGGTGGCCAGGAGAACAGAGGGCTTTGCAATGCCTCGCAGCCCCCGAAAAAGGCCATAAAGAAGGAGGAGCAGTGACTCCGGGTGCACTCCAGCCCAAAGGGAGCTATGTTTTTGGATCAGTTTCTCTCTCTCAGTGTTACCGAGGCATTCCCGGCAGCACCCAGGCCCCACTATGCTGAGAAACAGCCACCCTGCCCTGAAACCTTCATCTCTCCATTCTTTCCTTAGAGGCTAATTGCTCTACTTTTGACCTCATTTCTGGTCTCCCAGGAATCTGAGTAAAATCATCTCACTTGTAATGGGTAAATCTTTAATACATGCCCATAACAACCCTCTCCAGGCACTTGAAAAGCCCATCAAGCCCATCCGTCTGGGACAAGTCTATGCAAGCAGACAGGAGCTGGCACTGAGGTCTTGGAGGAGAGTGCTCCCTCTCTGTCCCAGGAGATCACTAGGAACTGGTGCTGCTCAACAGCAACTGGGAAAGGTCTCAGCTTTGGCATGACCTGGGACCAGGTTAGGATTCAAAACATTGAGTATTTTCTGGGGCACTGGGCAAGCGTTGCCCCAGCTCTTCTTGGCCATCTGAGACTAGCTGGCCAAGTTACCCCAGGGGAAGCTGCCAGGTTTGGGGCTGATGAAGTCCTGCCCAGGGGAGGTGGAGCGAGGATGATGCAATGGGCTGCACCTCTTGCACCACTGAGGAGCCCAGGGCGGCTGGGTTGGGGCAGGGAAATGGGCTGTGGTGGACAGAGTAGGCACTGGGAAGTCTTGGGGCAATGTGTAGCATGAGAGCAGCTCTTCACCAGGCTCCAGGGGGCTGCCAGAGCTATTGGTTTTCTTGGCAGGTCCCTGGCATTTCACTACCTGCTTTCCCATGGACTCTATAGATGGAGCACAACATCTCAAGGCAAAGTCAATTTAGCAGCAAGCACCCATAGCGAGAAGCACATGACAAACATTTCACGTTTTCCCCACACGCTGACCAGTGTGTTGGTAACACATCCCCAAACTCACACCATGTCCCACTTATTGCTCTCCCTCTTCACTGGCAAAGCCAATGAAGGCGTCTGGAGAGGTACGGTGGGGTGGGAAGAGCGGGGCTGGAGCAACAGTGGCGACCCCCAGCCACAAAGCAGCACTGTGCGTTGCCAGCGGCAGGAACCGCAGTCAGTGGTGACTGCCGTAACCCCAATGATATTTGACTTAGGCTGACAGGGAAGCTCAAACAGTTGGGCAACAGTAAGGCCATGCATTTTTGTCCCATGAGCTGTGCTCTTTAGGGGGGTGAACTCCTTGATTTTTTTTCCCTACTTCTTATGCAGTGACCACAGGCCTTGTAGGGACTTTCCATCTGCCACTAATCTGGTTAGTAGGTCAGGGTCAGCTACATCTCGGCACTCACAGGTTGGTCAATCGCTGGACAGGTCTTTGCAAATCCACATTAAGTCATGTTAGCCCATAGACACACCTCGCTTGGTACCTACATGATCCTCATATTGTCTCATTTATCCTCCTCCCTCTTCTGTGTTTCTGACCATCTACGATCCTCCAGTGGAATTTCAGCTCCCTGTTTGGGAGAAGCAGTGTTGTACCAAGGAGAAAGTATAAATGTGATCTCTGAAAGTTGATTTTATCACCATTTGTGCCTGTGTTTTGTTTTGGAGGGGGTTGTTTGTTGTTCATTTACCCAGCTTGCCAAACTACTCCTGTGCTCACTCAGCACTTGAAGCTGGTGTAAATAATCATGGCTCTGCCTGTCTGGGTAGGGACATGTCTGCTGCGGGTCCGTGTTGTGTGAGCAGACTGTTGCTGTGGCTTTGGCTTGGTAGCTTTGGTGGTACTGTGGCCAGGAGTCCCCTCTGCCATCAGCAGGGAGGGTAGGTGCTGCCCGTTGCTCAGCACCATGGTGGGACTGGAGATGCTCACCTTTTCCCATGACAGGAGATAGGTGCTCAGCACAGGGAGTTATTTCCACTCTTCTCCAGATTGGTCCAGCAGAGCAGCTTTCAGCTCCACTGCACACAAGCCCAGCCCCACCACAGCACCTCTCTGCTGGGTTCTCCCAGCCACCCGCACTGGCACAATGGGTGGGAAGGGTGCAGGGAGGGTGGAAAGACCTGTGCAATCAAGCAACCTCCTTGACCTCCACCCTGTCGTAGTGCAAGCATCCATATGAGCCACCACTGTTTTTTAGTTGCTGTTTTGGCTCTTTTACCCCCTGAACGTTGCTGGTTTCCATAGGCACCAGAGGTGGCCCACCAGCCTTCCTCCGAGCCATGGCCTATGCGACAGCCAAGAGCAAAAGGGAGGAAGGTGTGGGTGTCCCACACATCAGAGGCCCCCAGCTCACATCTGTCTCTGTTAAGAAAGATTAATTCTTTGCCAGCTGGTTATTGTGAAATGACGGCCATGCCGTCAGCAAGAGGGTAGAGCCAGCAGGAAGCGTGGGCGTGTCTTTTATAAGGGGTGAGAGCCTGGATCTTCAGAAGTAAACTTTGGGTCATGGTATTGGGAAGTGCTAGGGCTGGGTTGTTTTTTTCCCGTTTGCTTTCTTCTATTGCAGCTCTAGGTCTCATTCAAGAAGTCTGAATTTCTGAAGGGTGGTGCTTAGCCTGGGCTCCAGGCCTGTATTCCTGGCGATGGCAATGGAAAGCCCACCCATGACCTGAAGCACCATCAGCTTTTCAAAGCCTGAGTGCAGCAAAGCCTTATGTGGAGCATTACATGACACCTCCCAGTGCCTTCCCAGGGAAGAGAGAGAGTGATCCCTCTCCTAACTACCTGCTGCAGGGATTTGGGGGGAGATAAAAAGCAATAGCCATGCCAGGCACTGACCCAGCCGCGAGCCCAGAGCTGAGGAGGTGTGAGCATTGGGCGGTCTGCAGCCCAGCACTGTGAAATGAGGCCTAAAGGTAGACCTGCGCCGTGTGAGCAAATAACACAGCCTGTCGGGACATTTAGTTGCCACTTGGCTGTTTGCCCCTGTTACAAGGCTTGGCTAGATGGGAATTGCGTTTTTTCGCAACATCCCCTGGTGAAGTAATGTGGGTTGCCAGCAGTATTTGTCTACTGGGACACACAGCAAACAACCTGGCTGTTTGTCTTGGCCTCCTACCCAGCGGCCGGTGCTGCGTGCTGCCGCCATCCCTGCGGGACAGAGACCTGCACTCGCTGCAGGAGGAGGCATCATTTTCAGCTGAAGGAAGCCCAGAAGCCAGTTTTTTTGGGTCCCCAATGCAGAAGCCGAGCAGATGCCACAGCGATGGGGGGAGCCACCTGCTCAATGCATTTGCTCTTTCGCTTTGGTGGAGGCTCTTGTGCCGTCACAACTGGCAAGTCAGATATTGCAGGTCATATACTTTACTCCTTTCTTGATCAGCTGCTGCTGAATCACTCAATATTTGTTCTGATTACAGGGCCTTTCTTATCAGAGATTTTACTTGTTCACCCCTCCATTTCCCCCTTCCCAGCATGCCGTGACTCATCTCCTGACCTGCTGGGCATTTCCAAACTCTGTTTGCAAACTGCCGGGGTTTCCATCCTGGCCCTGTTAGCTAGGCAGGCTCAGCATCCCCACCGCCTTCCCAAGGCACATGTCAGAGCTGAGTAATCACTGTCCCGGGGGATTTAACCACAGCACCCAGTATGTTTCTGGCTCCTGCCCACCCACCTTGGGGCTGGCATTGCCACTTCCATGGTGCTCTGCTCCTTCTCACCCTTGGTTTGCAGATCCAGGTTATTAGGGCAAAACGCTGCTGATCCCAATGGCATCGCCTTGCTGATGGGGAGGCGGGCAGCCAAGCGCTTGCTGCCCACGACAGAGCCAGCACCTTCGGCATCGCGGCGGGAAGGCAGCAAGGGCTCGGGTGAAATCCACCCTCTGGTATGAGTCACAGCCCTTTGCACCCGCTGAGTCAGGCTGGCCTCTTCAACATCCCTGTCAGCTTGAACTGGCCAATCAATCCCTGCTGTTTCGGGGTTGCCCAGTTGCCCAGAAGCCAAGGACGGGTACAGACAGGAGACTGCAGAATATACAGGTTTTCCCCAGTTTAATCTCTCCTGGGACATCTCTGCCCTTTGCAGCATGCTGGATGCTACCCAGCATGCTCTGTTAGCAAATGTGTCTGGGGGGAGAGTAGCCCAGAGGCTCAAACCCTCCTGAAATGGGCCCAAACACCATGCACGTGGACATGCCCAGTATCTCTCCAGGGTGGGAGGGATGAGGTCCTCAGGAGCACAATTCATGGCTGTCCTTCTCAGGATGGAGGTCCTCAGGCATCTCACAGCCCATCCTGGCAGGAATGTGCCTGAATTTCGGAAGTGGCCCTAGCGCAGGCGAAATCACAGGGACAGTTTCCAGCCGCCCTTGGGGGTGGTGAGTGGATGCAGCCTTTGCCGTGCTCTGGCGAGGCTGGCACGCAGAGCAGACATTTTGAGAGCCTCAGTTGTACCCCTGCAGCATCCCAGAGCTGCCATCAGGGCCTGGGTCTGACAGCGGGGCGGGGGGGAGGGGGTTGCAGCTCTTTCCCCCTGCCCCACACCATAGTGCTGCCTACCCTTCACAGCCCCTTCCCCCCCCCGCCCCCATCAGGGAGCCAGAGCAAGGTGAGGCTGCCTCCCTGCTGGCATCAGTTTACTGCGCCTGTGTATTTATGCTGCAGCTGATTAAAGCACTGAGCAAGGCAATTACAGGGTGCAGGGTGTATAAATAGGGGTGTCTCAGACTGAGGGGAGGAGCTGCTCAACCTCGTTGGAGAGTATCTGGGGGTGTATTCGGGGCTTATTTCTGCCTTTCTCACACTGCCTTATACCCAGCCCAAGCTGCTGGGTCACCTTCATGGGACAGTGATTTCCAGTAGCAGTTCATGGTGGTCAGCACTGGCCTTGAGGGATGTTTTTGTCCCTGACTTAGCAGTCTCTTCCCTCCTTGGCAAGGATGCTTTAAGCTCCCAGAGAACCTGGCCCCTCCTCGTGTAGGCATCCAGACAAAAGCAGACCCTGGAAAACCATGACCCCAGTGGGCTTTGCTCGTAGAGTTTAAGATTTCACTTTGATTTTATTTTCAAGGACTTCTCAAATTGTAATAGTAAATTAGTAAAAGATAATATTGGACAAGGAAAGGCAAACCCAGCCTGGCACCGGGGTGCTGAGCATCCCCTTCCCATCTCAGGGCTGTTTTTCTTTTTGATCATGGTTTTACTTGGATTTCTCTTTCTTCTCTCCTCCCAAGTCATCTGTCTGTGTGCTGTGCTGGCTTCCGTCTGGATGAATCCAGCTTTTACTGCTGCCCCACCTTCGTATCTCCTGGAGCTAGAGAGCAGTTGAGACAGGGTATTTATGTGCATATACATGTTGTATGTGGGGAGATTCTCTATTAATCTTAAACTCGCTTTGATCAGAAAAGTAATAACTTGCTGGCGTGAATTACTTTACAAATTTTGCTTTTGTGGAGAGAAGCTCCTTGGCTTGAGCTTTTCCTTCCTAACAGAAACAAGTTATATCTGACAAACTAACCTTGCTGCTTTCACTCACAAAGCAGTAATTTACTCTTCAAGCAGCGGCATAACAACTTATCATCCCTGCAGCACCGTTTATTCAGCAGAGCAGTCAGCTTGGAGGGTAACGCAGGGTGCAAGCAATGGGGTTACTATCTGCTCTGCACCATCTGGCTTGACTTTCCTCTTCTTGGTATATTTTAGGACACATAAACTAGTGGGAAAATGTTTTTCTTCATGTGAGGAAATTCAAGTCACCACAGGACCATATTTAACCCACAGAGTAGCAGCTACAGCTCCCAGTAGATCCAGTGGAAAATAGTTGTAGCCCCGCAAATTCCACTTTGGTCCACACAGCTGTGGAGCGTAAAACACTTGGATGTGTTTTATGCCCAAAGCTCCTGTCAAGGCTTCCGGCAGCCTCAGCTCCTCGCCAGCCCAACCTCCAGACACGCCTGAGCCCAGCCAGGACTTACCAAAGAAAATCCTGTCAAAACTTCCCCAGTTTCTCTGGTTTGTGTTTTGTGCAGCACTCTGATGTGAAAATATTGATTCTGGACTTTAAAGCA